>NW_028317930.1:1093333-1441666 GCF_062004578.1 Staurois parvus | reverse complement strand
GAGAATGGGATTGTATTCCCCGGATATCTGGATTTGACCTGATGGCAATAGCCAATGGCTCCAGGCAGAGAATGAACAACAGGGGAGAGAGTGGACAGCCCTGACGAGTGCCATTTGACATCTGAAAGGGGGGTGAGAGAAAGGAGGCTAATCTGACCTGTGAGAAAGGGGATGAATAAAGGGCCTTCAAAGCTGCTACAAATGAACCCCTAAAACCAAATCTCTCCAGAACCATGAACATATAGGGCCAGCTTAAATGGTCAAAGGCTTTTTGAGCATCCAGACTCAATAACACAGCAGGGGTAGAGGAACGATTGACCAAATCAACCAGATCAATAGATCTCCTGGTGTTATCTGCAGCCTGTCTGGCAGGTACAAAGCCCACCTGATCCCTGCGTATGAGCTTGGAGATAATACCGGAGAGTCGATTGGCCAAGATTTTAGTAAAAATCTTATAATCGGAATTAAGTAGGGCAATAGGGCGATAGTTATCTACGATAGAGTGATCCTTATCAGGCTTAGGGATAACCGAGATATATGCACGGGAGAAGTCAGTCTGGGGTATGATTCCCTTAAAAAGATCTCGGTAAAGGGAGAGGAGATTCGGGGCCAAAATACCAATAAAAGATTTATAGTAGGAGTAAGGCAATCCGTCCGGTCCCGGGGCTTTACAAGAAGGGAGGTGTTTAATTGTGTCCAATAATTCCTCTAGTGTAATGTCTGCGTTAAGGGCGTCCATGTCTGAGGATGTTACTTTCGGAAGTGACAAGGGGTCAAAAAAATTGTCAAATGATGTCTGTGTGAGAGACGGGTGAAGGTCCGGGGTCAGACAATTATATAATTTCCCATAAAATGAGCCAAAAAGTGTTGCCATGGCCCGAGGGTCATAAGTAGGGCTTCCATCTGGCTGTATTAGAAGGTCGGGCATCGTAGAAGGGGACTGAGCTTTGAGACGGTTGACTAACATACGGTGTGGCTTGTTAGAAAATTCGTAAAATTTCTGTTTAACCCAAAGGAGGGACTGTGCAGTCTTACTGGAGTCAAAAGCTTTAATTTGGGCACGTAGAGTTGCCACCCTCTGAAGCCCCGAAATAGATGGCCTATTCAGTAACCGACGTTCCGCCACCGAGAGCTGTTGTATGAGAGAGGCCCTAGCACTCGCCGAGGACTTTTTTAAACGAGAACCCATGGAAATACAAAGTCCACGAAAAACCACCTTGTGGGCCTCCCACAGAGATGAAGAAGAAGCTACGGAACCGACATTAAGAGTGAAATATGAATCGAGTCCCCGTGACAATTCATCCCTAAGATGATCTGTGGAAAGAAATGTCTCATTAAGGTGCCAGTGACACGGTTTGGACACAGCAGGGGGAAAAAAAGATTTAAGGTCAAAGAGGCATGGTCAGACCAAGTGATGGGATTGATTTCAGAGGAAACCAGAAGTGGGAGCAATGAGGCAGAAATGAAAAAATGATCTAGGCGGGAATAGCTACGGTGAGGGTTGGAGTAAAATGTAAATTGTTTATGAAGAGGGTGTTTAATCCGCCAAGCGTCAAAGAGACGATGCTCCCTAATCAATTTACGAAACGATTTTGAAGAGGAGCATTGCCGCTTCGAGGGGGTGGATTCAAAAAGCACTTTCCTGTCTTTATGAGGGGAAACAATCAGATTGAAATCTCCCCCTACAATCACCTGTGAGGTAGTAATGGAGTCCAGATTAGCGAGCGTTTGGGACAGGAATTGCAGTTGACCTGTATTGGGAGCATATAAATTCAACAGAACAAGGGGAGTCTCGCCAAGCATACACTCTAAAATAATAAAACGACCCTGATGGTCAACTTTGGAGAAAACAACCCGAAGGGAGCAGTGTGACCCAATAAGGATTGCCACCCCGGCCTTCCCAGAGGGATCAAAGGCCGAGTACGCTTGGGAAAAAAATCTCGAGGCAAAACGGAAAGAGCCAGTCGATTTGAAATGGGTCTCTTGGACAAAAATAATGTCTGCTGAGGATCGGAATTCCTTCAAAGCCATCCACCGTTTTTGAATGGAGTTGAGGCCCTTGACATTATATGATAGAAACCGCAAAGCCATTATAAAATAACGACAACGGTTTTACATGTAATAGCATGAAAAATGAATGGAATACCATCGATGTAATACAGTAAAAAACAAAAAACATCAAACAGTTGAACAAAATACTTTGCAAGGCAATAGTGTAAAGAACAAAAAACAGAGAAATAAGTATCCGCAAGGATATAAACTCGGGAGCAACAATGTGACCCAAGTCGTCTAGGCCTATGGCTAGACAAAATCGGGAGCAGCATGACAACCAGAACATCAGAGAGGAAGTCAAACCCGGCCAGGAAAGAAAAAGTAATCAAAAATGAAAAAAGCACCCAACACAATTTGGCCGGACAGATAAGGGAAACCTGTGGGAAAATTATGTAGAGAAAAAAAAAAAAAAGAGAGAACCAAAAACCCAGGAGGAAAAGGTTCATCACCAGATCCAGAAGGTAGCCCCAGAGATTCGTCAGGCAGGTGGATCAGTTGACCGAGGATGGCGCGGACGTTGTGGGGTACGTGAAGGTCTCTTCCGACCTCTGCGAACCGGGGTCCAAATCCCGCTGGGGGTGGCGGACGGACGAGACGGAGTTGGTGGCAGAGAGGACCCATCCTCTGACAGAGGCGGAAGTCCCAGGCGTTTTAGGAAGGAGTCCGCCTCATGAAGATCACGGAGCACAACTTGGGTATTGTCCCTATTTACGACCAACCGAAAGGGAAACCCCCAACGGTAAGGGACACGGTGTTGTTGAAGGTGCATGGTAATCGGCTTCAGGTCTCGTCGCTTAGCCAGCGTAATCGGGGACAGGTCGCAGAAGAGTTGGAGTCTGTCACCCTCAAAATCCAGCGATGATTTATGACGAACAGCAGAGAGTAGAGCTTCTTTGCTTTGAAAAATATTAAAGCGAACAATAACGTCACGTGGTCTGGTGCCTTCAGCAGGTTTTGGCCCCAAGGAGCGGTGAGCCCTATCCATACGCCAATCTGCTTCTGGAACTAAGGGGGCAGTGGCAGTAAAGAAGGACAGAAGATGACGGCGCAGCTGTGCATCTGCAATAGACTCGGACATACCGCGAATACGGATATTTTGGCGCCGTTCCCTGTTTTCCAGGTCCTCTTGCTGGAGCTGCATTTGGGACATGGAGTACTTCAGGTAAGCGTTATCTTCTTCCAGTACGTGGACGTATTGTACCAAATTATCAAACTCGTTTTCCAATCTGTCCGTGCGGTCTCCAATCTGGGCAATTTCCCCTCTAAGCTCCAAGGCCAGCTTTCCCACCTCCGTGGATATGGACGCAGTAATGTTGCGCAAAAAATTTTGTAACTTATCATCCAACGCTGACAATGTGAGGGAAGCTGATGAGGAGGCCTGCTGAGGTGCCTGGATGGAGGGAGGATGCTTCCCTGATGCAGAGTGCTCCGCGACCCCCCCAGTAGCATGCTGGGGCTCATTGTCCTCCAGCAGTGATTGTGTCAGGGCAGAGGCTGGAACATCTGTGGGTGCAGTACCCTCTGCGACCACCGGGGGGCCACGATCCCTTCCTGGGCTCCCAGCCATACTAGAGGCCGGGGATTGCGGCCTGGAAAGGAACCGCCGGAGCGGCGACGGCCGCGGGTCACGTGACTGCGGGGAGGGGGGCCTCCAGCGCCCTATCTTCCCCATCAAGTCTCCTCTCAAGTGCCGGGCCGGGTGCGGGGTACGTAGGACTCACCCGCAGCTGAAGAGGAGTGGAAGCGGCTGTCGGGTGAGTCTATACTGGCCGGGGATGAGCGGAGCTCACTTAAAGTGCGGCCGCCATCGATCCTGGCCGCACATGCGCCCCCACAAGCTGATCTCTTAAGTCTTGAGAGGCAGAGGCTAATAGATCTTGGGTGCTCTGTAAAGGTTGTGAATACTCTTATGAAACAAGGAAGGACAACACCTATAGTGCCTATAGTGGAATATGGCATAAATTCACAGGACTGCTGCTGAGAGTTTACACTGGGCTCTTCACAAGTCTGTCACTTTCTAAAGTTTCTGCAGGCAGGGCTTGATTTAGGTTTATTCATAAGTATGCTATAGGCCTACATTTCAGCTATCTCTGACTTCACCGACATACAGTGGGCATCCAACACTTAATTATACTATTCTTCAAGCTGCAATTTGGTTGATACCACCCTAAGGGATTGTTGTTCCTGAAGTGAGATATCCCATTGGTGTTGGACTTTTTTTTACATCAAATGCCTTCAATCAATGTGGCCCCCTGTGGTACCTCTTGCTGAAAATTGCTTTCCTGGTGACAATTACATCAGCCAGAAGAGTGTCAGTATTAGCTGCCTTGGGGTTTAAAGAACCCTTTCTCACGTTCTTTTCAGAAAGGGTGATACTATGTTCAGTTTTGGCCTATGCCATAAAATGTTATATCAAGGCAACATCTGGCATCAGGAAGTTGGAGCGCTTGTTTGTTCTAGGTGGAGTGTGCAATTTTTTTCATGGCTTCCAACAAGATTATTGCTTCTTGGTTGGTGAAGCTCAACTCCTTGGTCTATAAGTTGAAAAGGTTGGCTTTGCCAGAGGGATCACATCATTCTCCACTAGAATGATCTCGACCTTGTGAGCAGCAGCAGCCTGAGTGTTTTCAGACACTATCTGCAAGGTAGCTACATGGGCATCAATATACACATTCATGGCTCATAATTGTATAACAGCAGTCTTAATGACAGTTGAGTTTGGCAGAGGCATCCTGGCTTCTGTTTTTAGCCAGAATGAAGGATTGTGTAGCATTATCCCTCCTCTGTGTGACTAGTTAGTTCCCAGCTGTGCTGGAGCTGTCAGGAAAACGGAAAATTGAATGACAGAAACCAGTGTAACGTACAACTCTACTTCCTCCTCTCCTACTCCTCTTACTGTTGGGGTCCCCGAAGGTTCTGTCCTTGGACCTCTTCTATTCTCAATCTACACTTCTTCCTTGGGTCAGCTGATAGCTTCCCATGGTTTCGAATACTATTTCTATGCTGATGACACACAAATCTATCTCTCTACTCAGCTCACCCCATCAGTTTCCACACGTATCACTAACAGACATATCAGACTGGATGTCACTCCATTTCCTAAAACTCAATCTATCCAAAACTGAGCTCATAATATTTCCTCCCCCACGTGCCTCTTTCCCTGATTTCTCAGTCAGGATCAATAGCACCACTATCAACCCATCCCTGCATGCCAAGGTGTTAGGTGTAACCCTGGATTCTGAACTATCCTTTCAGGCCCACATCCTATCCCTGTCCAAATCATGCCACCTCAACCTCAGCAACATCTCCAGAATACGCCCCTTTTTAACCAATGATACCACAAAGCTCCTAGTTCACTCCCTGGTAATCTCTCAACTCGACTACTGCAACTCCTCCTCATTGGCTTACATTTACATAGGCTATCCCCCCTCCATCATGAATACTGCTGCCAGGCTCATCCACCTTACCAACCGTTCAGCGTCTGCTACCCCTCTCTGCCAATCCCTCCACTGGATTCAACTCGCTCACCGAATAAAATTCAAAATACTAACAACTTACAAAGCTATCCACAACTCTGCCCCCAGCTACATCACCAACCTGGACTCAAAATATCAACCAAACCGCTCCCTTCGATCCTCCCAAGACCTTCTGCTCTCTAGTTCCCGTGTCACCTCCTCCCATGCTCGCCTCCAGGACTTCTCCCGAGCTTCTCCCATCCTATGGAACTCTCTACCCCAATCTGTCCAGCTGTCTCCTAATCTATCCACCTTTTAGACGATCCCTGAAAACCTTTCTCTTTAAAGAAGTCTATACTGCTTCTACCTAGTAAACTGCCATTTATCTCCTCCATCAGCTCATCACTCCCGCAGCTATTACCTTTTGTATCACTCAACCCTTCCTCCTAGATTGTAATCTCTAACGAGCAGGGCCCACAGTTTCCTCTTGCACCAAATTGTATTGTAACTGTTACTGTATGTCTACCTTAATTTTGTAAAATGCACAAACTGTTGGCACTATATAAATCCTGTATAATAATAGTAATAGCAATAATAATAATAATAATAATAATATACTGTATATGTAAGTGCACATTTAACTTTATTACCCAATGAGAGTCCTCTGTCTTATATATGATCATTGCAGGAGAATGAGCACTTTCTATGACAACTGTTAACTGGTGCAGCAGCAATCAGGATTATTAACCCTTTAAGCACTTATTGACCATTTATAATTTGATGGTCACTTCAATCCAATAAGAGCCTCTTGTGCACACGGAGGGATGCCTTGGGTGATAGGCTGTTAACCTGTAGTTGTTCACAATAAGTGAAACACCTACATTTGGATTGGATGTAATTTTCACAAGGAGCGGATGATTATTTATTTATGTGGTGTATATGGACACTTTAAAGGACACTCTTGATTTAAATTGATTCTTTTTCTTTTTTATTATCTGATAATTGATATGCATGCTAAAATATATTATAGAATATGTATATTAATTTGAACGTCTTATAGTGCTGCACCTTTTAGTTATATTTAATTTTATATTGGATTGATAACTCCCACTGAAGAGTTCTTAGTGAACAAGTTGTCTTTTAACATACATAAAAAACAAAAGAAAAGAAAGAATTAAAGCCACCTATACAAAGCAATGACTTCTAACTGTGTGATGGAATAGCAGAGAATAACAATACCTTTGACACATGAAGTAATTACTTGCAATAAAGTCCCAATTATAGGTTGTTGCAACAGCTAAGGCAAAGTCAGAAATGAACTAATGAACACAGATACCTGTTTAACAAGTGGATATTACCCCTCTGTACAGGATCCAGCTAAACATAAACAATATACTGTTCTTTTTTTCAAATACCAACTGTCTTCTTTCCATGAGAATCTTAAAACTGTAAATAGATTAACATACACTAGCTATTTCTCTATATGATCAGATGTTGCTCTGTAACTATATAAAGGCTTCATTAAGAACTGGGGATTTTGTAGCTGGAAGCTCTATGCTCCATAATGCTCAACATCCAAAATCACATGCTTTCTACATAAAATATATTTGAGCTATGTATTGGAGTGTTAAGATCATTGGTGACATTAGTCCAAAATCTCTGGTCTTTAGCATGTACAATTGTGTTCAAAATAATAGCAGTGTGTTGAAAAAAGTGGATAAAGCTCAAAATCCTTCTAATAGCTTTTATTTCCATACATACAAATGCATTGGGAACACTACACATTCTATTCCAAATCAAAACATGAAGAAAAATATATCAAATTTGTGTTGTTCCTCTAAATAAATTGAAGAAAAGTGAATATTAGACTGTTCAAAAAAATAGCAGTGTTTGTATTCTTTACAAACGCAAATATTCACTATATAAACTGAAAAATGTTTGAAGATTTTGCTTTCCTTTGAATCACTTGAATAATATTTAGTTGTATAACTACTGTTTCTGAGAACTGCTGTACATCTATGTTGCATGGAGTCAACCACCTTCTGGCACCTGTGAACAGGTATTCCAGCCCAGTATGATTGGACTACATTCCACAGTTCTTCTCTATTTCTTGGTTTTGCCTCAGAAACTGCATTTTTGATGTCACCCCACAAGTTTTCTATTGGATTAAGATCCGGGGATTGGGCTGGACACTCCATAACGTCAATCTTGTTGGTCTGGAACCAAGATATTGCACGTATATTGGTGTGTTTGGGGTCGTTGTCTCGTTGGAACACACATTTCAAGGGCATTTCCTCTTCAACATAAGGCAGCATGACCTCTTCAAGTGTTCTGATGTATTCAAACTGATCCATGATCCCTGGTATGCGATAAATAGGCCCAACACCGTAGTATGAGAAACATCCCCATATCATGATGCTTGCGCAACCATGCTTTACTGTCTTCACAGTGTACTGTGGCTTGAATTCAGTGTTTGGGGGTTGTCTGACAAACTGTCTCCGGCCACTAGACCCAAAAAGAACAATCTTACTTTCATCAGTCCACAAAATGTTGCTCCATTTCTCTTTAGGCCAGTCAATGTGCTCTTTGGCAAATTGTAACCTCTTCAGCACATGTCTTTTTTTCAACAGTGGGCATTTGCGGGGGCTTCTTGCAGATAGCTTGGCTTCACATAGGCGTCTTCTAATTGTAACAGTACTCACAGGTAACTTTAGACCTTCTTTGATCTTCCTGGAGCTGATTGTTGGCTGAGTCCTTGTCATTTTGGCTATTCTATCCATTCGAATGGTAGTTTTTCACTTTCTTCCATGTCTTTCAGGTTTTGGTTGCCATTTTAAAGCATTTGCGATCATTTTAGATAAGCAGCCTATCATTTTCTGCACTTCTTTATATGTTTTCCCCTCTCCAATCAAGTTTTTAATCAAGGTACACTGTTCTTCTGAACAATGTCTGGAACGACCCATTTTCCTCAGAATTTCAGAGAGAAATGCACTGTAACTAGCATGTAAAACATTTGCTGCCTTCCTTCCTAAATAAGGGCAATAATTGCCACCTGTTTTTCAAAGAATGAATGACTTCACTAATAGAACTGCACAATGCTATTATTTTGAACATGCCCCTTTCAATTAGTGATTCAATTACACAGAATCAGCAGCATGCATGTCATGACTGTTGGGTCTGTTGGATTTCTATTACTCTACTACACCTGCTAGTAAATTATTTGCCATGTAGAAAGATCATTTCTACCAAAAACAGTGACTGATCAGGTTAGTGATGTCTGACTGCTATTATTTTGAACACAACTGTATATATTTAAATAAATACATAGCAAACAAAATCATTCCAGTAGAGTTTTGTTAATTATCTCATCTAACAGAGAAATTTAATCTAAAAAAAATATATAAAAGACTATAAACATTGACAAAACATAAACCAACAACAAACGAACAAAGCAAATGGCAAAAACAAAAGGCTGTATTTCTGATATTTTACCTAGATTATAATGTAGTAAAGAATAAAATACAGTCAGGTCCATACATATTGGGCCATCGACACAATTCTAACATTTTTGACTCTATACACCACCACAATGGATTTTAAATGAAACAAACAAGATGTGCTTTAACTGCAGACTGTCAGCTTTAATTTGAGTGTATTTACATCCAAATCAGGTGAACGGTGTAGGAATTACAACAGTTTGCATATGTGCCTACCACTTGTTAAGGGACCAAAAGTAATGGGGCAATTGGCTTCTCAGCTGTTCCATGGCTAGGTGTGTGTTATTCCATCATTATCCCAATTACAATGAGCAGATAAAAGGTCCAGAGTTCATTTTAAGTGTGCTATTTGCATTTGGAATCTGTTTCTGTCATCTCTCAAGATGAGATCCAAAGATCTGTCACTATCAGTGAAGCAAGCCATCATTAGGCTGAAAAAACAAAACAAACCCATTAGAGAGATAGCAAAAACATTAGGCATGGCCAAAACAACTGTTTGGAACATTCTTAAAAATGGTGTCACCGACACGTGCGCATTACTCTGAGAAGGGACAGCATTCAGAGTGCTGTGCCGCGGCTGTGGTTCCCATGCACATGCGGGGCAGTGACGGCATTCAAATGTCCTACAAACCCAGAAGGAGTACCAGACGAAGATGGAAGCCCTGTCAGCAGTGACAACACACCGCTGGAGGGCTTTATTTTAAGGTAAGTCTCTGATAATGTGCTAGTATGAGATGCATACTAGCACATTATTCCCTTAACCCTTAACTTGCAGGGGGACTTTTATTTTATTGTGACACTTTACTACCGCTTTAATGTATGGGGGGCTCTAGGGACCCTGTTGTTAGGGCGAGTGATGCTGGGGCCTCTGATGTTTGGGGGGGAATTGGGGACTCTGTTTGAGAGGGAACTCTGATGGGGATTCTTGATGCAAGGGGAGAATCTGATGTGAACAGCTGGGCTCCTCCTGATGCTGCACTTCATATGCTGTTTTGTATGTTACTTTCTGTCCCTTCACTCTATACATTGTGGCCACATTTTGGTGCACAATACATAGTCCTGAGCAAAGTGTTCATTGTCTCAACAGTTGCTGGTTTTAATGTTCTTCTTAAAAGTAAGCTCAGACAGACAAAATGATCACTTTTCTGTGCAGAAAAACCATATGTGATGAAAAAGTTTAAGCATTTAAAAATTATTCTTCGTCACTTGTGACATAGTAAGAAGGAATATTTTGTGGGTTCAAGGACTGTGATATAAGTGTGTGGTGTATACAGCAACTGGGCACAGATTCTGTTTAATCATCTCCCTCTAAGGCACTACCACTGTTAGGCAAAATTGTCCTCTTTGTCACTTACTACTGACCCCTGAACTCTGCCTTACCTAATACTGACCTCTGAACTCTGTCTCAGCTACTACTGACCCCTGTTCTCTTCCCTGATAACCCTGTACACTGCACTGTTTACCTCCCATCCTCTGCCCCCTGACATTTTTTACTGCACCCCCACATCAGACAGGCTAGATCTGGCCCTGGTGTGCTCTCTCCTGACCCCTCCTCCCCTGCAATGTTGCTGGGTTCCTCCCTCCCCTCTTCCGCTAGCTGCTGCGGAGGCTCTGTCAGGCTGGAGAGTGGGGAAGGGGTTGGTAACTTTTTATCTTGTCTGAATGGACAGTCAGTGATTGTTATCATTGACTCTGTCCATTCATATCTGAGAAATAGTAAACTGTGTTTACTATACTTCAGTTTATGAATAAAGGGGAAGCTCTGTACAGAGCTATTCCTGTCTATTCATTCTGTGCACCTGTGGCTGCTGAGATGGAAATTGAGGGCTGTGTCCTCAATCCCCTTCTCTGTTTCAAAGGTGAGATGTCAGGGGTCTGTTTAGACCCCTGATATCTCACCAAAGCCCCCCAAAGGATCTCCTAAAAAAATAATAAAAATAAAATTGGAAGAAAAAATAAAATGGCAAAAACAATAAAAAATAAAATAAAAAAAAACTACTGACACCAGTGCTGGAACTACCAAGGTCACAAAGGTCACACTTGCAACCGGGCCCTGGAGTTCTGCCACTGGGCACCAAGGGAAGGCCCCCCAGGCTTGGGGCTGCTCAGTCTAAAATGCTGGGGCCTATTTTTTATCTCAGCCTGGAGTACTGAGCAGCTGTGCTCTACTCTGGTACCATGTGATCACTGTGACCAATCATAGTAATTACATGTCCAGTAGTAAACAATTGCTGTCATTCATGACTCCATTGCTTACTACTTGGATCCCTGTAGTTGGTCATAGTGATCACATGGTACAGAGCAGATCACATTGGCCCTGTACCATGTGATAGCTGTAGCCAGTCGCAGCTATGACAGTAATCCTCAATAGCTAAATGAAAGCAGCCGTGAACTGTCAGAAATTATTCTGAAAACATGCAACCACAAAATAGAAACCTGATTCCACTGCTGCTGCAAATAAAAAAAACCTTTGTAATACAAAAATAGAACAGAATTGATTGCAGTGCTGTGCCATAAATAATTAGTGTTCCAAAACTTCAAAACATCACACAAGTGGTATCAACACACTCAGGAGAAGTAGTAGAATGTGTTTTGGGGTGTGATTCTAAGTATACCTTTGATGTGTATTAGAAATATATTTTTAATTGACACCATTGTGTAAAAAATGTTCATTTTCTTTCCTGCATTTCCAAAAACCTGTGGAAAAAAAAAATGACAATATTCAAAAGACTCATCAGACTCTGGAGTGTTTGTTTTCCAAAATGGGGACATTTTATAGGCGTTTCCACTGTCCTAGCGCTCCAGGGCCTCCTAGAATGTGATTGGTAGTGCTCCTTTAAAGCCCAAAGGCCATACTCAGAAGGGGTAGCAGAATATTTTTTGGGGTGTAATTCTGAGTATGTCTATGCTGTGAGTGCAAAATAACTTGTTAAAATGACAAACACATTTTATCCATTTTCTTCATTTTCCAAAACGTGACAAAAAATTACAACCTTAAAAAACTTGCCATGCCTCTTTCTAAATACCTTGGACTATATTCCAAAAAGGGAATATTTGGGGGGTATTCACACTGTCCTGTCATTTTAATGCCTTAGGAAACTAGATAGACAGTCGATAAATTAGGATTGATCAATTTTCAAATACATATACCATAGTTTGTAAACTTAGAACTTTCATACAAAGTAAATAACATACACTGTTTTTGTAATTTTTTTACCAAAGAAAGCTAGCAGTATACAGTTTGGCCTAAATTTATGAAGAAAGATTATTTATTTGCAAAATTTTACAACAGAAAAACATTTTTTTCCTGCCTATATAGCAAAATATGAAAACCCAGTGATGATTAAATACCACCAAAAGAAAGCTGTAACTGTCTCAAAACATGAAAAAATATTCCTTTGAGTACAGTTTTGCATTAATAATTTTCATTCAAAGTGTGAGAGCACTGAAAGTTGAAAAACGGCCTGGGCAGGAAGGGGTGAAAGTGTCTGGTTTTGGGGTGGTTAATCTAATATTTCAATAAAGTATAAACATTATTCACACGGAATCTATCTCCTCTTCTTTACTCTTTATCTGATTCATAGTATTCCATTTGTATCTTGCAAACTGTACCATTGTTCTAGCTCAGAGATTAGTGTAGGTAAGGTACACTTATGGCAATAGTAAAAGCAATCTTTGTGCAATTATTGCAAATGAAGGCAAACCTGGCACGGCGGCGAACCAGGGATTCTTGGTAAAGTTTTTAGGGCGTACACTGTATGCCCTAAAAATATATATGATGTGTGCCTTGAAAAAAAATTCAGCGAACTGCAACCACTGCTGTGTGAAACATGGCTTATGAATAGTGATTGTTACACCATGTAACAACATTGAGGATTACTAGTGCATGTCCTAAAGAAAACTTCAGCAACATTAATTTGGTATATGCCATAGCCCTCTGCAGTTCTCTTAACAACTGTTGCTAGCAAATTACGGCTTTTAAAATGACAACCGGGACTTGCCCTGCATCACAACAGCTGTTATAATTACTGCTGTGTGAAACAAAGCTTCTGAATAGTAACAACTTTAAATTTGTATTTCAATAGTTTTTATTATTTTTAAACAGTTTAACATAGAAGCAACAAATCTTGCCCATGCAGGGGCTATCAATTGCACATAAAAAAATAGAAAAAACAGTGCTCTAACACCAACAGAGCAAAAGGTGCGTCCACTCAGGGGCTATCAATGGCACTTCAATGACAAAAACATTAGTATAACACAGATAGTAACTCAAACTAACTCAAACTAAAGGCAGCTACCCACTGCCACACCAAAAACAAAAAAAAAAAAAGGAAGGAGGAGTACAAAAGAAAAAAGATAACAAAACCAAGCGCAGGGGTCCAAGAATGCCAATACCGAACAACATCACATCCCCAGACTATCCAGGGGAGCGTGGGAAGCCACATTGCAACCACGACTCCCATATTTTCAAGAATTTATATTGGGAGTCGTTGCAGATACTCTACATCATAGTGGTCATAGGGTCCCACACCCCCTGAAGAGGGACAAACGGGCTCTTCCAGGCCTGAGCAATTGTCAGGGTCCTGTCCACGGCAGGAGTTCTGGAAGATCTGGCATTTCTGCCAATACTCTACATGGCCGCAGAATTACACATCAGTCTCAGTCTGGTGCCAGACAGCCTTTATAAGGAGGCTCATCACTTCCTCTGGTTGCTGGATGATCTCTAGCTCCCCATGCCCTGTTCCTGGTTCCTGTTTCCTGTGTTGCTGACTTGTGATTTCCTGTTACCGACTCGGCTTGCTCCTGGACCAGTCTACTCTGATTTACCCCTGATCTGACCTTGGCTTGGCTTACGAATACTTTCTCTCTCTCGCTCCTCTGTGAATGATCTCGCCTTTCTCATCTGACTACGTCCACTCTGATTCCCACCTGGTACCTGACCTTGGCTTGAACTGACTACTCAGTAAACATCCAAATCCCGGAAGGGCTTGCACACCACGCACAGACGCCTCCTGTCTGCAGAGCTATATCCGTGCACCAGCTGTGCTTCGGAGTGGACCACCAACCAGCACTCCTACAGGCGACCTGTGCATCTTTAGGCCAGACTCCCGCTGTCCCACTCTCAGGGGTGTCCAGAACTTAGCCGCAAGGGAAGCCCTCTCTCCATTGGCCTCCATCACCAGGTACGTGATAGCAATTGTTCTAGTGGCCGACAAAAACAAATAGGAAGCCAACTTCTAAAATGGGAAAATCCTCCTGCGCTCAACTATACGGACCTCTATTGGACGTGCCAGCTGCTATCACCTATTCCCTATACCTCAGGATATGACAGAATTAACCAATAAATGGTGAAGCGCTAAGCAAATATAATACCACAGCGTGATAAATATATAGAAATAAATAAATGAATGGTGCAAAATGTTAAAAACCAAAATCCACATTCATAATATGTGCAATAAAAATATTAATCATATTATAAATAAATATTAGATAAATATATAAAGCATTATGAAGTGATAATATCATAAATAGTGAATGATATATAAAGTGAAACGTGCTCAAATGGCAAACTTACAAGCAACTGTGTACAAACAAATACCTGGTCTGCCAACCAATATGGCCCACCAAGTTTGTGTAGTGTAAAGAAGAGTGATAACCACACTTAGAATATAAAGTGATATGCGCACAAATGCAATATAAACAAATTGATACAATGCAATCCTCTAGAAATAAAGTTCTGTGCAAATAACAACTGTGCTCAATCCAACACAAAGTGCTTCAATCTTCATTACACACTTGATTTGTGCTCTCTGTGACACTCTAGTGTAACTTATCCCAAAGTGGCTAGAGTGCCTCCTTCACCTCCTAGCATTGACCCCTCAGGGCCACAACACTTTTTGGTATCCCACACCAGAAGGTGTCTCACAATCTGGCTCCACTGGCTCCTCTGGTTCCAATAGAACTCCACTCCAAGATCAGCACACCTCAAGATACCCTTCCACACAATCGGACTCAGGCATGTATGAAGAAGCAAACAGAAGAGACCTCCATAGTGTAATAACGTTTTATTACTCAGAAACGCCAAAAAAATTGACACTCACATGTATTCCTTTACAGTACAGCAGTTCCCATGTGCTATGGGTGTACTAGGGGATTATTAATATTATTATGATACAGTATTTATATAGCGCCAAAGGGTATGTTCAGCGCTGTACAATAGCAAGGGGGACATAACATGAGACAAAACAGTAACAATACACTACACGAGGGGTTCGAGGGCCCTGCTCTTTCGAGCTTACAATCTAGGAGGGAGGGGAAGGTGGCACAGGAGGATATGGCTGTGGGGGATGGAGTGGTGGGTGGAGTGGAGGAGGTTAGTTGTTAGGTGAGGTCGGGTGTTAGGTGAGGTTGGGGTTTCGGGTGTACCAAGATGGCGTCAAACAGGAACCGGAAGTGCGTCTCCGCTCTCTGCTGGAAGTACTTCACCGCGCACGTGCTCCACGCGTTACACCACGATCACCATGTGGCTTCCCCAGGCTAGCCAACTTCTACTGATGAGCCAAGAGGCCCGGTATGGGACAATGAAGCAAAGCATACCGAGCATCCCCTGCATATAGAGAGCTGGAACAAGGTGAAAAGGAGGCCAAACACGCGAGACCAAAAATGAAACAGTCTCGGGCATGACCACCAGATTCGCCTGGGCCAAACGAGCCGGAATCCAATACCAAAAAACAATACTTTGTATTCAGCATGGTCGTATTAAATGAACATTTAGCTATAAGCGACCAGGCCCTATTCCAGTCCTCCGGATCCACGACTGCCTCCAGGTCGCACTCCCACTGAACAACATATGAAAGAGAAGTATGCATTGTGCGTCAAAGCTGCATAAAGAAGGGAAATAAGGCCTGGGGTGCCCGGATGCTGTTGGCAAAGCAGTTCAAAGGCAGATTTCTGGTACGGGAAAGCACAAGTGCCCCACAGTGAGATCAGCCAATGCCGCAATTGACGGTAATGAAAAAATTCCACTGAAGGGACATCCCGTGACTCCCGAAGAGGATTCCAGGTAGGGAAGGACAGAGAAGTAAAAAAGTGTTGCACCTGCGAAAAACCATTGGCCCCCACCAAGAAAATGCCCTTGGTTGATCTAAACCCGGTGGGAAGAGAGGGTTGTTAGTAATTGGGAGCAAAGGCAAGAAAGGTGACATCAGGCCACTGGAGTAATGTACCAAGTCCCACACTTGTAAGCCATGGAGCAAAATCGGACTCAGTGCCAAAGGGCGCAGGGCAGGGGGAAACCATAGAAGCGTCGATGTCACAATAGGGGCACAATTAGGTAGTTGCAGCAGGACCCAGAGAGGAACATCTGAGGAAGTGTGCAACATAGACAGCGAGGCAATCTGGCTCGCCTGATAATACTTAGTTACATTAGGCACCCCCAGACCATCCTGGAGTCTATGAACAAAAAGCGTATTTCTGGAGACTCTGGAGCGCTTATCGGCCCAGATAAAACGCATAATCTTCGTCTGAATCAACCGAAGAAAATGAGGAGGAACCCGCACTGGGAGGGTGCGAAAATAGTATAAAAATTTTGTCAAGATGGTCATTTTCACTGAATTAACCAGCCTATCCAAGACAGGTGCGAAAATTGCCAAGAATGCATAAGAGAGGACACAGAGTGAAGCAATGGATAATAATTTGCAGCAAATAATGAGTCATGGGTGGGGGTCAAGCGAATGCCTAGGTATTCAAGAGAAGAGGAAGCCCATTTGTAAGGGAAGTGGGGAAGGGAAGCGCAAAACCAAATCTGAGGCCAAAGTAATATTGAGAGCGACAGTCTTATCCAAATTAATACGGAAACCCAAAATCAAGGAGAAGCACTCAAGAACCTGTTGCAAATTTGGAAGCGTCGTCAGAGGATTAGTGAGAGTCAAGAAAGAATCATCCGCAAAAAGTTTCAACTTGAACTCCTGTCCCGCATATGGAACCCCCGACACATTACAATCGGTCCGGAGCGCTAAAGCCAGCAGCTCAAGTGCCAGGACAAAGAGCACCGGGGACAGGGGGCAGCCCTGTCTCATTCCTCGCCAAATAGGAAAGGGATCTGAGAAATACCCAGCGTATTTAGCGGAAGCCAAAGGGGAAGAATACAAGGCTTGAATCCAAGAAAGAATAGAATCCCCAAAACCCCAATGAGACAGCACAAATTACAGATATTCCCAGGATAGACAATCAAAGGCTTTATATATATCTAAGGACAGAAAAATCCCGGGATTTTCCACTGTTGTAGAAAATGTATAAGATGGACCACCTTACGAACATTATCACCAGCCTGCCTCCCAGGGGTGAAACCTACTTGGTTCCTGTGGACCAGACTACACAAATATTTATTGATGCGAAGACCAAGAACCTTGTCCAATAACTTCAGGTCTTCCTTAAGAAGAGAAATGGGCCAGAAGGCTTGCGGTTTCTGCACATCATTGGACCCGGCTTATTAGCACAGGAATAACATTTGTGTTTGGTCCAATGCAGGGCCCATTCCACCTCCGAAGAGGCAAGTAGGTCCAACTCTGCCACCAGAGCTTCCCGTGCATGTTTATGGGTTACGGATGGAAATGACTTCCAACGAGCATCCGCAGAGGCCAGTAGAGAATGAAGCTCCAAAAGTCGGCGCTCCCGCTTCCAAACCGCTGCCAGCTGTATAACATGACCCAGTGCCGTGGCTTTATGTGCCTCCCACAGGGGCACTGCCGAAGAGACAGAGCCCGAGTTTTCCATGAAGTATGTGCATAAGAAAGATTCTATTTGTTGGTAGGTAACCTGAGTGGTCAATAAAGAATCATTAATGCGCCATTGAAAGGGGTACCATACCGACCCAGAGAGGGCAATGAGGAGTACCAGGGGATCATGGTCCGACCAAGGTGAGGAGGGAATAGCTATCCGCCTGACCAAGGGAAGCTGCTGGACATGCATGAATATATGGTCAATTCTACAAAAACTGTCATGAGGATTGGAATAGAATGTAAAGTCATGCTCAGTTGGGTGAAGTTCCCTCCAGATGTCCACCAGCACCACCATCTGCAAGAGAGAATGCATACGTTGCTCTAGCACTAAGTCATCCCCGGGCATAGCGCCTATCCAATGTGGAATCCAAGGTAACATTTGAATCTCCCAAAAGAAGAAGAAGACCCTTGGAATGTCAGGAAACAATGGTGCAAAAATGAGAAAAGAATTTATGCTGAAAGTGATTGGGCGCATAGTAAGAGACAAAAGTAACCTCCTGGTCCCAGAGGGTGCCCTGCAGAAGCAAATACCTGACCGTGGGGTCCGCTATATTCTGAGCACAGACAAAAGGGAGATTGCGTTTGAAAGCTATCAGTACACCCCGGCATTTCTCAGAAGCCGAGGCCTTGTAAAAGGTGGGATAATGAGGCGAAAGATACCCTGGAGCGGGGGACTGAGAAAACCTGGTCTCCTGTAAACATACCATGTCGATTTGTTAATATTTGAGGTGATGAAAAACTTTAGCCCACTTCTGAGGAGAATCTAAGCCTTGAACATTTTGTGAGTGTACTTTCAGAAGGGGTGAGGTCATGGCGGTATCAGCACAGCAC
The DNA here is from genome assembly GCF_062004578.1 of Staurois parvus. Classification (NCBI taxonomy): domain Eukaryota; kingdom Metazoa; phylum Chordata; class Amphibia; order Anura; family Ranidae; genus Staurois; species Staurois parvus. The sequence continues at coordinate 1,423,051 of NW_028317930.1, read as the reverse complement.
GCTCAGCAGAAAAAGCATAAGTCGGACAACAATTTCCACTCCCAATGGCGATCGGACCCTGGTGTCCCGAAACCCTGCATAAAACAAAAACAAAAAACCAGAGAAGAAAAGAAAACAAGAAAAGAAAAAAGAAAATGACACAAGAAGTACATACAACAGTACAATCGTGTTACGCCAATGGTGACATGCATCCTCCTACACTTGAAGGATACCATTTGGGGGTGGCTCTACCACCGGACACATGGTTCCAAATGAAAACATCAAAAAACATAAGCCCTCAGAGGGCAAAAAGGCAATAAACACAATATAATGGGGTACCAAAGTAATAAAATATGAGTGCCGAAAATGAAAACATCCGCAGTAACCTCCCCATAGGAACCCAGCTGAACTTGGGGGCCAACTTCCTCCAGGAGGATGACTACCCCACAACACAGTCCAAGTGGTCCTCCACCCACCTCCCAGTAGGAACGACACCCAACCTGGGCCTACCAGGCCAACCTCCCACCCCAGAGCCCGAGGGAACCATCACCCCATTCCACGAACGGGAACCCAAGCAACTTCACCTGGACCCGTGGTAGGCCACAAGAGCAAAAAGTCATAATACTTAAGTCCAGGAGGAGACCCCCCCACTCAGGGATGGAACCCAAGGGAACAGGTCAGATCAGGCCCAACCTAGAACGCTAACAAACTGGAAAAGCCCTAAGGGGTTTTCCAGTTTTCCTAAACTCACGGTCCCGTCAGGAGAGTCCAATGGTGAAACACAATGTGGGAGATCCAAGATACATCTTCAGCCTGGAGAAGAGCAGGATGGACTTGATTGTAGAAGGGGTCTGAGGGAGCGCCATCTTCCTGTTGGACAACCACTCCCAGAGGCAGCCCAGAGGAAGCGGGTTGTTTCTGGCTGCCAAGAGGATAGTTTCCTTAGTGCGGTAGTAAGTGAACTTGATGATAATGTCCCTCGGGGGCCCATCCGGCCGTCTGGGGCCCAATGCCTGGTGTATGCGGTCAAATTTGAGCCGGTCAATGGGAATGGCGGGTGTCAGCTCCTGAAAAAGAGCAGTAGCAGTGGAGGTAAGATCTGTGACCGTTTTTGGGATACCCCTTAATCGCAAATTGCCACGGCGGGAACGGTTTTCGAAATCCTCAAGCCGGAGCAGTGCGTCCACTAATTCTTTCTTGAGGTCACACAAATCCTGTCCGTGACTTTCAATGACCATGGCCATTTTATCCTCGAGATCGTTCGTCCGATTGCCCAACTCCCAAATTTCTCGCGAAAGAAGGTCGGCCAGCTTGAAGGTAGTGGAGGACAATTCTGACTGCAGCATGGATTTGAAGCGGCGGAGGAGTTCAGCATCCCTCAGAACTGGAGTGGGAGACTGCAGGGATGCCTCTGATGCCAGGTCGTCGTCACCTCTGGGATCTGACCCACCCACGGGTAGAGGTGGTGGGGGACCCGAAATCGAGGCCGGGGCTTCAGTTGCGGCCTCCGGCAGAAGACGTGAACTCGCGGCCGGGGCCCTGGAACCCTCCAGTGGCAGACCAGAAATCGAGGCCGTGGCTTCAAATGCGGCCTCCGGTGGGTAGGCCGCAAATTCGGGCGCGGCCCGCTGGGCGCTGGAGGTGCGGGCGACCGCTGACTTCTTGCCCATCGGGGCACTGGGGGACAGGGGGCTAGGAGGGGCTGGAGGGAAGGCAGAGGACCCCCCCCCCCCCGAGGGCTAGAAATCGGCCGATGTGCCCGGCGGCCGAGCAACAGGCTACAATGCAGCCATCGTGAAAGCTGCTCACGAGCGCCCTCAACAACTTTAACCATGTAACAACTTTACCGTTTCAGTGCAGTCTCTCTGTTTCAGACATATACAGATCAAAGGAGTCTAGTCAGTTAAAGCAACCTTTCAAAAATGTTTTTTAAAATAAAATTTGTTTCTATTTAACCCTTTGTTATCCTATAGGAGCTCATTTAAAAAGCAGTAATATGGCTGCCTAAAAAAAAAACAAGCATTGAATATAAAGCACAATGATATGCTTTACAAAAGCACTTTGCATGCAGCTGGCTTCGGGACCCTAAACCTGGAGAACAACACAAAACTGAATGACAGTTCTGTAAACTAAAAAAAAAAAACAAAATACAGAAGGAGGGCCTGGCCATATGACCTGCTATTCTCCAATTCATTGAGCGTTCCCTGCTTTATTGATTGTGTGACTTCGTAGGCTACACACTATGGCCCAACTTCTAAGAATGAGAGGGCCACTGTGTGCATATGTTTAGTTTCTCATAGAGAGGGAAAGAGGAGCTAACAGTAAGTTTTTTCAATTTCTGTCTGTGATCCCATTGGAGAGTATCATGTACCTGGTGATGGAGGCCCTTGCAGCTAAGTTCCGGACTCCCCTGAGAGTGGGACAGCAGGAGTCTGGCCCAAAGTTGCACAGGTCACCTGTAGGAGTGCTGGTTGGTGGTCCACTCAGAAGCACAGCTGGTGCATGGAGATAGGTCTGCAGACAGGAGGCGCCTGTGCGTGGTATGTAAGCCCTTCTGGGATTTAGATGTTTACTGGGTAGTCGGTTCAAGCCAAGGTCAGATACCAGGTGGGAATCAGAGCAGACGTAGTCAGATGGGATAGCCGAGGTCATACACAGAGGAGCGAGAGAGAGAGAGTATCCATATGCCAAGCCGAGGTCAGATCAGGGATAAAGCAGAGTAGACAGGTTCAGGAGCAAGCCGAGTCGGTAACCAGAAATCACAGGTCAGAATCACAGGAAACAAGAAACAGGAACAGGGCACGGGGAGGTAGAGATCATCCAGCAACTTGAGGAAGTGATGAGCCTCCTTATAAAGGCCGTCTGGTACCAAACTGAGGCTGATGTGTACTTCTGCGGCCATGCAGAGTACTGGTAGAAATGCCAGATCTTCCAGAACTTCTGCTGTGGACAGGACCCTGACAGAGAGAGTATCCCTTACTATGAGACCCATACACAAAAAGTGCAGGTGTTTTTTTCTGGGACAGGACAGAAATAAAAACACAATGAGCAAGGTCAGTACCCTTCCTCACTCTGCTGAAAATGTTCTTTTGCCTGTGTCCATGATGAGATTTTCCACTCTTTCCTGTCCTGACAGGAAGTAGGTGGAAATTTCCCAAATGGGACACAACAAAGAAACAAACAGAGGGTTTTATTCTGGTGCAGCTCTGCACAGAAACCAATAGCTGCAGCATGTTCAATTGACAATAAAATCTGGAAGCTGATTTCTATGCCAAGCTGCACCAAATTTTGCACTCTCCAGTTTTAATAAATCAACCCCAATGTCTCTAACAGAAGAAAATAACGGAAAATTGAATGACAGATACCTACCGTAATTTTCCTTTTCTGACGAGCTCCGTGTCAGTAAAGATGGGTGTAGGCCCCACCCCCCATGCTTCGGGGACCTAAATCATAAATTTGAGCCCACCTACAACCTCGGTGTTCTACACCTAGTCCCTCCAAGCTGGGTGGGAATTGTGCTGACATGGAGTTCAACAGGAAAGAAAAGTTATGGTAAGCATCTGTCATTCAATTTTCCATTTTCCTGACAGCTCCAGCACAGCTGGGAACTAACTAGTCACACAGAGGAGGGATAATGCTACACAATCCTTCATTCTGGCTAAAAACAGAAGCCAGGATGCCTCTGCCAAACTCAACTGTCATTAAGACTGCTGTTATACAATTATGAGCCATGAATGTGTATATTGATGCCCATGTAGCTACCTTGCAGATAGTGTCTGAAAACACTCAGGCAGCTGCTGCTCACAAGGTTGAGACCATTCTAGTGGAGAATGATGTGATCCCTCTGGCAAAGCCAACCTTTTCAACTTATAGACCAAGGAGGTGAGCTTCACCAACCAAGAAGCAATAATCTTGTTGGAAGCCATGAAAAAAATTACACACTCCACCTAGAACAAACAAGCGCTCCAACTTCCTGATGCCAGATGTTGCCTTGATATAACATTTTATGGCATAGGCCAAAACTGAACATAGTATCACCCTTTCTGAAAAGAACGTGAGAAAGGGGTCTTTAAACCCCAAGGCAGCTAATACTGACACTCTTCTGGCTGATGTAATTGTCACCAGGAAAGCAATTTTCAGCAAGAGGTACCACAGGGGGCCACATTGATTGAAGGCATTTGATGTAAAAAAAAGTCCAACACCAATGGGATATCTCACTTCAGGTACAACAATCCCTTAGGGTGGTATCAACCAAATTGCAGCTTGAAGAATAGTATAATTAAGTGTTGGATGCCCACTGTATGCCGGTGAAGTCAGAGATAGCTGAAATGTAGGCCTATAGCATACTTATGAATAAACCTAAATCAAGCCCTGCCTGCAGAAACTTTAGAAAGTGACAGACTTGTGAAGAGCCCAGTGTAAACTCTCAGCAGCAGTCCTGTGAATTTATGCCATATTCCACTATAGGCACTATAGGTGTTGTCCTTCCTTGTTTCATAAGAGTATTCACAACCTTTACAGAGCACCCAAGATCTATTAGCCTCTGCCTCTCAAGACTTAAGAGATCAGCTTGAGTCTGTCGGGTGCTGGACAAATGGGACTTCAGAGAAGATTTGATCAGAGGGAGTGGATCGTTGACACTCATTAGGAGGAGCGGAGGGTACCAAGGCCCCTGGAACCAACTGGGATCACCACCAGAACTGTCACCTTCCCCTGCCACAGCCCCAGCAGGAAGCTGAGAATCAGAGGGAGTGGCAGAAAGGCATAAGCTGTCTTGGAGATCCACTCTGCAATCAGCATCTCCACCCCAATTGCTTGTGGATGCTGGACCCTGGAATCGAACTTTGCCAACTTGGTGTTGACTGGGGATGTGAACAAGTCCACCTCTGGAAGAAATTACCAAGCTCTGTTAGTTCTTGAAAGACTTGCGGCAGTCTGGACCATTTATTGTCATCCATGATTGTCCTGGACAAAAAGTTTGCCTGATGATTCCTTCAACTGGGCACATAGGCTGTAGATAACTGCAGAATATTAACTTGGGCCAACTCTAGAATCGAATAAATGTCCTTCAGGGGAGAGACTGTGAGTGCCCCCTTGTTTCTGTATATAGGCCACAGTCGTTGTGCTGTCTAACTTCACCAGGATAGGTCCATCCCAGATGAGGTGACTGAAGACTAGGAGAGCCTGAAATACCATTCTCAACTCCAGAACACCATCTTGGACTTTTAAAAAAGGCCCTTGTCCTGAACCCATTACTCCTGAATTAGGGCTCCCAAGCTACTTTGCTAGTGTCTGAGTGCACAAGCACCAGGTCGTCAGATTGGAATGACATTGCAGAAGATACCGCTTCTCCAACTACAAGTTTAGGCTCGCTTTCATACAGGGTGTAATCCATATCTTCTGACCTAGGCCCTCTGACTGCTACTGGTCCACAAATATGACTTGAAAGGGGGCGAGAGTCAAACTGAGCCTAACACAAGGTCCATCAAGGCAAGCACTTCAGGTCATCCTTCCTTCTCAGATTGGGCCACATAAATCGCCTCGCTCCAGCAGGTCAGAACCTTCAAAGCATGTCTCTTCTGCATTAAAATTCCTGCCTGTTTGCCCATATTTATTATTTTTCCCAAACTTCCACTTTAACAGCCATGTTGTTTACTGATTGTTAAGGATGCTAGCGGCCGCCTGCTCCGTAACAACAAGCTTACAGTCGCAACAACAACACGCAAATTGCAAAATGCATAAAATACGCAAATGCAATACTTGCATTTTTGGTGCGGTTCCATTGAAGCATATTACACACAAAACGCTGATAAGAGAAAAAAAGTCCTTGACCCTATCAAAAATTTGCACCAGCTCAAAATGCACAGATATGAACTCTGTGCTTAGGAAATCATGTTAAATGAACTGTAGTGCATTTCTGTAAACTGGAAAATGCACTGAAATCCGCATGTGTGAACCTAGGGTTAGAGTGTATTAGCCTTATGTGACCTCATCTTTATCTTTGGTTGCTTGAACAAAGCAGTATTCATGCAATCATGTCCAGGGGTGGACTAACTGTTTGGGCATTGCCCGAGGGCCTCGGGGTCGGTAGGGGGCCCCATGGAAAGGCTCCACAGATGTCATACAGGGCAGCATATTTAGGTCTGTCTGATTAATGTATCTGCCTCAAAACCCAGACACATTATTCAGACAGGAATGCGGCTCTGAGTGGGACCTGGCGGAATGGAGTAGATGGGGAAGCTTGAGGACTGTGTGAGGAGCGGAGGAGGAGGAGCCAGTCTCAGATCCTGGAAGTAGCTCCCCTCTCACTTCACATAGTGGCAGAGTGAGTAGGGTTTCTGGGCAGTGGTAGTGCCTTGCTATACTCTGCTGGTGATGGAGCCAGTGGGCAGTGGGAAGGTGAAAGACAGTGGCGTGTCATCCATGGGTGCAGGGTGTTCACTGCACACACCCTGCACCCATGGATGACATGTATCAGGAGCAAAATAAAGAACACAAATAAACAGCAAGCGCTCTAGGATCAGATGAAAATCAGCTGCGAATGCACTAAAAGGAGCCCTAAACCTAACACATAATACAAGCAAAAAACAGTGCACCGCTGAAATATGACTAGAGATGAGCGAATCGAAGTATCCGAAGTGGAATTCGAGTCGAATATCGGAAAAATTTCGATTCGTGCCGAATCCGAAAAACAGCCTAATTCGGACGCGCGAATCGAAATTTTTCCGAAAATGGCGGCTGACATGTGCGGCGACGGAGCGGGGATGTCGGGGAAGGCGCGCAGACAAGGCGCGCTGCCCCATAATGCATTCCTCAACGACATGTGATCGCATCAGCCAATCAGCAGCCAGCCAGCCAGCACTGTGTAATGGTCGAGGTATATATAGCGGCCATTTTGGAAATCTTCATTTGCCTGCAGTCATTGAACAGAGGCAGACCGCTCTGTACTAGGGACAGGGACAGAGTTAGGGCCACAGAAACGAGAATTGGGGACAGAGAGAAGTTACTTAGGGACAGAGAACCATTACTCAGGGACACAGACTTGTTAATGAGGGCCACAGAATCGTTATTTAGGGACAAAGAAACGCTAGTTAGGGCCACAGAATTCATACTCAGGGACAGACAGAATTGTTACTCAGTGCCAGAGAATTGTTACTTAGGGCCACAGAAACGTTATTAGGGCCACAGAATTTTTACTCAGGGACAGACAGAATTGTTACTGAGTGCCAGAGAATTGTTACTCAGGGACAGACAGAATTGTTACTGAGTGCCAGAGAATTCTTACTCAGGGCCACAGAATTCATTCTCAGGGACAGACAGAATTGTTACTCAGGGACAGACAGAATTGTTACTGAGTGCCAGAGAATTGTTACTCAGGGACAGACAGAATTGTTACTGAGTGCCAGAGAATTGTTACTCAGGGACAGACAGAATTGTTACTGAGTGCCAGAGAATTGTTACTCAGGGACAGACAGAATTGTTACTGAGTGCCAGAGAATTGTTACTCTCACAGACACAAAATTGTTACTTGCACAGACACAGAATTGTTACTTGCACAGACACACAATTGTTACTCAGGGCCACTGAATTCATACTCAGGGACAGACAGAATTGTTACTGAGTGCCAGAGAATTCTTACTCAGGGCCACAGAATTCATACTCAGGGACAGACAGAATTGTTACTCAGGGACAGACAGAATTGTTACTGAGTGCCAGAGAATTGTTACTCAGGGACAGACAGAATTGTTACTGAGTGCCAGAGAATTCTTACTCAGGGACAGACAGAATTGTTACTGAGTGCCAGAGAATTGTTACTCTCACAGACACAAAATTGTTACTTGCACAGACACAGAATTGTTACTCGCACAGAGACAGAATTGTTACTCAGGGCCACAGAATTCATACTCAGGGACAGACAGAATTGTTACTGAGTGCCAGAGAATTGTTACTCAGGGACAGACAGAATTGTTACTGAGTGCCAGAGAATTGTTACTCTCACAGACACAAAATTGTTACTTGCACAGACACAGAATTGTTACTTGCACAGACACACAATTGTTACTCAGGGCCACAGAATTCATACTCAGGGACAGACAGAATTGTTACTGAGTGCCAGAGAATTCTTACTCAGGGCCACAGAATTCATACTCAGGGACAGACAGAATTGTTACTCAGGGACAGACAGAATTGTTACTGAGTGCCAGAGAATTGTTACTCAGGGACAGACAGAATTGTTACTGAGTGCCAGAGAATTGTTACTCTCACAGACACAAAATTGTTACTTGCACAGACACAGAATTGTTACTTGCACAGACACACAATTGTTACTCAGGGCCACAGAATTCATACTCAGGGACAGACAGAATTGTTACTGAGTGCCAGAGAATTGTTACTCAGGGACAGACAGAATTGTTACTGAGTGCCAGAGAATTCTTACTCAGGGCCACAGAATTCATTCTCAGGGACAGACAGAATTGTTACTCAGGGACAGACAGAATTGTTACTGAGTGCCAGAGAATTGTTACTCAGGGACAGACAGAATTGTTACTGAGTGCCAGAGAATTGTTACTCAGGGACAGACAGAATTGTTACTGAGTGCCAGAGAATTGTTACTCAGGGACAGACAGAATTGTTACTGAGTGCCAGAGAATTGTTACTCTCACAGACACAAAATTGTTACTTGCACAGACACAGAATTGTTACTTGCACAGACACACAATTGTTACTCAGGGCCACTGAATTCATACTCAGGGACAGACAGAATTGTTACTGAGTGCCAGAGAATTCTTACTCAGGGCCACAGAATTCATACTCAGGGACAGACAGAATTGTTACTCAGGGACAGACAGAATTGTTACTGAGTGCCAGAGAATTGTTACTCAGGGACAGACAGAATTGTTACTGAGTGCCAGAGAATTCTTACTCAGGGACAGACAGAATTGTTACTGAGTGCCAGAGAATTGTTACTCTCACAGACACAAAATTGTTACTTGCACAGACACAGAATTGTTACTCGCACAGAGACAGAATTGTTACTCAGGGCCACAGAATTCATACTCAGGGACAGACAGAATTGTTACTGAGTGCCAGAGAATTGTTACTCAGGGACAGACAGAATTGTTACTGAGTGCCAGAGAATTGTTACTCTCACAGACACAAAATTGTTACTTGCACAGACACAGAATTGTTACTTGCACAGACACACAATTGTTACTCAGGGCCACAGAATTCATACTCAGGGACAGACAGAATTGTTACTGAGTGCCAGAGAATTCTTACTCAGGGCCACAGAATTCATACTCAGGGACAGACAGAATTGTTACTCAGGGACAGACAGAATTGTTACTGAGTGCCAGAGAATTGTTACTCAGGGACAGACAGAATTGTTACTGAGTGCCAGAGAATTGTTACTCTCACAGACACAAAATTGTTACTTGCACAGACACAGAATTGTTACTTGCACAGACACACAATTGTTACTCAGGGCCACAGAATTCATACTCAGGGACAGACAGAATTGTTACTGAGTGCCAGAGAATTGTTACTCAGGGACAGACAGAATTGTTACTGAGTGCCAGAGAATTGTTACTCTCACAGACACAAAATTGTTACTTGCACAGACACAGAATTGTTACTCGCACAGAGACAGAATTGTTACTCAGGGCCACAGAATTCATACTCAGGGACAGACAGAATTGTTACTGAGTGCCAGAGAATTGTTACTCAGGGAAGACAGAATTGTTACTGAGTGCCAGAGAATTGTTACTCAGGGACAGACAGAATTGTTACTGAGTGCCAGAGAATTGTTACTCTCACAGACACAAAATTGTTACTTGCACAGACACAGAATTGTTACTCGCACAGAGACAGAATTGTTACTCAGGGCCACAGAATTCATACTCAGGGACAGACAGAATTGTTACTGAGTGCCAGAGAATTGTTACTCAGGGACAGACAGAATTGTTACTGAGTGCCAGAGAATTGTTACTCTCACAGACACAAAATTGTTACTTGCACAGACACAGAATTGTTACTTGCACAGACACACAATTGTTACTGAGTGCCAGAGAATTGTTACTCAGGGACAGACAGAATTGTTACTGAGTGCCAGAGAATTGTTACTCAGGGACAGACAGAATTGTTACTGAGTGCCAGAGAATTGTTACTCAGGGACAGACAGAATTGTTACTGAGTGCCAGAGAATTGTTACTCGCACAGACACAAAATTGTTACTTGCACAGACACAAAATTGTTACTTGCACAGACACAGAATTGTTACTCGCGCAGACACAGAATTGTTACTCAGGGCCACAGAATTCATACTCAGGGACAGACAGAATTGTTACTGAGTGCCAGAGAATTGTTACTCAGGGACAGACAGAATTGTTACTGAGTGCCAGAGAATTGTTACTCAGGGACAGACAGAATTGTTACTGAGTGCCAGAGAATTGTTACTCAGGGACAGACAGAATTGTTACTGAGTGCCAGAGAATTGTTACTCGCACAGACACAAAATTGTTACTTGCACAGACACAGAATTGTTACTCGCACAGACACAGAATTGTTACTCGCACAGACACAGAATTGTTACTCAGGGCCACAGAATTCATACTCAGGGACAGACAGAATTGTTACTGAGTGCCAGAGAATTGTTACTCAGGGACACCTAATCGTTGAATTAAATAGTATGTCAGACAACATGCAGAGGAGTGGCAGAGGAGGCAATGTTTTAGGAGCGAGCAGACGTGGCAGCAGAGGAAGGGGTCGAGGCAGCAGTATTCGCAGCCAGAGGCCAGTGCTCCCGGTGTCATCCAGCGGTCGTGTCTCCACCGACAACCCTGCCGTCATTGATTGGTTGGCTCGGTCGTCTTCCTCTTCCCAGGTCACCTCTGACACCTACAGCCAACGGTCGGTGGGTACGTCAGACACAACCGTTAGTTGGCATGGCCCGGGACCAAGCCCACTGAAATCACGTGTCCTCTACCTGCCCCTGTCCTTTGCTGTTCCCTCACCAAGCGAAGTATCGCATGCTGTGGGCTCAGCCCCACTGTACAGTGAGGAAGAGCTAACAGAGGGCGGTCAGGAACGGGGGGAGACATCGGCCTTTTCAGCAGCCAAGCGAACAAGTACTGGCGAGGAGAGTGGCTCGGTAGCCGGTCTAGAGACAGGTCTGTCTCCTGACCCAGACGCAGCCGAGGGGGCTAGTAGTGAGGCGGAGACCCTACTTGATGATGAGGAGGTTGATCGCACTTGGCAGCCTCGTCGTCATCAGGCAATTTCTTCCGCATCATCAGGAGAAGAGGGTGGCAGCTTGGCAGCGAGCAAAACAGTCGGTGGGTTGCCCAGGAGACAGCAGCAGGGTCGCATCAGTGTCAGTGGAGCCAAACGTCCACGGAGTAGAGCACCAGCTCCACTGCAGCCTACCACCACGGCCAGTAGTGGTGCCGGTGCGCACGGAGGAAGTAGCAGTCAGCCAGTGAAGAGTAGCGGGGGCAAAGTTTCCTACTCGGTGGTGTGGCAATTTTTCCTCAAGCCGCCCGAGGAAGTAAATGTAGCCGTATGTCGACTATGTGGCCAGAAATGCAAGCGTGGCCAGGGGGCCCATGTTGGGACTACAGCGTTGCGTCAGCATATGCAGCGTCACCATTCGGTGGCCTGGGAAAACCGTGATAAACATACGGCGGTTCTGCCTGCCCCAGCCCCCGCTCCATCACCCGCTCCGTTACTTGCTCCGTCACCCGACGTCGTCAATCGCCCTCTATCAGCCAGTCAAGGCTCCAACACCTCTGCTGAGGGGAGTTGTCGCTCATTGGCATCTTCCGCTCGTTCAGATGCTCCTTCTCCTGCTACTCCTCTTCTCGGATTCCGTCAACAGTCTTTCTTGGAATCCGTATCCAAGAGACAACAGTTTGCGAGCACGCACCCGACGGTGCAAAAGCTGAACGTCCTCCTGTCCAAGTTGCTGGTGCTGCAGTCCCTCCCTTTCCAACTGGTGGACTCAGCACCTTTCCGAGAAATGATGGCTTGTGCCGCGCCGCGGTGGAGAGTGCCAAGCCGTCATTTCTTTGCCCAAAAGGCAGTGCCAGCCCTGCATTCACATGTAGAAGAGATGGTGGGCCAGTCTTTGAGCATGTCGGTCTCTGCCAAAGTGCACGGCAGCGCCGACGTGTGGAGCTGTAACTACGGTCAGGGACAGTACATGTCATTTACGGCCCACTGGGTGAACGTGGTGCCGGCACAGCCGCACCAGCAACTTGGACAGGTCACGACGCTTTTGCCTCCACGTTTGCACGTCCTTGGTCCAGCAAGCATGTCCGCCTCTACCACCTCTTTTTCCGCCGTGTCCTCAGCCGCCACCCCCGTGCCAAGTCCCATTACCCGACCGGCATATCACATGTGCAGGGCGCAACGGTGTCACGCTGTGCTGCACCTGGTATGCCTTGGCGAACGTAGTCACACAGGGGAGGAACTGCTGAGTGTAATGAACAGAGAAATCGACAGATGGCTGTCTCCGCGCAAACTAAAAATCGGAACCATGTTGACTGACAACGGAAAGAACATGGTGTCTGCTCTGCGTCAAGGAAGGTTGTGCCATGCGCCATGCATGGCTCACGTGTTCAATCTGGTTGTCAAGCGGTTCCTAAAATCCACCATCCCACTGCAAGACATCCTTAAAATGTCACGTAAACTGTGCATGCATTTCAGCCATTCCTACACCGCAAAGAACACCCTCATTGAGCTGCAGCGGCAGAACGGAATTCCACAGCATCGCCTGATCTGCGACGTTGCAACAAGGTGGAATTCAACCCTACACATGTTAGACCGCCTTTACGAGCAGCGAAAGGCCATCACCGATTTCCTGATGTTACAAGCGGATAAAGGTACTCCCCTGTGTAACTTAGATGTCAGCCATTGGCAGCTCATGCGTGACACCTGCCGCTTGCTCAGGCCCTTTGAGGAGGCCACGCTATTCGTGAGTCGGCAGGACTATGGGATGAACGACGTCATTCCTCTGTTGCACGTCCTGGAACAAATGCTGTTAACAATGGCTGGTCAGGGTGCGGTAGACGTGGCGCACAGATCTCAACGCCACATGACCCCTGTGGGGGCAGGACAGGAAGAAGAGGAGGAGGTAGAGGAGGACATTTGTGCTCAGGAATTATTGAGTGAAATGGGTGGTTTTTCCACTCAGCGGACAGGAGTGGAGGAGCAGGAGCATCTGGTAGAGGAGGAGGAGGAGGAGACAGAGGACCCAGACGCACCGTGGCAGTATGCTGTGGAGATGGAGGCAGGGAGTCCCTCGCATTCCTTGGCACAAATGGCCCATAGCATGCTCGGTTGCTTGCGTAGCGACAGCCGAATAATAACCATCAGACAGAGGGATGACTTTTGGCTGTCCACCTTGTTGGACCCTCGCTACCGGTCCAAAATGGTGGCCTTTTTCACACCTGCTGAGAGGGAGGCCAAAATTACGTACTATAAAAACCACCTATGTAGTCAGTTGGTCTCTGCCTTTGTGCGCCATCGTCCATCCTCAGACACTGTGGGCCCTGTGCGCTCGCGTTCCGCTGGCATGGCAGCAGGGGAGGGGTGGGGTGGTAGGAGCAGTGGCAGCTCCACCAGCAGCGGCTGCCTCAGTCTGCAGTCGATGATGAGTAGCTTTCTTCACCAGCGCAGTGAGGAAACTACTAACCAGCCGCAGCAGCAGCAGCAGCATCAGGTGGACCTGGAGCAGGAGCTCAAACAACAGGCTTGGGCCTACTTGGACAGCACCCTGCCAACCGAGGTAGACAATCCCCTTGACTACTGGGCAACGAAACTTGACCTTTGGCCCCAACTAGCTGAATTTGCCCTTGAAAGGCTGTCATGCCCGGCCAGTAGCGTGGCATCGGAGCGCGTGTTTAGTGCGGCAGGAGGTATTGTAACTCCGCGGAGGACACGACTGTCCACCCAAAGTGTGGAGAGACTCACGTTTGTGAAAATGAATCAGGCGTGGATTAGTCTGGATTTCAAACCACCAGTTCCTGACACAACTGACTAAATCCGCCATGAATCATGCCTCAAACATGTGCCACTTTCAGGTCTCCTCACACTGCTGGTGTGTTGAATTTTTTGACATAGGGTGCTGGCAGATTACGGGCCTCCTATAGCTGCTGCCAGGCCCCTAATCTGCCATAGGCCCCTATATACCACCTCCTCCTGCTGCTGCCAGGTCCAGAGTCTCTCATGGGTCCCTGTACGGCCTCCCATTGCTGCTGTCTCCATCGCCACACTCTGCTGCCATGTGCCACTTTCAGGTCTCTTCACACTGCTGGTGTGTTAAATTTTTTGACATAGGGTGCAGGCAGATTACGGGCCTCACATAGCTGCTGCCAGGCCCCTAATCTGCCATGGGCCCCTATATACCACCTCCTCCTGCTGCTGCCAGGTCCAGAGTCTCTCATGGGTCCCTGTACGGCCTCCCATTGCTGCTGTCTCCATCGCCACACTCTGCTGCCATGTGCCACTTTCAGGTCTCTTCACACTGCTGGTGTGTTAAATTTTTTGACATAGGGTGCTGCAAGATAACGGGCCTCACATAGCTGCTGCCAGGCCCCTAATCAGCCATGGGCCCCTATACCGCCTCCTCCTGCTGCTGCCAGGTCCAGAGTCTCTCATGCCATGTGCCACTTTCAGGTCTCTTCACACTGCTGGTGTGTTAAATTTTTTGACATAGGGTGCAGGCAGATTACGGGCCTCACATAGCTGCTGCCAGGCCCCTAATCTGCCATAGGCCCCTATATACCGCCTCCTCATGCTGCTGCCAGGTCCAGAGTCTCTCATGGGTCCCTGTACGGCCTCCCATTGCTGCTTTCTCCATCGCCACACTCTGCTGCCATGTGCCACTTTCAGGTCTCTTCACACTGCTGGTGTGTTAAATTTTTTGACATAGGGTGCAGGCAGATTACGGGCCTCACATAGCTGCTGCCAGGCCCCTAATCTGCCATGGGCCCCTATATACCGCCTCCTCATGCTGCTGCCAAGTCCAGAGTCTGTCATGGTCCCTGTACGGCCTCCCATTGCTGCTGTCTCCATCGCCACACTCTGCTGCCATGTGCCACTTTCAGGTCTCTTCACACTGCTGGTGTGTTAAATTTTTTGACATAGGGTGCAGGCAGATTACGGGCCTCACATAGCTGCTGCCAGGCCCCTAATCTGCCATGGGCCCCTATATACCGCCTCCTCATGCTGCTGCCAAGTCCAGAGTCTGTCATGGTCCCTGTACGGCCTCCCATTGCTGCTGTCTCCATCGCCACACTCTGCTGCCATGTGCCACTTTCAGGTCTCTTCACACTGCTGGTGTGTTAAATTTTTTGACATAGGGTGCAGGCAGATTACGGGCCTCACATAGCTGCTGCCAGGCCCCTAATCTGCCATGGGCCCCTATATACCGCCTCCTCATGCTGCTGCCAAGTCCAGAGTCTGTCATGGTCCCTGTACGGCCTCCCATTGCTGCTGTCTCCATCGCCACACTCTGCCATGTGCCACTTTCAGGTCTCTTCACACTGCTGGTGTGTTAAATTTTTTGACATAGGGTGCAGGCAGATTACGGGCCTCACATAGCTGCTGCCAGGCCCCTAATCTGCCATGGGCCCCTATATACCGCCTCCTCATGCTGCTGCCAAGTCCAGAGTCTGTCATGGTCCCTGTACGGCCTCCCATTGCTGCTGTCTCCATCGCCACACTCTGCTGCCATGTGCCACTTTCAGGTCTCTTCACACTGCTGGTGTGTTTAATTTTTTGACATAGGGTGCAGGCAGATTACGGGCCTCACATAGCTGCTGCCAGGCCCCTAATCTGCCATGGGCCCCTATATACCGCCTCCTCATGCTGCTGCCAAGTCCAGAGTCTGTCATGGTCCCTGTACGGCCTCCCATTGCTGCTGTCTCCATCGCCACACTCTGCTGCCATGTGCCACTTTCAGGTCTCTTCACACTGCTGGTGTGTTAAATTTTTTGACATAGGGTGCAGGCAGATTACGGGCCTCACATAGCTGCTGCCAGGCCCCTAATCTGCCATGGGCCCCTATATACCGCCTCCTCATGCTGCTGCCAAGTCCAGAGTCTGTCATGGTCCCTGTACGGCCTCCCATTGCTGCTGTCTCCATCGCCACACTCTGCTGCCATGTGCCACTTTCAGGTCTCTTCACACTGCTGGTGTGTTAAATTTTTTGACATAGGGTGCAGGCAGATTACGGGCCTCACATAGCTGCTGCCAGGCCCCTAATCTGCCATGGGCCCCTATATACCGCCTCCTCATGCTGCTGCCAAGTCCAGAGTCTGTCATGGTCCCTGTACGGCCTCCCATTGCTGCTGTCTCCATCGCCACACTCTGCCATGTGCCACTTTCAGGTCTCTTCACACTGCTGGTGTGTTTAATTTTTTGACATAGGGTGCAGGCAGATTACGGGCCTCACATAGCTGCTGCCAGGCCCCTAATCTGCCATGGGCCCCTATATACCGCCTCCTCATGCTGCTGCCAAGTCCAGAGTCTGTCATGGTCCCTGTACGGCCTCCCATTGCTGCTGTCTCCATCGCCACACTCTGCTGCCATGTGCCACTTTCAGGTCTCTTCACACTGCTGGTGTGTTAAATTTTTTGACATAGGGTGCAGGCAGATTACGGGCCTCACATAGCTGCTGCCAGGCCCCTAATCTGCCATGGGCCCCTATATACCACCTCCTCCTGCTGCTGCCAGGTCCAGAGTCTCTCATGGGTCCCTGTACGGCCTCCCATTGCTGCTGTCTCCATCGCCACACTCTGCTGCCATGTGCCACTTTCAGGTCTCTTCACACTGCTGGTGTGTTAAATTTTTTGACATAGGGTGCTGCAAGATAACGGGCCTCACATAGCTGCTGCCAGGCCCCTAATCAGCCATGGGCCCCTATACCGCCTCCTCCTGCTGCTGCCAGGTCCAGAGTCTCTCATGCCATGTGCCACTTTCAGGTCTCTTCACACTGCTGGTGTGTTTAATTTTTTGACATAGGGTGCAGGCAGATTACGGGCCTCACATAGCTGCTGCCAGGCCCCTAATCTGCCATGGGCCCCTATATACCGCCTCCTCATGCTGCTGCCAAGTCCAGAGTCTGTCATGGTCCCTGTACGGCCTCCCATTGCTGCTGTCTCCATCGCCACACTCTGCTGCCATGTGCCACTTTCAGGTCTCTTCACACTGCTGGTGTGTTAAATTTTTTGACATAGGGTGCAGGCAGATTACGGGCCTCACATAGCTGCTGCCAGGCCCCTAATCTGCCATGGGCCCCTATATACCGCCTCCTCATGCTGCTGCCAAGTCCAGAGTCTGTCATGGTCCCTGTACGGCCTCCCATTGCTGCTGTCTCCATCGCCACACTCTGCTGCCATGTGCCACTTTCAGGTCTCTTCACACTGCTGGTGTGTTAAATTTTTTGACATAGGGTGCAGGCAGATTACGGGCCTCACATAGCTGCTGCCAGGCCCCTAATCTGCCATGGGCCCCTATATACCGCCTCCTCATGCTGCTGCCAAGTCCAGAGTCTGTCATGGTCCCTGTACGGCCTCCCATTGCTGCTGTCTCCATCGCCACACTCTGCCATGTGCCACTTTCAGGTCTCTTCACACTGCTGGTGTGTTTAATTTTTTGACATAGGGTGCAGGCAGATTACGGGCCTCACATAGCTGCTGCCAGGCCCCTAATCTGCCATAGGCCCCTATATACCGCCTCCTCATGCTGCTGCCAGGTCCAGAGTCTCTCATGGGTCCCTGTACGGCCTCCCATTGCTGCTTTCTCCATCGCCACACTCTGCCATGTGCCACTTTCAGGTCTCCTCACACACTGCTGGTGTGTTGAATTTTTTGACATAGGGTGCTGGCAGATTACGGGCCTCCCATAGCTGCTGCCAGGCCCCTAATCTGCCATGGGCCCCTATATACCGCCTCCTCATGCTGCTGCCAAGTCCAGAGTCTGTCATGGGTCCCTGTACGGCCTCCCATTGCTGCTGTCTCCATCGCCACACTCTGCCATGTGCCACTTTCAGGTCTCCTCACACACTGCTGGTGTGTAGAATTTTTTGACATAGGGTGCTGGCAGATTACGGGCCTCCCATAGCTGCTGCCAGGCCCCTAATCTGCCATGGGCCCCTATATACCGCCTCCTCATGCTGCTGCCAAGTCCAGAGTCTGTCATGGGTCCCTGTACGGCCTCCCATTGCTGCTGTCTCCATCGCCACACTCTGCCATGTGCCACTTTCAGGTCTCCTCACACTGCTGGTGTGTTGAATTTTTTGACATAGGGTGCTGGCAGATTACGGGCCTCCTATAGCTGCTGCCAGGCCCCTAATCTGCCATGGGCCCCTATATACCGCCTCCTCATGCTGCTGCCAAGTTCAGAGTCTGTCATGGGTCCCTGTACGGCCTCCCATTGCTGCTGTCTCCATCGCCACACTCTGCCATGTGCCACTTTCAGGTCTCCTCACACTGCTGGTGTGTTGAATTTTTTGACATAGGGTGCTGGCAGATTACGGGCCTCCTATAGCTGCTGCCAGGCCCCTAATCTGCCATAAGCCCCTATATACCGCCTCCTCATGCTGCTGCCAAGTCCAGAGTCTGTCATGGGTCCCTGTACGGCCTCCCATTGCTGCTGTCTCCATCGCCACACTCTGCCATGTGCCACTTTCAGGTCTCCTCACACACTGCTGGTGTGTTGAATTTTTTGACATAGGGTGCTGGCAGATTACGGGCCTCCTATAGCTGCTGCCAGGCCCCTAATCTGCCGTAGGCCCCTATATACCGCCTCCTCATGCTGCTGCCAGGTCCAGAGTCTCTCATGGGTCCCTGTACGGCCTCCCATTGCTGCTGTCTCCATCGCCACACTCTGCCATGTGCCACTTTCAGGTCTCCTCACACTGCTGGTGTGTTCCATTTTTTGTCATAGGGTGCTGGCAGATTATGGGCCTCCCATAACTGCTGCCAGGCCCCTAATCTGCCATGGGCCCCTATACCGACTCCTCATGCTGTGACGTTGCAACAAGGTGGAATTCAACCCTACATATGTTAGACCGCCTTTACGAACAGCAAAAGGCCATCACAGATTTCCTGATGTTAAAAGCAGATAAAGGTACTCCCTGTGTAACTTAGATGTCAGCCATTGGCAGCTCATGCGTGACACCTGCGCTTGCTCAGGCCCTTTGAGGAGGCCACGCTATTCGTGAGTCGGCAGGACTATGGGATGAACGACGTCATTCCTCTGTTGCACGTCCTGGAACAAATGCTGTTAACAATGGCTGGTCAGGGTGCGGTAGACGTGGCGCACAGATCTCAACGCCACATGGCCCCTGTGGGGGCAGGACTGGAAGAAGAGGAGGAGGTAGAGGAGGACATTGGTGCTCAGGAATTATTGAGTGAAATGGGTGGTTTTTCCACTCAGCGGACAGGAGTGGAGGAGCAGGAGCATCTGGTAGAGGAGGAGGAAGAGGAGACAGAGGACCTAGACGCACCGTGGCAGTATGCTGTGGAGATGGAGGCAGGGAGTCCCTCGCATTCCTTGGCACAAATGGCCCATAGCATGCTCGGTTGCTTGCGTAGCGACAGCCGAATAATAACCATCAGACAGAGGGATGACTTTTGGCTGTCCACCTTGTTGGACCCTCGCTACCGTTCAAAAATGGTGGCCTTTTTCACACCTGCTGAGAGGGAGGCCAAAATAACGTACTATAAAAAACACCTATGTAGTCAGCTGGTCTCTGCCTGTCTGCGCCAACGTCCATCCTCAGACACTGTGGGCCCTGTGCGCTCGTGTTCCGCTGCCATGGCAGCAGGGGAGGGGTGGGGTGGTAGGAGCAGTGGCAGCTCCACCAGCAGCGGCTGCCTCAGTCTGCAGTCGATGATGAGTAGCTTTCTTCACCAGCGCAGTGAGGAAACTACTAACCAGCCGCAGCAGCAGCAGCAGCATCAGGTGGACCTGGAGCAGGACCTCAAACAACAGGCTTAGGCCTACTTGGACAGCACCCTGCCAACCGAGGTAGACAATCCCCTTGACTACTGGGCAACGAAACTTGACCTTTGGCCCCAACTAGCTGAATTTGCCCTTGAAAGGCTGTCATGCCCGGCCAGTAGCGTGGCATCGGAGCGCGTGTTTAGTGCGGCAGGAGGTATTGCAACTCCGCGGAGGACACGACTGTCCACCCAAAGTGTGGAGAGACTCACGTTTGTGAAAATGAATCAGGCGTGGATTAGTCTGGATTTCAAACCACCAGTTCCTGACACAACTGACTAAATCCGCCATGAATCATGCCCCAAACATGTGCCACTTTCAGGTCTCCTCACACTGCTGGTGTGTTCCATTTTTTGTCATAGGGTGCTGGCAGATTACGGGCCTCCCATAGCTGCTGCCAGGCCCCTAATCTGCCATGGGCCCCTATACCGCCTCCTCATGCTGCTGCCAAGTCCAGAGTCTCTCATGGGTCCCTGTACGGCCTCCCATTGCTGCTGCCTCCATCGCCACACTCTGCCATGTGCCACTTTCAGGTCTCCTCACACTGCTGGTGTGTTCCATTTTTTGTCATAGGGTGCTGGCAGATTACGGGCCTCCCATAGCTGCTGCCAGGCCCCTAATCTGCCATGGGCCCCTATACCGCCTCCTCATGCTGCTGCCAGGTCCAGAGTCTCTCATGGGTCCCTGTACGGCCTCCCATTGCTGCTGTCTCCATCGCCACACTCTGCCATGTGCCACTTTCAGGTCTCCTCACACTGCTGGTGGGTTCCATTTTTTGTCATAGGGTGCTGGCAGATTACGGGCCTCCCATAGCTGCTGCCAGGCCCGTAATCTGCCATGGGCCCCCGTACCGACTCCTCATGCTGCTGCCAGGCCCGTAATCTGTCATGGGCCACTGTTGTCGCTTGTTGGCATATTCCGCTCGTTCAGATGCTCCTTCTCCTGCTACTCCTCTTCACGGATTCCGTCAGCAGTCTTTCTTGGAATCCGTTTCCAAGAGACAACAGTTTGCGAGCACGCACCCGACGGTGCAGAAGCTGAACGTCCTCCTGTCCAAGTTGCTGCTGCCAGGCTCGTAATCTGTCATGCGCCCCTGTACCGCCTCCTCATGCTGCTGCCAGGTCCAGAGTGTGTCATGGGCCCCCGTACCGACTCCTCATGCTGCTGCCAGGCCCGTAATCTGTCATGGGCCCCTGTACCGCCTCCCCATGCTGCTGCCAGGTCCAGAGTGTGTCATGGGTCCCTGTACGGCCTCCCATTGCTGCTGCCAGGCCCGTAATCTGCCATGGGCCCCTGTACCGACTCCTCATGCTGCTGCCAGGCCCGTAATCTGTCATGGGCCCCTGTACCGCCTCCTCATGCTGCTGCCAGGTCCAGAGTGTGTCATGGGTCCCTGTACGGCCTCCCATTGCTGCTGTCTCTATCGCCACACTCTGCCATGTGCCACTTTCAGGTCTCCTCACACTGCTGGTGGTTTCCATTTTTGTCATAGGGTGCTGTATGGCCTCCCATTGCTGCTGCCTCCACCGCCACACTGTGGCTCCACACTCTGGTTTTGGCCCCGTGACTGCCCAAATGAGTGAAGTGTGCGGTGATTCTAAGATCGACGGCACTCATCTGCATGTCATACTGACTGACAGTATTATTTCTCTTCCCCAGCAGACTCCAAGGGCATTTAAATTAAAGGTACAGTGTTCTGCACTAATATTAAGTCTCTCTGAAGCCTAGAAACACCCTTTTTTAAGTTAAATTCACAGCGAATTTATTCGACTCGAATCGAATATTGTCCACGAATTCGCCGAATCAGTCGAATCGAATTTTTCATTTCTTCGCTCATCTCTAAATATGACAAAACGTTAGAATAACCCTAAATTATAAAGATTATTTAAATAAATTGTTATTTGTGATATAAATATATGTGGATGAAGCGCTGTGGATGGCGCAGTAAAAAGAAAATAAGTGCGTCTATGAAAGTGTTCATAGGATGGTGAAAGCGTGACACAATGGGGTCCGCGTACAGTGTTTAAAACATGTCCTGTTGTGCAGATAGTGTCATATTATTTCAAGTGATGTTCTGTATGGTTTTATCTGTGCGGGAAGTTAAAAAAAATGCACTCTCACCAGATGCGCATAATCAAAGCGCAATTTGTTGAACAGTGTGCTTCAACCAGGAATCAGCAGGAAGCCCAGTTTAAACAGACCAGACAGACAGAGTGGGAAAGGATCCCTCTTCTGGGCATGAGACTTCTCTGCAACTGCAAATCCACTGGGGTCCTCTCCCCGGGAACCCCGCCATGGGGGGGGGATTTCCGGAGAGGATTGGAACCCCGAGTGAGGATTTGGTTTCCCTGCGGTGGCACTGCACTATTTCAACTGGTAATTGCGTGGTCGTGCAATGCTGTACCCAAATTAAATTTATGTCCTTATTTTTACACAAATGGACCTTTATTTTGGTGGTATTTAAACACCTCTGCGGTTTTTTACTTTTTGTGCTATAAACACAAAAAGACCAAACATTTAGAAAAAAAAAACGCTATTTTTCACTTTTGTTAATAAAAAATATCCAATAAACTCAAAGTTAGTTAGAAATTTAGGCCAAAATGTATTCTGCTACATGTCTTTGGTAAACAAAATCTCAATACATGCATATTAATTGGTTTGTGTAAAAGTTATAGCGTCTACAAACTATGGTATTTATATTGGAACTTACGTAGCTTTTACTTTCTGACTGCTATCACATTTCTTGAGGTGCTAAAATGCCAGGGCAGTACAAACCCCCTTACCCCCCCCAAATGACTCCATTTAGAAAAGTAGACACCCTCAGGATTTTGCAGAGAGGCATGTTGAGTCCATGGAACATTTTATTTGCCACAAATTTTTTGAAAATGACAATATTTTTTTTACACAGAGTTGTCACTTTAATGATATATTGCTCATGCATGCCATGGGTATATGTGGAATAACTCCCCAAAACACAATCTTCTACTTCTCCTGAGTATAGGGATTCCACATGAGAGACTTTTGGCAGCCTAGCTACATAGAGGCCCTCAAAATCCAAGGACCACCTCATATTTCCTCATATCACTTCCCCAACTACCTATCAAAGTTTCGGAGGCTCTAAAATTCCAGGATAGTACAAACCGCCCCCCCCCCCCCTACATGACCCCTTTTTGGAAAGAAGACACCACAAGGAATTTGATAAGAGGCATGTTGAGTATTTTACAGATATCATTTTTGTCACAGGGTTTTCCAAAAACGTGGCAACAAATGAGATCTGCAAAATTTTCACCATGCCGCTTGGTATACCTTGGAGTGTCTACTTTTCAAAAAGGGGTAATTTTGAGGGGTTGCTTCTATTAGCCTGGCATTTCAGAGCCATCATTAGAAACTTATACCACACATCACCCACTCGAAGTTTTTTCTGACACTTTTTGTTCATGAAAAAACAGTTTTTCTACTACAAAATTACTTTGAACCCCCAAACATTATATTTTTTTTTAACGTAGAGGCCCTAGAGAATAAAATGGTAGGTGTTGAATTTTTTTACGTCACACATTATTTGCGCAGCAATTTTTCAAACACAAATCTTTTGGGAAAAATACACTTTTTGGAATTTTAATGCACAAAAAGACAATATATTGCCCAATTGTTTGATAAATTATAAAAGATGATGTTACGCCGAATAAATAGATACCAAACATGACATGCTTTAAAATTGTGCATGCCGCTGCAATGGCAACAAAGTACATACATTTTTATTATCGATAGTCAATGCTTTAAAAGCCTTTACAGGTCACCAATTTATATTTACACAGGTCTAGTGCTATAATTACTGCCCTTGATCTGATGTTCACGGTAATACGTCACATGCATGGTGCAACCGGTGTTTACATACCATCACGGGGTCAACGCAGGGGGGCAAGGGTGCTTTTTTTGTTATTTTGATTTTTTTAATTCTTTTTACACTCTCCCTTTCATTTTTTTAATCACTTTTAATGCTATTACAGGGAATGCAAATATCCCCTATAACTTCAGTGGGCATTGTCATAAATTATTTTTTGAAAAATCTGGGGTCTTTTAGACTCTAGATATCTCTTCTGCCCTTACATTATCTAATCTCACCAAGATCGGTGTGATCAGATACTTTCCCAATTCACAAATGGCGCTGTTTATATCATGTGAAACTGAAGTGATGAAGTGCTTCCGATTTCTTAGACTATAGAGATGTTTAAGTCATTCTGGTCTCTGATCAGCTCTATAGTCAACCAGCAGATCTGCCAGCTGCATTCTCGGATTCCCCTGTGGGACAGGAGAGCCTAAGAAAACTGTGGAAGGCAGAAAAAAACAATTCAGCAGCTAATTGGCCAGCTGAAAAACTATAACAGGATGATGCCTGTAGCTGCAGGCACCATCCCGGCATATCCACTTAAAGTCCAACGACGTACCAGTACATTGTTGGTCCATGTTGGACACCTGTGTAACAGCAGAGAACATGGGCATATGATGAATGGGGTCTGTGGATCAATATGACCGCAAAAAAAATGAATTGCGGTCATATTGAATGTAAGTCCCAAAAAAGTTTTAAATTCAGAAACCGTGATAGGTTTCCATGCAAATTGTCTGGCAAGAGCTGAATTTGGGTGGGCAACGATGTATTATTGTCCGTATAAATTGCCTTGGCCCACAATCAATTGGTACAAATCTTTCATGAAAAACAGCAGAAGGCTTAAATGCTAGTGCTAGCAGTGAATGGGGCTAATCCTGCTAACACTGCGTTTTTGGGGACACTATACAAAGGAAGCACTAGTATAGTTCTGTTTGTGATCAATATATTGACCTGTACAAACACTATACTAGTAGTGGAGGTGATCATTGACCTATAGTGTGAGTGCGATAGTGTGTGGGTAATCTCACGCTAGCTGACCCTGGCTGGGAGGGGTGCTAAGTGACCCTGATGTTATCTGATGTCACTAGTGGCAGGAATACAGTGATCAGTGAAAAATTCTATATACTGACACTGCACTAATGGCACTGGCTGGGTCAAAGGGTTAATAGGGGTGATCAAAGGATTAAGTGTGCTAATCAGGGGCACTCGTGAGCAGCTTCCAGGATGGCTGCATTGTAGGCCTGCTCCATGGCCGCTGGGCACATTGGCCAATTTCTAGCCCTCAGGGGGGGTCCTCTGCCTTCCCTCCAACCCCTCCTAGCCCTCTGTCCCCCAGTGCCCCGATGGGCAAGAAGTCAGCGGCCGCCTGCAACTTCAGCGCCCTGCAGGCCACGCTGGAATTTGCGGCCTACCCGCCGGAGGCTGCATCTGAAGCCACGGCCTCGATTTCGAGTCCGCCGCTGGAGGGTTCCAGGGCCCCGGCCATGAGTTCGCGTCTTCCGCCGGAGGCTGCAACTGAAGCCCCGGCCTCGATTTCGGGCCCCCCACCACCGCTACCCGCAGGTGGGCTGAATCCCAGAGGTGATGACGACCTGGCATCAGAGGCATCCCTGCAGTCTCCCACTCCAGTTCTGAGGGATGCTGAGCTCCTGCACCGCTTCAAGTCCATGCTGCAGTCAGAATTGTCCTCCCCTACCTCCAAGCTGGCCGACCGTCTCGAGAAATTCAGGAGCTGGGCAATCGGACGAACGATCTCAAGGATAAAATGGAAGCTGCGGCCATGGTCATTGAAAGTCACGAACAGGATTTGTGTGACCTGAAGAAAGAATTAGTGGATGCGCTGCTCTGGCTTGAGGATTTGGAAAACCTCTCCTGCCACGGCAATTTGCGATTAAGGGATATCCCAGAAATGGTCACAGATCTCACCTCCACTGCTACTGCTCTGTTTTAGGAGCTGACGCCCGCCATTCCCATTGACTGGCTCGAATTTGACTGCATACACCATGCATTGGGCCCCAGATGACCGGATGGGCCCCCGAGGGACATTATCATCAAGTTCACTTACTACCGCACTAAGGAAACTATCCTCTTGGCAGCCAGAAACAACCCAGACCTCAGATTCCAGGGGCATCACTACCAGCTATTCGTGGACCTCTCCTAGACCACTCTTCAGAAGCGCCGCCAATTGAAGCCCTTCACTTCGGTCCTGGTGAACCATAGAATTAAATACGCCTGGGGTTTTCCATTCTGCTTCACCTTTACCTGCTTTACCAGAGCCACAGTAATTCTGTTGCCACGGCGTTGGAGGCCCACTCTTTCCTGGAAACTTTA
Organism: Staurois parvus; assembly: GCF_062004578.1. Classification (NCBI taxonomy): domain Eukaryota; kingdom Metazoa; phylum Chordata; class Amphibia; order Anura; family Ranidae; genus Staurois; species Staurois parvus. Next base: position 1,396,845 of record NW_028317930.1, on the reverse strand, counting down.
CACCTTCTTTTGCCAGAAGTCACTACTCAGAGCCCAGCTCATTCATTCGGATCCCCAGGATCGCCTCTGGGAGTTGTCATCCAACAGGAAGAGGGCCCTCCCTCAGACCCCTCTACGATGAAGTCTGTCCTGCTCTTCTCTGGGCTGAAGATGTATCTTGGATACCCCACGTTGTGTTTCACCGTTGGACTTTCCTGATGGGACCATGAGTTTGGCCCTTAAGGCTTTTCCAGTTTGTTAGCATTCCAGGTTGGGCCTGATCCAGCCTGTTCCCTTGAGATCCATCCCTGAGTGTGGGGGGATCTCCTCCTGGACTTAAGTATTATGACTTTTTGCTGTTGTGGTCTACCACGGGTCTGGGTGATGTTGTTCGGGTTCCCGTTGGTGGAATGGGGTGATGGTTCACTCAGGCTGTGGGATGGGAGGTTGGCCTTGTAGGCCTGGGTTGGGTGTCGGTCCTACTGGGAGGTGGGTGGGGGACCACTTGGGCTGTGTTGTGGGTACCACGGTGACCTGTAGTCCTCCTCCCAAGTTCAGCTGGGTTTCTATGAGGAGGTTACCGCAGATGTTCTCACTTCTGGGACTCATATTTTATTACTTTGGTACCCCGTTATATTGTGTTTATTGCCTTTTATCCCCCTGAGGGCTTATGTTTTTTGATGTTTTCATTTGTTTTATTCAGGTTTTCAGGACGCCATGGTCCGATCACCATTGGGCATAGAAATTGTTGGCCGACTTATGCTTTTTCTGCTGAGCATGCTGTGCGGATACCGCCATGGCCTCACTCCTTCTGAAAGTACACTCACAAAATGTTCAAGGCTTCAATTCGCCTCAGAAGTGGGATAAAGTTTTTCTTCACCTCAAATCGCAACAAATCAAGGAGGTTACTTTTGACTCTTACTACGAGCCCAATCGCTTTCAGCATAAATTCTTTTCTCATCTTTGCACCATTGTTTCTCGACACTCCAAGGGTCTTCTTCTTTTGGGAGATTCAAATGTTACCTTGGATTCCACACTGGATAGGTGCTATGCCTCACGAGTTAGTGCTAGAGGAACGTATGTGCTCAGTCTTGCAGACGGCGGGGCTGGCGGACGTCTGGAGGAAACTTCACCCAACTGAGCACGACTTTACATTCTATTCTAATCCTCATGACAATTTTTGTAGAATTGACCATATATTCATGCATGTCCAGCAGCTTCCCTTGGTCAGGCAGACAGCTATTTCCTCCTCACCCTGGTCGGACCATGATCCCCTGGTACTCCTCATTGCCCTCTCTGGGTCGGTATGGCACTCCTTTCAATGGCGCATTAATGATTCTTTATTGACCACTCAGGTTACCTGCCGACAAATAGAATCTTTCTTACGCACATTCTTCACGCAAAACTCGGGATCTGTCTCTTCGGTAGTGCCTCTGTGGGAGGCGCATAAAGCCACGGCGCTGGGTCATGTTATACAGCTGGCGCTGTTCAGAAGTGGGAGCGCCAACTTTTGGAGCTTCATTCTCTATTGGGCTCTACGGATGCTCGTTGGAAGTAATTTCAATCCGCGGCCCATAAACGTGCAAGGGACGCTCTGGCGGCAGAGTTGGACCTACTTGCCTCTTCGGAGGCGGAACGGGCCCTGCGTTGGACAAAACACAAATTTTATTCCTGTGCTAATAAGCTGGGTCCAGTGCTGGCCAGGAAACTCAATTCTGTGGGGAAACCACATAAATCGATCCGATTGCGACTTCCCACGGGTGGCTGTACTTCTAATCCCCAGCAGACTGTCTCTCGTTTCGCAGACTTCCTTTCGCGCCTTTACACTAAACCAGATCCCTTCCCTGTGGCTCAGGCAGAGGCATTCTTACAAGATTTCAGACTTCCTGGATTATCCGAGGTAGCACAGATGGCCCTCAATGCCGGTGTCACCGTATCAGAAGTGCTCCAAGCTATTAAATCTCTACAGTCCACCGCGGCCCCAGGTCCCGACGGCGTCTCTGGTCTCTATTATAAGAAATTTGCAACCCTGTTAGCACCCTTCTTGGCTGACTATTTTAATGAGTTATGACAGGGCTCTTTGCCCTCTCCGGACGTACTTAGAGCTCATATCTCCATGATTCCTAAAATGATCGATGATGTGCAGGAACCGCAAGCCTTCCGGCCCATTTCTCTTCTTAATGGAGACCTGAAGATATTGGGCAAGATTCTTAGTTTTCATATCAATAAATATTTGCGTAGTCTGGTCCACAGGGAGCAAGTAGATTTTTGTCCCTGGGCGGCAGGCGGGTGATAACGTTCGTAAGGTGGTCCATCTTATACATTTTCTACAACAGCAGAAAATCACAGGATTCTTACTGTCCTTAAACATATATAAAGCTTTTGATTCTCTATCCTGGGAATATCTGCGGTTTGTGCTGTCTCGTTGGGATTTTGGGGATTCTATTCTTTCTTGGATTCAAGCCTTGTATTCTTCCCCTTCGGCTTCTGTTAAATACACTGGGTATTTCTCAGATCCCTTTCCTATTTGGCGAGGAATGAGACAGGGCTGCCCCCTGTCCCCGGCGCTCTTTGTCCTGGCGTTTGAGCTGCTGGCTTTAGCGCTCCGGACCGATTGTAATGTATCGGGGGTTCCATACGTGGGACAGGAGTTCAAGTTGAACCTTTTTGCGGACGATGCCCTCTTGACTCTCACTAATCCCCTGATGACGCTTCCAAATTTGCAACAGGTTCTTGAGCGCTTCTCCTTGATTTTGGGTCTCCGTATTATTTTAGATAAGACTGTCACTCTCAATATTACTTTGGCCTCAGATTTGGTTTCGCGCCTACAGTCCCACTTCCCATACAAATGGGCTTCCTCTTCTCTTGAATACCTAGGCATTCGCTGGACCCCCACCTATGACTCATTATTTGCTACAAATTATTATCCATTGCTTCACTCTGTGTCGTCTCCTATGCATTCTTGGCAATTTCCGCACCTGTCTTGGATAGGATAGGTTAATTCAGTGAAAATGACCATCTTGCCAAAATGTTTGTACTATTTTCGCACCCTCCCAGTGTGGGTTCCTCCTCATTTTCTTTGGTTGATTCAGGCAAAGACTATGCGTTTTATCTGTGCCGATAAGCACCCCAGAGTCTCCAGAAATACGGTTTTGTTCATAGACTCCAGGGTGGTCTGGGGGTGCCTAATGTAACTAAGTATTATCAGGCGAGCCAGATTGCCCGTCAGGGAAGATCGCCGCGGTGCAAGAATCTGCACATGCGCAGTGTCCCGACAAGGCATACAGGCAGGCGGGCACTAGGACCCAGGCGCGCCTGTCATCAATGACGGCATCGGGCAGGCACTAGGACCCAGACGCGCCTGTCGGCGCCGGGCGGGCTATTTAAATGGGCCACTGCAGGATCCAGATTGCCTACCATTGACCTTCTCCTGCCCTGACCCTTGGCTTGTCTCTGGATATTCTTCTGCCTGCTCCTGATTGTTGTACCTCCCGTTGCTGAACCTGGCTTGTGACCCGACTATCCTTCCGCCTGCTGCTCTGTTCTGCTCTGCCTTCTCGGATACCAAACCCGGCCTGCCTGACTCCGCTACTAGCCTCTCAGTGCATCCACATCCATCCATCCCGCATGGACCCATCTGTTCCCTGCTCAGGTCCGCTCTGCCTCTTCACATCAGGCTCACCACTAAGATACGTGACTCTAGCGGATCCCTCTACCGCAGCTGGGCGTACCTAGGGGCCGCAACCTGGTCTCAGCCTGCTTCAAGTCCATCCCCACCATCAGGGGCTCTGGTGAACAAGCAGTCTGAGGCTTAGACTCCGCGCCCTAGGGAACCCCAAACTGTGGACCTATAGAGCTACTGCCTGAGTCTTTTACAGTACCATACGGCCATGTCCAAGCCTGGAAGAGGACCCTCTCCCCTGGATGAGATATGTCACCATTTGGCTGCACTCACCCAGGCCGTTAAGACCTTACAGGATGGATATGCCCATCTGGAAGAACATATCCAAACCTTGGCTACTCCCGCTTCTGCTCCAACGGCTCCGGCTACTTCCCCCTGAGCCAGTGATCCCTCAGAATCCCGCACTAATACGGTGGTCCAGTTACCCTCACCTGAACCTCGTGTGCCTACTCCGGAATGATTTAATGGGGATCGAGGTAAATTCAAGGCATTCAGAAACGCATTTCAACTTGTTGTGGACTTTTTGGAATTATTTATCAAGACATAACCTTACTTATGACAGTAAACCAGCCCAGCTATCTGTTAAGGGTTAACTTGTCTTGGTTGAAAATTCGAATGACCTTCCAGCTAAGAAATGTAAATAATGGGTGAAGGGATTTCTTCCTAGAGACAATAGACTGTTTGACTATCCACAGGGGTTTAATTCTAAGGTTTAGGCTGGCACTATAAGGCTAACTAAGGTGTATATATGTCAATAAATACTATTTGTATATTGGGGTCGGGGAGAATGCATATACAAAAGTTAAACAGACAGCCAGATGAGACATTAGACCTTCAAACACTGAGTCATCACATATAACTAAAAGACAATGATGAGACGGGAAATTAACTGGTTGAAAGTTTACCCAAAATCCTGTGGAGTGTAATGAACCAACAAACCTCTCGAACTATCACAATATGTTATTATCCACTAAGGTTGAAAGTATCAATGGTTGTTTACTCTGACTCCAACACAATAGCCAGGTAAACAGAGAGTCTTTCCTTACCCATAGGAAATGTTGGTTCTAAAACAAAAAAAGTTAAATTCAGGACATACAAGGCTAAGAATTTTATATATCTACCCACGGAGATAATCCAAAAAAAAAAGCATAGTATTAATGGATGTTATAAAGAATATGTTTCACACACCACAAAATATTCAGCAGAATGGGGATTGTATATCACTAACTTGAGTATTGAGATGAGGAAAAAAGTAAGATATATTGTGAGTTAGCATCAGTTGTATGTCTTATCAGGAAACAAATGCTTTCACACAAGCTTATATCTCAGGGAGAGGAATAACTGAATATACACATATATTCCATGGTTCCTATTTAGAATATTATAGGTATGGTCACCTCTATATACCTCAATAAGACGTATATTTAATACCTAAAATCACCTTGAGTTCCACCCGAGGTATGAGTCATCATCAATACTCAAATTGTTCTATGGTACAAGACTGCCATCTGGCAGGCAGGTGAGAAATAGCTTATGTACATACATTTCTCAACCAGCCAATCAAAAAGCCTGGTGGGAGGGTCTCTTAGAACAATAGTTTAGTTGGTATAAAAACCCATGCACCTCATTTTAAAAAAAAAAACCTCATTAAAAAAAAAAGACTGATTGAAAAAAACCCTCACTAGAAGAAACTCTGAAGACATCTGAAGAGACAACTCTGCTGAATAACCCCTCTTCCATCCTTTCAAATTTTTAAAAACTTTCTCCTAAACTTCTAAACCTCTGAATCTCTACTATACTACATATCTATCACTTGCCCCTGTGGCTTCATTCTGAAGGCGTTCCATTGCCAGCTGGATCCACTGGAAAGTTTCATAGTCTGAATTCCGGGTGTGGTGAGACTGTCCATTTAATTTTGCATTGCATATTTTCTCTGTTGTGTAGAGTAATAAGAATTACCTTAGTGTATCACAACTATATTGGGTGGTTATATATATATAGAGAGAGATCCTGTATTACTGCTAAAATTGTTTGGTGTCATATTACAAATTTTTCACATTTCATGAGTTATTAAATATTAATAATTAGAGTATAATTTATCAGAGAATATCTTCTCCCAATCCTATGGCCACATTTTGTGAGAATATACCCTCTGAGATACTCTAAATTATTAGTTATTAATAAATTTAATTTTTAATAATCATTATCATCTAGAAGATTGTTATATTGTTTCCCATTATTTAGAAACATTATATTGTGTATGATATTGGTAGGGTATATCTTTGATTGTGTGTATCAGTATTCATTCATCACCAGTCTTTTGTGTTTTGTGTTAATATATATATAATTTTTGTACATAAATAAATTTTTATATTTATCTATTATAAGGCAAATTTTGTGTGTATGGTACGAAATCATACTGGCTAAAAGAATTCAAGGTATAATAATAAGTGGTGATCAAATTATCAAGGTGTCCAAATTATTGGTTTACTGAATATTTGCCGTATTTTAACGGCTGGAGGCACTGTAATATTCCATCTAAGGGAAAGGGACACCGCCCTTTATAAGTAGAATAAATCCTTACATAAACCACCACAGGATAAATTTGGAGGCACTGCTGAGAGCCATAGAAATCGTACCATAATACAAAACGCACTGGTGATTGTATATTTGTACACTTTGTCAAACATATATTTTATATCAAAATGGCATCCAGTAATCACGGATCCACCTCTTCCAAGTATAGCGAGGAAAATTTGGCGGCCCAAGATATTGAGGGGGGAACCCCTAGGCCAGCCCGAAAAGCCTACGATACTTGGCAGAAGTATGTTGAAGGTGCAGTAATAAATTATCTCCGTCAGAGAATAGGTGTAGGGGATAACAATGATGAATTGGTGGATGCAGAGAAAAAGCAGGCTATGAGCACATTTGAGGACCTGTTCAACCAAAAGGGTCGGGTGGTCGAGTTTTTATTTGCCTTTGCTAAAACAGAAAGTAATAAAAGCTGTGACAGACTTCTCCTAAAAGCCTGGCCCATGTTATGGTTCATGAGCGCTGGAGCTGCCCAGCAAACCATAACTTTAAGGGAAGAATTGTCAGAAGCCCGCCTCTTGTTGGAAAGCAGAAATCAGGACATTGAGTCTTTGAAAGGGAAGCTTGGTCATGCCGGTATTCGTTTAGACGAATCCAAGGAATATCAAGATAGATTGGTCAAAGACTTTCAAAGTGCTCAAGACCTGTATGAAAGAAATTTTCAGGAATTGAAACGATTTCAAAAGAAATATCAGGATTTAAAAGATGAAGTGGAGTACTTCAGATCAGAAAAGTTATCTCCTGTTGAAATTAAAGTTCACCCAGGGGATAAGCATGACCAGTCAGAACTTGCGTTGATAAGATCTGAGCAGAAAACTCTGGAGGAGCAGATTGTGAGGTTAACGGCCCAAATAAATTCTGGGGTCCAAAACCGGACCAACCCAGTCAAGCAGGAGGCTGATGAGCGGGGATACCCGCATCACAGTGAAGTACCTGATAGAGACAGAATATAGGTCGCCTCCTAGGCTTCCAAGATACACTCCAGAGCGCTCAGAAGAAAAGTATGAGGTTTCATATAGGCAAGAAAGGAAATCCCAGGGGTCATTCAGGAGATATGACACCCCAAAAGTCATTAAGTTCCTGAAGGACACTGTTCCTATGTTTACTAAGAAAGGGTCCCTCGAGATCACCGAACATATGAAAACATACGAACAGACGTTAGAAATTCTGGGCATTAGAGATGACCACACCAAAATAGAATTGCTGCCATGGGTATTTGAAGAGAAATACCGGCAATTCTTTGATACCTTGAGGGCCTATTCCAATCAGTCCTGGAGAGAGGTTAAACATAAGTGCCACATGGAATTTGGGCCTTATAAAACTGTATCCTCTGCCAAGGCTGCGGCCTACAATTTAAAGTGTGGTCCTCACCAAAGCCCTGCAGAATTTCTGGCTGTCCTCAGAAATGCCTATTTTCTGGCTGAAAAGGATTCCAATCTTGACCAGCCAGAATTCAAGACCTTATTTTATGAAGCACTACCTGCTTATATAAAATTGGGACTTGCAAAGGATTACAGAAAGGGATGCTCTCTTGATTGGTTGGTGAGAGAGAGTGACTATTTGTTCTCCATCCAACAGTCCAGTGAGGGCGGGATAAAAAGAGAACCTAAGAATAGCCCCAAGATAGTAGCAGCCACTACCGTTTCCCCTCCGAATCCAAATTTGCAGGCAGAGAAGAAATCATATGCGTAAGTAGTCCGTGGGGGTAAAACCAATGGTTCCCCTAGATTTGTACCTCAAACCCAGCAAGTGAAGGAGGTCCATAACTTTTCACCCCAAAACCAGTGGGTGAGGAAGGATAGACAAAAGCCATGGAACTACAGTAGTGGAAATGAGAAGAATAAAAAGTATGGTAAGGGCCAGTATAGTGATGAGAATCAAAGGGGGCAATGGTATCCTCGGAGGTTCTACTATCCTCGCCAAGACCAACATGGGAATTTTTATGGGAACCCCAATTTCAATAGGAACCATAATTTCAATAAGAATCCCAATTTTAATAAGAACTCTGACTTCCAAAGATTTCCTCCACGCCAAGAACACCCTCAAGCTCAAAGGGGGGATACAGTACCCCAGGCTCCCCTTAATGACAGGGAGACCCCAAAACCTCAGAGAGAGAAATGGCGTCGGGACTAAAGCAGTAGTTCTGACTCTGAATCTCATTACCAGTCCCATCCAAAATACAAGCGTAAGTATAGGAAGAGGGAGAATCAACAGAATGACTCCTCTGAGCGTATTGGGCAAATAGAGGCACAGGTCAGCAAAATGGCTGAACAAATGGACAGGCTTGTTACTAAATTTTCTTCCAATCCTTTTTTAGGAGCAGCCCCTGTGACCAACCAAGGGTCACAGAATTAACAGGCAACCAAGCCTTAAACCAACAGGGGAGAACACTGAGTCAAAGGACAGGAGATGTGTGTACCGTCCCTGACACGCCTACTAATGGAGAATCTAGTTCTCGGGCAAAGGGGGACCAGTTGTTGGTTATTAACGATTCTCCTGTTTTTCAGTGTCCATCTATTGCCCCTAATATAGTCGCGGCATCGGAAGTTGTCGGGATTGACAAGCCAGACGGAGCACCAACTTCTAGTTGTGCTTCTGTCTTGAAACAGTCCAAGAATCCCACCAGGGAGGATAAGGGTGATGTGTCCACCACATGCGGTGAGATAAGAGCCAGTCATATGTCATTGAAGGGCCCACAGATCTTCAACCACGCTAATTTCATGTGTGAGCTGACTGAATCTGATGGGAGATATTATGCCACAGTGCAGGTGCAGGATGCCAGTGATCTCTCTATTGTCGGCCTAATAGACACTGGATCCCAAGCAACCATCATGTCACAGGAACATTTTGATAAAGTGGCGAATGTCATGCCCACTAAGCCAAGACTTAAAGGTTTTGACAGCTCATTGATTGGTGTAGGTGGAGACCCTTTACAAGTCATGGGTACTGCCTGGCTTAAATTGAAACTGGGTAACAAGGAATTGAGACACCCCATCATCATTGCCAGCATATCCCAGCACCACATGATAATTGGGATGGACTTTCTAAAAAGGCTGAACACAATAGTTGACTGTGTGAACCAAGTACTGTGGTCACAGGTAAATACCCCGATTAAATATGGGAAACTTAAAACTCCCCATTCCCGACAACACTGCTACCTGGTGGAAGAAAGGCCTGGATCATTAGAAATCCATTTCAGGAACAGTCAACTTCCTGATGTAACGGTTATCAAACCTGATGACCATAACCCTATCAGAAGAGATGAGGATCACATTTTTAGGATTCCCCAAGATAAAAAAAAAGATATTTCCCTCCAAGATGACATCCTTACGATATATTTTCATCAGGAGGATAAACCAAGAAAAGGGGGAGATCACACCCAATTCTTGACAGGTATTGAAAGGGTTAACAGTGACTTGTTTATCCCCATCCGGATAAATGGTCTTAATAGGTTAAAATATGCCAAACTAGATTTGAGACAGGAACACAGCTTTGTAAGCCATGGGCTGATAAAACACCTGACCGAAATGGAAATGATCCGTTTCTCCACACCTCAGCATCATTGGATTTCAGACTCCATTGATGACTCTGATGATTACAATTCAATAGCTAGGTGTCTCTTAAACGTCACTGTAGGAAACAAAACAGCCACCCATGTGTTCCTAGTCTTGGATAATCCCCAAACTAAAATTTATTTTGGCAACGATGTGTTACATCGATTTGCAATGCAAGTCGACCTAATTAATGACTGTCTATGGAGTCGACTAAAGGGGGACCCCGAGAAATACCAAAATCTGGACTTAGCTTTAAAATCCCAGCAACAGATGCCTTATGCTGTTGAAGTCCAGGTAGCCCAGAAGATTACCATTCCTAAGGGCATAAATAATTTCATACTCCCCATCCAAGTTAAAAAGGGACATAGACTGAAGGGGTCAGATGCATTAGTATGCCTTTCCCATAAAATGCAGGGGGAGGGAATGAACATTACACACACGCCCCTAGTCAACACACATCAGTCCCCGATGTACATTTACATACATAATCTGTCCAATCAGGACATCGTCTTACCCAAAGAGACCCTTATTGGTCTAGCGGTAGAGACTGAATATTACACCTTTGGGGTCACTAACCAGGTGATTGGACTCATCCCCGATGAATATTTATCGGAGGAACAATTAATTGAACAAACATTCCATTCATTACCAGAGGGTATTTTCACCATAGAGTCCATTTATCCGTTCGATTCTAAAGATGGTATCTGTCGAATTGAAGAGACATCAATTGTCTTTGATCACCCAATCAAAGAACAAGAGTACCCCAAAGAACTTGGATGGCAGGAGAACACACACACACATCACATACCCAATGACCTCACCACAAAACTTGAAGAGGCATATGAGATAGGTCAGCCGGAAAGCTTTCCTGGATTCAAGGAGTTAGTGGAAGAGATGGTGGCCCTCGCCGATGCGTGTTCCAATGATCTCGACCGACAATTGCTCCGAGAGCTTCTCCTTGAATTCCAAGAGATCTTTGCCTAGGATTCTTACGATTGTGGGACTACTGACCTACACATCGCTAGGATCCAAACAGATCCAGATGCCCCACCAGTATTCGTAAGACAGTATAGGTTACCATTAGCTTCCTATGAATCTCTAGCTGAGATTATCAGGAAGTTACATGAAAGGGGTATAATTAGGCCCATCCACAGCTCCTATAACCACCCGATCCTGGGTATTTTAAAACCCAATGGACAATGACGGTTGTGCGCTGACCTCCGTCAGCTGAACAAACGTGTGTACATGTCAGGATGGCCGGTCCCATACATAGACCAGTGTCTAGCCCAGCTCCAAGGATCCCAAGTTTTTATAGCCTTGGATTGTGCACAGGGGTATTGGACCATTAAGGTGAGTGAGGAAGACCAATACAAACTGGCCTTCAGTTTTGGAAATCGACAGTATTGTTGGGTGCGAATGCCTTTCGGATTCATAAATTCCGGACATGAATTTGCTGTGTTCATGCACAAGGCCATGCCAGATGCCTTCGAAAGGGGGACGTTGGCATATGTGGACGATATCCTGATCAAAAGTACTGATATGGCCAAGTATATTACAGAACTTCGACATGTCTTGGGCCAATTGAAAGCAGCAGGAGTTAAACTTTCCTTACAAAAAGCTCAGTGGTGTCGCACGAAGGTAAATTTCCTAGGCCATGAAGTTACTGCTGAAGGTTTGAACCCACAAAAGAAGAAGGTAGAGGCGGTTCTAAACTGTAAAGTCCCTACTAACCTTAAAGAATTGAGATCATTCCTAGGTATGGTAAACTACTCGCGTAAATTTATTGATAATTACGCCGAGATAAGCAAGCCGTTGCTTCACCTACTGAAGAAAGATGTCGAATGGTCGTGGGGTAAGAAACAGGAGGACGCCATGAAGGAGTTAAAGGAACGTCTCACACAAGCCCCGTGTCTTGGATATCCCGAAGGGGGTAAAAATTTCTATCTAGAGACAGGATTTACGCAGGTAAGTATGAGTTCCGTTTTTTACCAAAAACAAGATGATGTCAGTAAGGTGATTGCCTATGCCAGTAAAACTTTGTCCCCGGTAGAGGTAAAATTCAGTGACTGTGAAAAAGCTCTATTGTCCACCGTGTGGGCATTACAGAATTTCCGCAGTTACATTCAGGGAGAGAGAATCATTGTTGAAACGGCACACCAGCCTTTACAGTATTTAAAGAGTGAACGTATCAGGGGAGGAAATGTGTCTAATAGCCGCATCACTGCTTGGACTTTGTCTTTGCAAGGGTGGCCTCTTGAAATTCGTTATAAACAGAACAAGGAAAGTCCAGTAGCCCAGGGCCTAGCCAAGCTCCATGATTGTTCCGCAACTACGCCTGCTATGGAGGCCCCGGACACTGACTTTTTGGAAGAGCAACTGTTCTCTCCCTACAAGGTTTATGATGAAGAATACTGTAAACAGCTGCCGTGTGTATATGTAGATGGTTGTGCTTTTCATCACAAGGATGGGGAACAGCTCCAACTAGTGGCAGGTATTGGAATCGTTTGAACCCAAGGTGTCACCCCAATTTCTGTGGGATACAAACTTGGACCAAAAAGCAGTCAGGTTGCTGAACTTACTGCAATCCTTAGAGCAGTTGAGATGGCTATAGAGTTCAATATTAAAGAATGTGCCATCATAAAAAACTATGAAAATGGTGCAGCGCTGCTAATATTCATTAAGACAATGCATACGAAGCAAATAAACAATACAAGTGAATCAACCCCCTTGTGACAGCATAAATAGCATATATCAATCACTGGTGTCAAGGTGCAAATTGACACACACTTGGTAAGTGACTAAGGGGTGATAAACAGTCCAATATGAGCACACAGGTGAGGAACTCTTCACACGTGGATGTGTCATACGTGCCACAGGAATCCCAAAACAATCTGAGTGCCCCCTCACCTCCTTGCAATGACCTCAAGGGCCAACCAGCTTTCAACAGATAGTCAGGCAATCTCCTGTTGATCCCTTCAGTATGACCGGAATGATGGTAACTTTAGCCAGACCTCTTCCACCGCTCTAACGACACCACAAGGGGGTTGATTCACTTGTATTGTTTATTTGCTTCGTATGCATTGTCTTAATGAATATTAGCAGCGCTGCACCATTTTAGTTTATGGTATATTGGTACATAGTAGGTGTTAGCAGCTTTATTACTATTAGGGTCATCTAAGCGCAGGGGTTCTTTCATTTATTTTTTCATAATGTGCCATCATAACCAATTCCAATTATGTCAGGAATAGTTTTCTGGAGTATTTCCCTAGGTGGAAGCGAAACAACATGAACAAGAGTAATCACAAACCCGTGAAACATGGTAAGCTCTTTTGTCACATCGATGAACTGGTAAGGTCCAATGATATCACCCTGCACTTCAAAAAGACCAAAGGCCACTCCAAGGTTCTAGGTGCCGAAAAAGAAGGGAACGATCTGGCCGATTCTCTAACCAAGGAAGGGGCAATCACCGGTAAATTATTAGACATCAATCATCTTTTAGGTACCGTACAGGTTGAAGCTATCACCAGGCAACAAGCCAGAACAGCTGGTGATCCAAATGCATTACAGTGGAGTCACGATTCTCCTAGTGAGGATTTAATTACTGCCCAAAAAGAAGACCCAATAATTGGCTTGTTTTATAGTCATATAGAAGATCCCAACCAAAATCCCATAAATAAGGAAGTATGTAGTGGGAAGGAGGATTTACGTATCTTAATGAAATCCAAATCCCAATTCTCTTTGTACCAGAGATTGTTGATACAAACCTCAAAGGGTGGCGTACAACAATGGGTCGTCCCACTTAAATTTAGAGGTTTGATGCTACAGCATGCCCATGATGCTCCTACTTCTGGGCATCGTGGAGAGAAAATCACGTATGAGATCCTGCGGGATTATGCCTACTGGCCTCATATGTTACGTGATGTGAAGGAGTACTGCCAAGGTTGCCTAATATGTCCCCAATTTCAACCTATCAAACCAACTCATAGAGCACCTCTCCAGAAAAGGGGGATATGTATGCCTTGGTCAGACCTTCAAATGGATTTTATTGGGCCCGTAACAAAATCTTCACGAGGAAATCGGTATATGTTAACAGTTACATGTTTATTCACCAAGTATGTCGAATGTATACCAGCACCAAATAATAGCTCCGAGACATGTGCTGCATTGCTAATAAATCATGTCTTTTCACGTTTTGGTCTCCCACAGAGGATAGAGTCTGATAGAGGATCGCACTTCACTAGCGAAGTGATGGCCAAATTGTGGAAAATTTTGGGGGTTAAAAGGAAATTGCATATCGCCTATCGGCCAGCTTCTAGTGGTGGTGTAGAACGATACAATCAGACCATCGTTAACGTCCTTAAGAAATTTGTTAAGGAAACAGGCAAGGATTGGGATGTCAAACTTCCGCTGGTCCTGATGGCGTTGAGGGCTACTCCGAATACAGTTACAAAAATGTCATCCTTTGAACTGATGACAGGTAGACGGATGGTACTGCCCCAGCACTTATTGTATCGCACTACAGATCAAAATTTGATCAATGCCACCACCACACACCAGTACATAGAGGATTTACGTAAACATCTGCAATATGCTTTTGCCTTTGCCCAGCGAAATTTGGAAAGAGCTGCAACTAGTGCTAAGACTTACTATGATCTCAAAACCTCTAAGAAGGAATATGAGATTGGTGACAAGGTCTATCTATACAACTTTGCAAGAGACCAGATCAAGGAACGGAAATTCCTTCCATCTTGGAAAGGTCCGTTCTCTATCATTGATAAAATCTCTCCGGTCGCATATAAATTGCAGATTCCCCGGTATGGTGAAATCAGTGATAGATGGGTGCACATCAATCAATTACGTGCTTGCCATCCGAAGGCTCAATTGCAGTTGTTGGAAGACTAACCCACCAGTTCCTATCTGGAGATATTGAGATCATTATTAAATTTCCTTTGAACATTATCATTCATCTTTTGCCTTACAGGATCCAGTAACATAATTGTATATATCCAATACTTAAACTGTTCATTTTAATAATTTAGAAATGACGGCCCAGACGATGACCAGACCGGCGATCGGAGGTGTCGATGACCGGACCCTAGAAGGAAGCTATGATGTCCTGTGGGAAAGACCAGATGACAAAAGTCGATCCGGAGACGACAACCTGACGTTCCAGGCCACCAAGGGCCAGTCCAGAAGAAGAAACCCGCCGATGAGACCATCCCAAGGACCCGTCATGCGGAAGATCCTATGGACCCTGATGTGGATGTGGACGACCAGCCAGGCCAGCCTCATCGCAAGACCAGGACCGTCATCGGGAATACTCATCCAGGAAGCACCAGGATTCATCTTAACTGACAAGCACATCATTACCCAGAAGGTCTGCGTTAGCGTCGACCCAAAGACTTCTACGGAAAAACGCTACAAACCCCAAAGCATCCAATCCCCAGAAATTAAGGAGTGGTACAAGATGCACATCAGTACAGCACAGGCTCGAGTTGAGGAAATTCTAATCCAAGCTCGCAAGCCCTTTGTCCCGGTAGCCACAGCTCAGGAGAAAAGGCCAAAGAGATTCATTGGAGCTTTAATTGCCGGACTCATATTCACAGTCTTAGGAACCGTGGTCTCCACTACCATGTCGGCCGCTAATTCTGTTTCAGTAAAGACTCTCGCCACTGAAATTGAACATTTACAGATGAGCATCAAAGCAATTCACCACGAACTTGAACTTCAGAAAGTGGGGTTGATAGACTTACTTGCTGTCATCAACGATACCGTGGTAACTGTCAATATGCATTCAGAATTGATTGCCTGTTCCATAGATTTGCATCAGACTCACGAACTGTTCAAGAGAGAGCTACTGTTCATTCAGGAACCCATATTTTTTCACACCTTAGCCTTCCTGAATGAGATACAAAGCGGCATGAATGACCTTTCTCATGGATACATTCCACTATATTTTGTGCCCACTGAGATGGTCAAGAACTTACTCCAGCGGGTCAATGGGGGTGGAGTGGAGGACTTCCAAGTCAACCTAGCCTTCGAGATGGGAAGTGCAATGCCCCTCTACATCAATCCAGATGATCTCGAAGTATGTTTCCTGTTGGCCATACCCTATGTCTCCTCTAAAAACGTGTTTCAAATAAAGACAATTCACAATGTGGGAACATGGAAAGGGGACATTCACATCCAGATAAAGACTCCTGATCTGATCGCCTACCAGCCATGGGTGCCAGATCTGTACGCCATCCCTATACTGGATGAATGCACCCGGTTAAAAGACATTAATTACCAATGTAATGGAAATCCGTTTGTATACGATGCTACCCATGCACTATGCGGACTAGAGTATGATAAACACGGTTCCGAGAGATGTGAGGTAGAGATGAGAAAAGCTACTGACCCATCAGAAGTACAAGCAATACTCGTGAAAGATGAATGGTTTGTTAGCACAGCATTAAAAAATATGAGCATATTCTACGAAAAGCAGATAATGAGCCGAGTGATAGCGTTACCCGCTTTAGTGTCCATCATCAAAGTACCATCCAACTCGAGAATAACCATCGGGAAAACCACACTTTACCCAATTGGAAATGAGGTATGGGAAGGGAAGGTTGAAAGTGTTGATGCCTTTCAACATCAAGAAATACCCATGAACCCAGACCTGAAATTCCTATTAGAACACAAGCCCAATCACACCATCCAGATGACGATCAAGAAAGACAACCTATCGGTTGAAAACTTTGATTTCTCCAAAGAAGACCACGTCCTGTTGGATAGTCGATCCCACTCTATCCCAACGGACATCATTGTTTTCAGTTTTATTGGACTGGCAATAATATGGTTGACCATCCTCACCATACGAGTTATGAAAATCTCACAAAGACTTAACCAACAGATACCTACCGTGCTAAGACTTGTTACTGGAGAAGACGAACGGTCACCCTAGCCAAAAGTCCCACTCATGTTTTGCGATACAGACACCCATCTATACGTGCCTGTACCCCAAAAAAGGGGGATTTGTTGTGGACTTTTTGGAATTATTTATCAAGACATAACCTTACTTATGACAGTAAACCAGCCCAGCTATCTGTTAAGGGTTAACTTGTCTTGGTTGAAAATTCGAATGACCTTCCAGCTAAGAAATGTAAATAATGGGTGAAGGGATTTCTTCCTAGAGACAATAGACTGTTTGACTATCCACAGGGGTTTAATTCTAAGGTTTAGGCTGGCACTATAAGGCTAACTAAGGTGTATATATGTCAATAAATACTATTTGTATATTGGGGTCGGGGAGAATGCATATACAAAAGTTAAACAGACAGCCAGATGAGACATTAGACCTTCAAACACTGAGTCATCACATATAACTAAAAGACAATGATGAGACGGGAAATTAACTGGTTGAAAGTTTACCCAAAATCCTGTGGAGTGTAATGAACCAACAAACCTCTCGAACTATCACAATATGCTATTATCCACTAAGGTTGAAAGTATCAATGGTTGTTTACTCTGACTCCAACACAATAGCCAGGTAAACAGAGAGTCTTTCCTTACCCATAGGAAATGTTGGTTCTAAAACAAAAAAAGTTAAATTCAGGACATACAAGGCTAAGAATTTTATATATCTACCCACGGAGATATTACAAAAAAAAAGCATAGTATTAATGGATGTTATAAAGAATATGTTTCACACACCACAAAATATTCAGCAGAATGGGGATTGTATATCACTAACTTGAGTATTGAGATGAGGAAAAAAGTAAGATATATTGTGAGTTAGCATCAGTTGTATGTCTTATCAGGAAACAAATGCTTTCACACAAGCTTATATCTCAGGGAGAGGAATAACTGAATATACACATATATTCCATGGTTCCTATTTAGAATATTATAGGTATGGTCACCTCTATATACCTCAATAAGACGTATATTTAATACCTAAAATCACCTTGAGTTCCACCCGAGGTATGAGTCATCATCAATACTCAAATTGTTCTATGGTACAAGACTGCCATCTGGCAGGCAGGTGAGAAATAGCTTATGTACATACATTTCTCAACCAGCCAATCAAAAAGCCTGGTGGGAGGGTCTCTTAGAACAATAGTTTAGTTGGTATAAAAACCCATGCACCTCATTTTAAAAAAAAAAACCTCATTAAAAAAAAAAGACTGATTGAAAAAAACCCTCACTAGAAGAAAATCTGAAGACATCTGAAGAGACAACTCTGCTGAATAACCCCTCTTCCATCCTTTCAAACTTTTAAAAACTTTCTCCTAAACTTCTAAACCTCTGAATCTCTACTATACTACATATCTATCACTTGCCCCTGTGGCATCATTCTGAAGGCGTTCCATTGCCAGCTGGATCCACTGGAAAGTTTCATAGTCTGAATTCCGGGTGTGGTGAGACTGTCCATTTAATTTTGCATTGCATATTTTCTCTGTTGTGTAGAGTAATAAGAATTACCTTAGTGTATCACAACTATATTGGGTGGTTATATATATATAGAGAGAGATCCTGTATTACTGCTAAAATTGTTTGGTGTCATATTACACATTTTTCACATTTCATGAGTTATTAAATATTAATAATTAGAGTATAATTTATCAGAGAATATCTTCTCCCAATCCTATGGCCACGTTTTGTGAGAATATAACCTCTAAATTATTAGTTATTAATAAATTTAATTTTTAATAATCATTATCATCTAGAAGATTGTTATATTGTTTCCCATTATTTAGAAACATTATATTGTGTATGATATTGGTAGGGTATATCTTTGATTGTGTGTATCAGTATTCATTCATCACCAGTCTTTTGCGTTTTGTGTTAATATATATATAATTTTTGTACATAAATACATTTTTATATTTATCTATTATAAGGCAAATTTTGTGTGTATGGTTCGAAATCATACTGGCTAAAAGAATTCAAGGTATAATAATAAGTGGTGATCAAATTATCAAGGTGTCCAAATTATTGGTTTACTGAATATTTGCCGTATTTTAACGGCTGGAGGCACTGTAATAATCCATCTAAGGGAAAGGGACACCGCCCTTTATAAGTAGAATAAATCCTTACATAAACCACACAAACTGTATTTTGACTTGCAACCACAAACGTTCTCTTCTGAGACTGTTAAAGTAGGATTCATGATCTCCTTGCTGCAGGGAGAACCCCAGGGTTGGGCCCATCGCCTGCTCAAGAACCGCCATCCACACCTAAACACCATGACTACATTTTTTTAACGCCATGGCTCAGCTATACGACAACCCACAGCGGACGACTACCACTGAAACAGCGTTACATGCGCTCCAACAGGGTCGCCAACCAGCAGAGGACTACGTTTCCGACTTTAGGCGATGGAGTGGTGACACAAACTGGAACGATACAGCCCTATGACATCAGTTCCGTCTGGGTCTGGCCGAGCCCCTTAAGGACGAGCTAGTGCGGGTAGGCATACCTGATTCCCTGGAAGATTTGATAACGTTGGCCATCCAAATCAACCGCCAGCTATGTGAACGCAGGTTGGAAAGAGCCAACCAAGCTCTGAAGCCTACATGGGTGCTGCCCAAGTTTTTGGCTCAGCCCAGTCCTCCTGCTCGAACCCGGGATTCTGAGGCCACGAATACCCCAAAACCTATGCAACTTGGCCTAATACGCCCCTCACTGACTACAGAAGAACGCCAGAGATGTAGGGTCCACAACCTCTGCTTATACTGTGGAGAACCAAGCCATTATGTATGCTCCTGCCCAGCTAAGTTGGTAAGTGTATCTCTGTTTTGTCAGCTGCTTCTCCTTCATGTTCAAACAGTTCTACTCACCTGGCTGTTCCCATCTCCTTCCAGCATCCCAGAAGAACCGTGTCGGTGATGGCAATTATTGACTCAGGGGCCTGCAGCTAGTTCATAGATTTAAACTTTGCCGCCCAACAACATATTCCTTTACTTCCAAAGGAACACGGGTTAAACATTTTTTGGCCAATGAGACCCGCATTAAGTTCGGACCGGTAGACAAGGAGAGCCCACCAATCCTTACCACGGTAACCAACCACCATCAGGAATTCTTACGTCTGGATGCTATCACCTCCCCACTATTTCCTGTCATACTGGGCCTTCCCTGGCTACGGGTACATGAACCCCAAATAAATTGGAAGTCAGGCTTGATCCAATTCCCCTCTTCCTACTGCCAGGAGCACTGTTTTTCCAAGGGATCCTCAAGTCCTTCTTCCCTACTGTGCATGGACTCGGATACGGAACTTTCTCAAGTAATCCGTCCAGCTTACCATGACTATCTAGACGTATTCAGCAAATGGGGAGCAGATACACTTCCCCCTCATCGGTCCTATGATTGCCCGATCAATTTGCTTCCCGGGTCTGAAATCTCCTTTGGGCGGATCTTTCCTTTATCCGAACGGGAACTGGGAGTATATCGAAGAGAATCTCCAGAAGGGGTTCATTCGGCCCTCCACTTCACCAGCTGGAGCCGGAATATTCTTTGTGGAGAAGAAGGACAAGTCCCTGCGGCCTTGCGTAGATTATCGGGAGCTGAACAAGATCACCGTTAAGAATCGTTACCTCTTCCCTTGGTACCTGAACTATTCCAGAGACTCAAGTCTCCCTCTATATTCACCAAATTGGATTTGAGAGGGGCATATAACCCGGTCTGCATACGGGAAGGGGACAAATGGAAGACAGCCTTCCGCATCCGTTTTGGCCACTTCGAATACCTGGTCATGCCATTCGGGTTGTGCAACGTGCCTGCAACGTTCCAACATTTCATTAATGATATTTTTAGAGATTACTTGGATGATTTTGTTGTCATCTATCTGGATGACATTCTGATTTTTTCTGCGTCTCTGGAAATACACCGAGACCACATCAGATGCGTGCTGGAACGGCTTCGCCAGCATGGACTATATGCTAAGGCAGAAAAGTGCAACTTCCAGCAACAGAGCATTCCATTTTTGGGTCTAATCATCTCCACTGCCGGAATTGCAATGGATCCCCAAAAGATCACAGCAATTTTGGAATGCCTGGTACCCTCAGACAAGAAAGGAATTCAACGGTTCAGTGGCTTTTCAAATTTCTACCGGAAATTCATTAAGAACTTTTCAGGCCTCATCGCTCCTATTACTCATCTCACTAAGTTGGAGTCCGCTTCCATTGGACCCCAGAGGCACAAGCTGCTTTTGAGACACTAAAGAGGTTATTCACGGCAGCTCCCATCTTAAGCCATCCGGACTCCTCTATTCCCTACATCTCGGAAGTAGATGCGTCCAAAAACGCAGTAGGGGCAGTTCTTTCTCAACGAAGAGGTCTGAAGGAACTGATGCACCTGGTGGCCTTCTTCTCCAGGAAACTCACCTCGGCTGAGAGAAGCTACGACGTTGGGGACCGAGAACTCTTGGCAATTAAGACGGCATTAGAGGAATGGAGATATCTGCTGGAAGGGGGCATACACCCAATCTTGATATATACAGATCACAAGAACCTGGAATATTTAAGGACTGCTAAGCATCTTAAACCACGCCAGGCTAGATGGGCACTGTTCTTCTCCATGTTTGTTTTCCACATTACCTACAGGCCGGGATCCAAAAACACCAAACCATATGCGCTTTCTCGTATGTTCGAGGATCCAAAGGAATCTCCAAAGCCTGACACCATCCTACCGGCAGGTAACTTCTTGCTATTACAGTTGGAACTCTTTTCTCAATTACAACAGGCCTCGATGGGTACCTCCAGCCCACCCTGAATCGCTGTACAGAGCAGGGAGGGGCTCTTATGGAAAGGGGAGCGAATTTTTGTACCCGAAGGGGCACGAACTCTGGTTCTGGGTTATTTTTGTGGTGGTGGACCGGTTGTCTAAAATGGCCCACTTTTTACCATTAGAGAATATTCCCTTGGCTTCTGAGACTGCTCGAATCTTCATTAAAGAAATCATAAGACTTCATGGAGTTCCCGTAGACATTGTCTCGGACCAGGGGGGTACAGTTTACCTCGAGGTTTTGGAAGGCACTATGTGAAAGCCTGGAGATCAAGTTATCTTTTTCCTCTGCTTACCACCCACAGACAAACGGGCAAACTGAACGAACCAATCAGACCCTGGAACAATACATCAGATGTTACTCCTTCCTCCAGGATGATTGGGCGGCACTCTTGCCTCTGGCGGAGTTTGCATATAACAATTTCAGTCATTCTGCCACTAAACAGTCTCCATTTTTTGCCAACTATGGTTTCCATCCTACCTTTCTACCTGATCTGGCCCCAGAAACGTCCTTTCCTGCTGCTCAGAGTATGCTAAATTTCTTTGCTTCTAACAATAAGTTGTTACAGGAGGCGGTAGCAAGAGCTCAGAAAGACAATAAGAGGATCTTCGACAGAAAAAGAAGGGGAGATCTAATTCTGCATCCAGGAGACCAGGTCTGGCTAGCTACAACTAATCTGAAGATGGCATGCCCTTCGAGGAAGTTGGCACCAAGGTTTGTGGGACCATTTCCGGTAAGATGTAGAATTAACAATGTCTTACGAATTGACGCTTCCAGATTCCATTAAAGTACACCCAGTCTTTCACGTGTCCCTATTGAAACCTGCAGTTCCCAATCCTTTTCCTAATCGTAGGTCAAGACCCCCCAAGCCCATAAATCTGGACGGGGAAGAGGAATTTGAGGTCGAGGCTGTTGTGGACTGTAGGAAGAGAAGGGGCCAAATTCAGTACCTTATTAAATGGAAGGGGTATGGTCCAGAGGAAAACTCATGGGAACCAACTCAGATTGTTCATGCCACAGACCTAGTTCAGGAATTTTTTCGCAATCACCCGCAAAAGAGGAGCCAATTGGGCATCCGGAGTGTCATGGAAATTTTGTATTTACAGGTTGAACTTTAAACGTGTCATATATTAGTGTTATTCATATGTCTCTCGTGTGGCTTAATTAAAGCTCTGAAGGCTGCAATTAGGCCATGCGCATGTACAATGTATGTATTACAGTACTCAGCTCGGTAATGGATGAGATGGCAGATCTGCACTTATAGACCAGTGTGTATGCCACCACGGCATTCGATGCGAATGCCGCCGGCGGTAGGCCGCGAGCCTGTATCCACATATCAGCAGCATAGTACCACATGGACTTCGTACCGCCAGGCGCCAAGCAGTGCGAACTCCGCGTGTAGACTCATGTATATCTTACAAGCCATTACCGACCTGAACTGTATCTGGATGGATGTGTTTTAATAAAGATCGTATCGGGCCCATTCAGATACAGACTGACACCGTTTAATCTAGGGGATGCCTGTACAGGGAATGTACATACTACTAGGAGCTGATAGGATGGGAAGCCTGCTCTCCACAGAGAGCTCACCATGGGAAAGGGGGAGGGGAGAACTGGTTTCCAGTATAGATAAAAGGAAAGGCTATGCTCCAATCAGGATGTACATTCTGTGTATAGACACTCCCCTTGCACTGTTCTGTGGGAGGGGATTGACCTGACCCCCCCCTCTGCATGGGGGGGGCATGTGTGTTCTGGTAATAAAACAAGAGGCTGAGGATACAGACGCTCTATGTGAATTCCAACAGCAACCTGAGAGTGTCGTTCCTAGGTAACTAGGAGCTCCATTTTCCCCACATCTCGAGATAGCTAAACCAGTTGGAGGCGCAGGAATCGTGGAGTTTAGCTGCAGTCGCGGTAAGCGAGATTCGCACAGCTTTATGAGGGATTGCTGCGCATCCAACTGCGAGTACTCACGGTAAGGAGAAATTTGTTAAAAGCGAATTTCCAAGACAGGAGGCTGCCCATAAGGGGGGGGGCAATGTCAGGGAAGATCGCCGCGGCGCACGAATCTGCACATGCGCAGGGTCCCGACAAGGCATACAGGCAGGCGGGCACTAGGACCCAGGCACGCCTGACATCAATGACGGCGTTGGGCAGGCACTAGGACCAAGACGCGCCTGTGGGCGCCGGGTGGGCTATTTAAACGGGCCACTGCAGAATCCAAATTGCCGTATGGTCTAATTCCCTGCCTGAGATTCCTGAACTCTGTGTTGCTTCCTGACATAAAAATGGGGTGTGCAGCGCTATACAAATAAAACACACTGTCATAAATATAACAAAAAGTGAAAAAAGTCCTATAAACTGAATGACAAACAGTCCGAGGTGATATGGTATCAGTCCAAATAGGTATATTCCAGTGATGGAGTATATATGACTTCAATCCAAATGGGTATATTCCAACATCCCAACATGAAGGTGTAGAAAAATTGCCCACTCACCGGAAGTGCAATTTAATGTGCACATAGAAATTCCATGAAGCCGAAGGTCCCGTGAAGGTGCGGCCTGATGGTAAAGGTGTCCTCTGGTGGTTAATGGGGTGACTGCTGCCAGAGATGATGGTCCGGACCTATATCCCAAATCCTCCAACCTGGGTGGACTCCTAAAATGCTGGGCTGAGATGTGGAGGCTCAGTGCCAGGTAATAGAGATGAAAACGCTCATGGTGTAGTATTGTGAAATGTATTTATTAGGGTATATAATTATGGTAAACAGTAAACGTACAGGGTGATAATAACCTATACAAGTATAGTATGAATGAGCTCTTGAATGCACTGACCAGTGGATAAAAATGATGGCCACCGGACCTCCTGATCCGGTGGCGTGACGTCAAGGCGTGCAGAGGCTCCTCCTAGACGCGCTTCGTGTAATAACACGTCTCCTGTAGGGGTGATGCCATGCACGCCAGACGTCTCCTTACTCCTATTTATAAGTTAAAATTGCGCCAAAAAAGGGGCCTGGCGCCGTTTTGCCGTTTATCGGCCTATTGCGCATGCGCGGGCGCCATTTTGCCGACTTTTCGGCCTCATGCGCATGCTCGGGCACCATGTTATTGGTGATATTAAGATCATCTAAAAATGTCCGGCGCGTGGTCCACTGCGCATGCGCGAGAGTTCCGGCGGCCATTTTATTGGTTTGAAGGTAAGTTTAAGATCCATTCAACTGCGCATGCGCGAGCCGAACGATCGTCACATATCTGATGCCTTCAGATCAGTCTAAATGGTAACGTCTCCAGCTGATGGCCAGTGTGTACCAGACTTTGCAATTTCAAAATGATAAAATTCTTGTGGTTGTGGGTACAAGTCCACATCAGATATATCCATATAGTAAATGAATATGAAAAATATGCAAATGAAAATGTGCATATAAAGGGGGACGTTTATGCATTTACTCAAATAGTAGTGGCCATTTTATTGGTGATCTGAACTGAGCCCAGCCAGTTATCAGGCAAAGATCTCCCCTAGCGTAAATGAATGGGCCAAAACCAGATGCGTGAATTAAAAGAATATACTATAACGATAATACATGGAGATCTATGATATGTGGCATATTGTCTTAAAAAATATATAGCACATTATGATAATAATAATAAATAAAATGAATAGGGCTATAATACTAAATGAATCATATGAAAAGTATATATAGCACATAATAATAATACTAAAAATGAATATTGTAGACATCACTCTAGTATAACATCCCTTTTATAAAAACCGGTAATTAAAACATATGTACGTGTAGTGTGTTGGAAAAAAAGCCCTTTCTCATAGTGCAGGATATGTGTATCATGCCAGATTCAGCTGTTGTCTATATAACAGTTGATGTCCACTTCAACGTTATGTCCTAGAGGAACCATGGATTTCATTTCGAAAATCCATTTCGTTTCTAGACGTGAGACTTGTCTAGATTTATTGGTGCCGCGCCAGTGGTGTTGTGCAATATCGATCCCTATAAATTTAATGGAAGAGGGATCTTTATGATGAAATTCCTTATAATGTTTCGAAAGCGAATGTTCGCGGAAACCCCTTTTAATATTGTATACATGGTCGCGGAAACGGTCACGTAGTCTTCTGGTCGTCCTGCCGATATATTGTTTCCGGCAGGGACATTCCAGAAGATATACCGCGTGCCGGGTATTACAAGAAATAAAGTTGGAAATCGTATAGCTCTTGCCTGTTGTAGTTGAGGTGAAGGATTCAATTTTCTTCTTTGACATCCTACTGTGTTTACAAATCTGACACTTTTTGCACGGGAAGAAGCCTTTCAGGTTACTAAATAAGCTTGGACGGGGTGGGGGGTCAATTATGTTGGGTGCAATCATGTTGCATAAAGGTGGTGCTCTCCTAAAAACAACTTCTGGATTGGTAGGTAAGGCACCAGCAAGGATGGGATCCGCTCTGAGTACCTCCCAATTTTTCTTCATTATATTGCGTATAGTTTTATGTTGAACAGAATATGGGGTAATGAACGGGCAGAACATACTCTTTTTCAATGTAGGTGGTCCTGAGAGCATGTCCTGCCTGTTCATACGGGCCACACTGTCAATCTCTGCATCTAAAGTGTCTGCTTTATAACCCTTATCAAGGAATCTCTGTCTTAAAATCTGAGCTTTGTCTTGGTAAGTATCAATTTCAGTGCAATTACGCCTAATCCTCATAAATTGGCTTCTAGGAATACCCGTCAGCCAACGTGGATGGTGGCAGCTGTCAGTAGGGATGTATCCATTCCTATCCGATGGCTTGAAGTATGCTTCGGTAATGCAGTAGCCTCCCTTGTTAATAATAGAGATGTCTAGAAAATTAACTCTGTCCGTACTGTATTCATAGGTGAGATGGATATTCAAACTATTGTAGTTCAATGTGCCAAAGAAATTTACCAGGGCCATTTCTTCCCCCTGCCATACTATGAGAATGTCATCTATATACCTCTTATAGAAGAGTAATTCTGGCCATTCCCTGGAATAGATGTTATCTTCCTCCCACCTGGCCATAAACAGGTTGGCCAGGCTGGGGGCAAACTTGGCCCCCATTGCAACGCCTCTGGTTTGTAGATAAAAAGTGTTATTAAACCAGAAGTAGTTATTACTCATTGCAAAATTCAATAGATCCAGAATGAATGTTTTATGAATTAAGGAGATATTTTCTGCTAGACCCAGGTAATAATCTGCTGCCATCATTCCATCGTTATGATTGATGTTGCTATATAACGAAGTTACGTCCGCTGTAACAAGGAAAGTTCTGAGATCGGGGTCCCAATTAAGTGTACCGATTTCGTTTAATACCTGTTTGGTATCCTTAATGTAGGATGGGGTAGATGAAACCAAAGGTTGTAAAAAGTGGTCGATGTATTCACCGACTTTAGAACACAGCGAACCAATTCCGCTGATTATTGGTCTGCCCGGAGGATGTACGGGATCTTTGTGTACTTTAGGGAGGTAGTAAAAGACTGGAAGTCTTGGTGCCTTAGGGCATAAGTAATCTTTTTCCTTATTATTAATGACATGATGGTCAAAGCCCAGTTTAATAAGGCTCTTCAGAGACTTTTTGTATGTGATAAGCGGATTTTTTGAGAGTATGGTATAAGTGTCCTTGTCGCCAAGGATCTTTAAGGCCTCAGTGATGTAATCTGTTTTATTCAAGACCACTACGCCTCCTCCTTTGTCTGCGGGCCGAATGACAAGGTCTTTATTATTTAGTAGAGATTTAAGGCCTATATCTAGGTCTTTAGGGTTGCGTGGTTGTTTTATTCTAATTGCTTCAACATCCTTAATAACTAGTTCTTTAAAAATGTTGATGTATGATTGTTTGTATGGTGGGGGGTTAAATAGAGATGCGTTTCTGAGATTAGAATGATGGGAGTTACTGGTTAAATTATTGGACCCTGTGGGCTTACTCATAAAATGTCTCTTAATTAACAACTTCCTTGTGAACTTGTGAATGTCCACATAGGTTTGAAACTTATTAAGTTTCGATTTAGGTGCATATTTTAAGCCTTTGTCTAAAACCTTAAGTTCCTGTGCTGTCAAAGAGGTGCCACTTAGGTTGTATATGCCTTTACCCGTTATGTTCTCCTTTTCTTTGGGTCTATTGACCCTCTTTCCTCCTCTACATCCTCTGTACTTGCACTTCTTTTTCTTGTGCATCCCCCTCCTAAAAAATGTGGACGTGGTTGTGAATCCATATTATAATTGTTATTATGATGGTTATAGTTATTTGGGTCATTCTGATGATGATTATGGCCCTTGTTATGGTTGTTGTAATTCCCATGATTATAAGTATCGGGATAAGTTACTCTTCTCTGTGGGGAGTGGTAAGATTGTCCATTATGATGGGAGTTAGGACGTTGAGGACCTTGGGTTTTCCTAGGTGTACTATGGTAGTAATTTTGATTCCCTGATTGTTTATATTGTTGTTGGTGGGAAAAATTGTTGTTGTTATTATGGTTACGTTGTTGTTGGTGGGGAAAATTATTGTTATGGCGTGGTTTCTTAGACTGAACTGGGTGCCATCTCATATCTCTTGAGCCAATATTCTCATCCTCCATATTGTAGAGAGGTTCGAATCTGTTTTGAATGGGGACGGATGCAACATTGTTGTTAGTCATGGGTCTCCTAGATGGTCCATATGTGTAATGATTATTCTCCCTTGTGTGGGGAGTACCATGCATGTTCATGGGAGTTGAAGAATTTTCCTGAGGGGTATCTGTTTTGGGCATTTGCCACTTAAATACTTGCTTCTTTTGGTAATCACTAGTGTCCCTGGAAAATTTCTTACGTTTTTTGTTTTTCTGTGTGCGTTCTACACCTTCTAGGTGTGCTTGTAGTTTATTGGATTCCGTGGTGTATTCAGGTGTGCCCGTAAACGGTGTAAGTTGCTCTCTAATTTTGTTTATTTCATTGTCTAAATGTATGAGTTTCTTTTTTTTCCTAATTATAAGGAATTTCAAGAGATCAAGGCCCATATGTTGAAAAAATGGTACCACTCTTGCTCATTATTGATGTCACCGGTTTCTGGGGGGACTTCCCACCTCAGAGATCTGGGGACCATGTTATCCTTTATATATCTCTCTAGCAATGATATGTCCCATAATGTCCTAATTTCTGAAGAGGTAACATTTTGTAAATGCAAAAATATGCCACTGATATTTTCAGTATCTTTATCAACAGAAAAGGTGTCCTCTGGGATATTGAGCCTTTTTTGTCTAAGTTCAAAAATATCCATAATGAAAGTAATGCTGCTCAGCTGTATTGTAGTATGATATAAAGTGTAAATGTGTGAGTTAGCGAGCGCACCTTATAAAGCTGCTGGTGCACAAAAAGGAACCACAGAGCCTTTCTAAGAATATGACATAAAAATGGGGTGTGCAGCGCTATACAAATAAAACACACTGTCATAAATATAACAAAAAGTGAAAAAAGTCCTATAAACTGAATGACAAACAGTCCGAGGTGATATGGTATCAGTCCAAATAGGTATATTCCAGTGATGGAGTATATATGACTTCAATCCAAATGGGTATATTTTTAGATGATCTTAATATCACCAATAACATGGTGCCCGAGCATGCGCATGAGGCCGAAAAGTCGGCAAAATGGCGCCCGCGCATGCGCAATAGGCCGATAAACGGCAAAACGGCGCCAGGCCCCTTTTTTGGCGCAATTTTAACTTATAAATAGGAGTAAGGAGACGTCTGGCGTGCATGGCATCACCCCTACAGGAGACGTGTTATTACACGAAGCGCGTCTAGGAGGAGCCTCTGCACGCCTTGACGTCACGCCACCGGATCAGGAGGTCCGGTGGCCATCATTTTTATCCACTGGTCAGTGCATTCAAGAGCTCATTCATACTATACTTGTATAGGTTATTATCACCCTGTACCTTTACTGTTTACCATAATTATATACCCTAATAAATACATTTCACAATACTACACCATGAGCGTTTTCATCTCTATTACCTGGCACTGAGCCTCCACATCTCAGCCCAGCATTTTAGGAGTCCACCCAGGTTGGAGGATTTGGGATATAGGTCCGGACCATCATCTCTGGCAGCAGTCACCCCATTAACCACCAGAGGACACCTTTACCATCAGGCCGCACCTTCACGGGACCTTCGGCTTCATGGAATTTCTATGTGCACATTAAATTGCACTTCCGGTGAGTGGGCAATTTTTCTACACCTTCATGTTGGGATGTTGGAATATACCCATTTGGATTGAAGTCATATATACTCCATCACTGGAATATACCTATTTGGACTGATACCATATCACCTCGGACTGTTTGTCATTCAGTTTATAGGACTTTTTTCACTTTTTGTTATATTTATGACAGTGTGTTTTATTTGTATAGCGCTGCACACCCCATTTTTATGTCATATTCTTAGAAAGGCTCTGTGGTTCCTTTTTGTGCACCAGCAGCTTTATAAGGTGCGCTCGCTAACTCACACATTTACACTGTGTTGCTTCCTGTTGCCGAACCCAGCCCTACTCCTGACTACCTTTGACCTTCTCCTGCCCTGACCCTTGGCTTGTCTCTGGATATTCTTCTGCCTGCTCCTGATTGTTGTACCTCCCGTTGCTGAACCTGGCTTGTGACCTGACTATCCTTCCGCCTGCTGCTCTGTTCTGCTCTGCCTTCTCGGATACCAAACCCGGCCTGCCTGACTCCGCTACTAGCCTCTCGGTGCATCCGCATCCATCCATCCCGCATGGACCCATCCGTTCCCTGCTCAGGTCCGCTCTGCCTCTTCACATCAGGCTCACCACTAAGATACGTGACTCTAGCGTATCCCTCTACCGCAGCTGGGCATACCTAGGGGCCACGACCTGGTCTCAGCCTGCTCCAAGTCCATCCCCACCATCAGGGGCTCTGGTGAACAAGCAGTCTGGGGCTTAGACTCCGTGCCCTAGAGAGCCCCAAACTGTGGACCTATAGAGCTACCACCTGAGTCTCTTACAGCCCCACTGTCTATGTTGCACACTTCCCCAGATGTTCCTCTCTGGGTCCTGCTGGAACTACTTACTTGTGCCCTTATTTCGCCATCAACGCTTCTATGGCTTCCCCCTGCCTTGCGCCCTATGGCACTGAGTCCGATTTTGCTCCATGGCTTACAAGTGTGGGACTCGGTACGTGACTTCTGTGGCCTGATGTCACCTTTCTGCCTTTGCTCCCAAATACTAACAACCCTCTCTTCCCACCGGGTTTAGATCAACCAAGGGCATTTTCTTGGTGGGTGGCCAATGGTTTTTTGCAGGTGCAACACTTTTTTACTTCTCAGTCTTTCCCTACCTGGAATTCTCTTTGGGAATCACGGGATGTCCCTCCGGCGGAATTTTTTCATTTTTTTCAATTGCGGCATTGGCTGATCTCATTGCGGGGCACTTCTGCTTTCCCGTACCAGAAATCTGCCTTTGAACTGCTTTGCCAACAGCGTCCAGGCCTTATTTCCCTTCTTTATGCAGCTTTGAACAGACGATGCATACTTCTCTTTCATATGTTGTTCAGTGGGAGCGTGACCTGGGGGCAGTCGTGGATCTGGGGGACTGGAATAGGGCCTGGTCGCTTATATCTAAATGTTCATTTAATACGACCACGCTGGAGACGGCATACAAAGAATTGTTTTGTTGGTATTGGGTTCCGGCTCGTTTGGCCCAGGTGAACCCTGCCTGCAGTGATCGATGCTTTTGCTTCATTGTCCCATACCGGGCCTCTTGGCTCATCAGAAGAAGTTGGCTTCCTATTTGTGTTTGTCGGCTACTAGAACAATTGCTCAGGCCTGGAAGAGCCCGTTTGTCCCTCTTCAGGGGGTGCGGGACCGTATGACCACTATGATGCTCAATGAACAGATGTTGAGTATCTGCAACGACTCCCAACGTAAATTCTTGTAAATATGGGAGCCGTGGTTGCAATATGCCTTTCCCATGCTCCCTCAGGCTAGTCTGGGGATGTGATGTTGTTCAATTGGCGTTTTGGACCCCTGCTCTTGGTTTTGTTATCTTTTTTCTTTTGTACTCCTTCCTTTTCTTTTTTTGTTTGTTTTGATGTGGCAGTGGATAGCTGCCTTTAGTATGAGTTACAATACTAATGTTTTTGTCATTTAAGTGCCATTGATAGCCCGAGTGGGTGCACTTTTTGCTCTGTTGGTGTTAGAGCACTGTTTTAATTTTTTTATGTGCAATTGATAGTCCCTGCATGGGCGTGATTTTTTGCTCCTGTGTTAAACTGTTTAAAAATTAATAAAATTAATTAAACTGTTTAAAATACAAATCAAACTTGTGTATAAAATTTTGTGCTTTTACTCGGTGCCATGTTCGCTCTTCTCTCCCTGGACCGACCATGGGGGCATTCACACCCCAAAATAGGAAGCGATACAAGATTATATCACTTTCACAAGAGCTGCTGCTCACCCACAAAATGCCCTTAAAAAATGTTGTTAAAACAATTCTCAATATAATATTTTTTATTTTATTTTTTAAAATTTTGTTATTTATGTTTTAATACTTTTATCAGAATAGTACTTTGTTACCATAGTAACATTGTACTACTGTGGGCGGAGTGTTCAGGGATTTTCTTTACTGCACTTTGCTTTGCAGGAGAGATCATTTCTCCTGCAATGCAAAGCTTGTTGTCATGAATCTAACTCATTCATGAGCAGTCATCAATGAGTTAAGTTTTTGACAGCTCAATAGTGATCTGTGATTAGCTGGAGCTGGTCACATGGTACAGGGTGCTGTGATTGGCCCCATGTATCATGTGACACCTGTGGGTCAATCACAGCTCACTAGGAAGAGAAGCAGAGCTGTTATGAATGATATTGATTCATAACAGCTCTGCTTACATTGTGATTGTCTTGAACTCGCTCCCCGTACTCCCGGAGTCTATGGGAAGCTATTCAAGCAGATAACCTTCTCTGCGCACACAATAATAGATGGTTTTAACTGGTCTGTACTTTATTGACACGCTGCAGATAAATGGTAAAACTATAACAAGAAAGATAACATACAATCACTATACGATAAACATCACAGATAAAATGATACTCAATATAGCTAAGATCCTCTTCTATATAATCTTAGCTACCTATAACAGAGAAAAAGGGACATTAATTACCTCCGATGCCGTCAGATGGAAAGAGATAGAATCTGGTTGCTTCTCTCATGTAGAGAATCATGGATTCCTATGAGGTGTTTTACTTCCTGTATTGTGGGAGAAGCGCTGACCTTTTACACCACATCCTGGCTAGCTAAATAACACAGCTCTGAAGTTTAGCCAGTAGGTGGCATAAGAGAACAGATAAGTAATCTGTAAATAAACATGACTACAAACAAATGCAAACCAACATCATAATTATACAGGTCAATCTTCATCTAGAAGTACTCAGAAGAGAATGTATTCTAGGGACAGGACACTCCCCGTCTGGCATTATCCAATGCCACTGACATCGTTGTTGGGCACCAGTAATATCAGGTCTGATAATGGTCTGAGGAACAGTCTAACTTCACCTCGTTTGGAAGTCTTAACTTTAACCTTCTTAACATATCCATCTTTGCTTAGGAACGTCTGGGTGATAAGTCCCAAGGGCCAGTCATTCCTGCGATTTTGGCAGTCTTTAACAAGTACCACATCGCCTTGTTTCAAGTCAGGTTTGGCAACTGGCCACTTTTTTCTGGGTTGTAGGATTTGAAGGTACTGTTTCTTCCACCTGTCCCAGAAGGTGTTAGCTAGGCATTGCACCTGTCTCCATTGGCGTTTGAAGAGATCTTTTGTAGTAAACTCTCCATGTGGAGCACTGACCATGCCAGTTTTCTGAGTAAGTAGAGTAGCGGGGTCAACGGCATTGGGTCCTCCGGATCGGTTGAAACTGAAACCAACAGTCTTGTATTTACATTATAATGGCTGAGACTTCAGCCATAAAGGTTGTCAAGCACTCATGAGAGAGTCTGGCTTTTCCCATTTGTAATAAAATAAAGTCCAGAATCTTGCGGGCTACGCCTATCATCCTTTCCCAACCACCGCCCATGTGGGAAGAATGAGGAGGGTTGAATGTCCAGGCACATACTTGTTCATTGAGATATCTTTCCACACTGTTATTGTCAAGATTGGAAAGGATCTGAAGTTTTTTGACTGCTCCAACGAAATTAGTGCCTCTGTCGGAGTGGATGTGTTTAACAGGACCTCTGATGGCAATAAAAAGTCTGAGAGTATTGATGAAGCTGGAAGTGTCCATCGATTCAATCAACTCTATGTGGACAACTCAAATGGTGAAACAAGTAAATATAATTGCCCAGTGTTTGCTGCTGGCGTAACCTCCTCTGGTTTGTTGAGTAGTAACAGATCAAGGACCAAACACATCAAGGCCCACATTTGTAAAGGGAGGATCAATAGTAAGTCTGTCAGATGGAAGGTCAGCCATCTTTTGGGTTTGTACAAGTCCATGAAGCTTGCGGCAGGTAACACAATTAATGATACACCTGTTCACACCTCTTTTTGATCCTACTACCCACATGTCAAGGTCCTACCTTTCCTCAGGGTTTGTGCTGCTCCATGTGCTGGCATCCATCTTAGGATCCATTGTGGGATCCTTTATGCTTTCAGCCCTCTGCGGCTCCTCCCCCAGGAGGTGGCGGCTTATCACATATAAGTCTGCTGTTTGTAGCTGTCCATTGCATTTGTGTCCTCTCTGTTGCACAGCAGCAAGCTCCTGTTTAGTTTCTCATTGCCCTCCTGGATACCGACTCGGCTTTGGTAAGACTCCTTCCTGGCTTCTGACCCCGGCTCTGGCGACCATCCTTCCTGGCTACTGTTCTACCAAGTCATCCGCTGTTGCTGTATAGACTCTGTCTTGTTTTTGTATAATAAACCTACCTTTAATTGCACCTCCTAGTGTGTCTGGCTCCTCGCTCCCTGACACCACAGTCCAGCAGCTCTCAAAGCTCCTTCCGTGAATAACGGGCCTTGGTGTTTTACTTGACTGTGGTAGTGATATACAAGCAGGGCAGTGACATGATGGTGAGCTGGCAGAATCAGAGGGTGTTTCTCATTGTACTCTAAACTTGCTCTCTTGAGGCGACCCTCTATCCTTAACAAGCCATTGCTATCAAGAAATGGATCGAGTTTCCTTAGGACACTGTCATTAGAGGTTTGCTTTTTGCTGTTAATACAGTCAAATTCCTTAACAAAAGATCTCTTGTTGCACAGTACGGATGATCAGATGTTTTGATTGCTCTAGATTGGCCACTGTGTAAGCACTTTTACAGTGGTGCCAGCCTTTGCAGTCAGTTTCTTTTTCAAAGGAATGAGCTATATGTGATAAGCAAGCGATGGCTCTAATAAGCGATCCCCATGTAGAAAACCTGCTAAACCTATGAGATCTGAGCTGCTGGAGTGAAGTCACTGTGACTAATGTAGACACTTGTGGATGAACCTCTGCATCCTCATTTATATCTATCAAGCAGAAGCTTCAGAATCAGGAGTGCTTTGTTCTGAGTTGTACAGAAATGCAGGGCCTGTGAACCACATTGTATCCTTTAGATGGTTGGCTTGAACGGCTCTGGTAGCCAAGTCTGAAGGATTGTGGTTGGTTGGTACAAAGTGCCACTGTTCTGGATGTGTGGATCTCCTAATCTTCAACACCTTGTTACTGACATAAGCATAGAAGTAGAGATGAGCGAATCGAACCAGGCGAACCGGAATTCGAGTCGAATTTCAGGAAATATTCGATTCGCGGCGAAACCGAAATTTTGCCTACTTCGGGTGCGCGAATCGAACATTTCCCGATCAGCCGGCAAAAGTGTCCCTGCAGTGAGCTCCGCTATTTCTGACATTTCTCTGACAGAAGGAACACATGTTTAGCGGTTGAAACATTGTATCTATTAGTTTACATTTAGGATACAGATGTTTCAACCACTGTTCATGTGAAGAAGCTGTGAGAGAACTGTCAGAAATAGAGGAACTCTGCACATACACTTTTTGCCGGCTTGGAATTATTCTTCTTTTCATCCTACTTCTTCTTCTTCTTCATCTTCATCCTCAGAAGAAGAGGATGAGGATGAGGATGAAGAAGAAGAAGAAGAAGAAGAAGTAGGATGAAAAGAAGAATAATTCCAAGCCGGCAAAAAGTGTATGTGCAGAGTTCCTCTATTTCTGACAGTTCTCTCACAGCTTCTTCACATGTACAGCGGTTGAAACATCTGTATCCTAAATGGAAACTAATAGATACAATTTGTATCTATTAGTTTCCATTTAGGATACAGATGTTTCAACCGCTGTACATGTGAAGAAGCTGTGAGAGAACTGTCAGAAATAGAGGAACTCTGCACATACACTTTTTGCCGGCTTGGAATTATTCTTCTTTTCATTCTACTTCTTCTTCTTCTTCTTCTTCTTCTTCATCCTCATCCTCATCCTCTTCTTCTGAGGATGAGGATGAAGAAGAAAAAGAAGCAGTAGGATGAAAATAAGAATAATTCCAAGCCGGCAAAAAGTGTATGTGCAGAGTTCCTCTATTCTGCAGATACACTTAGAGGAGCTCTGCACATACACTTTTTGCCTGTTTGGAATTAATCTTATTTTCATCCTACTTCTTCTTCTTCTTCTTTATCCTCATCCTCAGAAGAAGAAGAAGAGGATGAAGAAGAAGAAGAAGAAGAAGAAGTAGGATGAAAATAAGAATAATTGCAAGCCGGCAAAAAGTGTATGTGCAGAGTTCCTCTATTCTGCAGATACACTTAGAGGAGCTCTGCAGATACACTTAGAGGAGCTCTGCACATACACTTTTTGCCGGCTTGGAATTAATCTTATTTTCATCCTACTTCTTCTTCTTCTTCTTCTTCTTCATCCTCATCCTCATCCTCAGAAGAAGAAGAAGAGGATGAGGATGAGGATGAAGAAGAAGAAGTAGGATGAAAATAAGAATAATTCCAAGCCGGCAAAAAGTGTATGTGCAGAGCTCCTCTAAGTGTATCTGCAGAGCTCCTCTAAGTGTATCTGCAGAATAGAGGAACTCTGCACATACACTTTTTGCCGGAAACCGCTGTATGGAGGGAATGTCCCAGAACTGTCATAAATAGTCTATTTCTGACAGTTCTGGGACATTCACTCCATACAGCTGTTTCAACCGCTGTATGGAGGGAATGTCATAGAACTGTCAGAAATAGACTATTAATGACAGTTCTGGGACTGTCCTTCCATACAGCGGTTGAAACATTGTATCTATTTGTTTCCATAAATGGATCCATTTATGGAAACAAATAGATACAATGTTTCAACCGCTGTATGGAAGGACAGTCCCAGAACTGTCATTAATAGTCTATTTCTGACAGTTCTATGACATTCCCTCCATACAGCGGTTGAAACAGCTGTATGGAGTGAATGTCCCAGAACTGTCAGAAATAGACTATTTATGACAGTTCTGGGACATTCACTCCATACAGCGGTTGAAACATTGTATCTATTTTTTTCCATAAATGACATTCTGCAGATACACTTAGAGGAGCGCTGCAGATACACTTTTTGCCGGCTTGGAATTATTCTTATTTTCATCCTACTTCTTCTTTTTCTTCTTATGAGGATGAGGATGAAGAAGAAGAAGTAGGATGAAAATAAGATTAATTCCAAGCCGGCAAAAAGTGTATCTGCAGCGCTCCTCTAAGTGTATTTGCAGAATGTCATTTATGGAAAAAAATAGATACAATGTTTCAACCGCTGTATGGAAGGACAGTCCCAGAACTGTCATAAATAGTCTATTTCTGACAGTTCTGGGACATTCACTCCATACAGCTGTTTCAACCGCTGTATGGAGGGAATGTCATAGAACTGTCAGAAATAGACTATTAATGACAGTTCTGGGACTGTCCTTCCATACAGCGGTTGAAACATTGTATCTATTTGTTTCCATAAATGGATCCATTTATGGAAACAAATAGATACAATGTTTCAACCGCTGTATGGAAGGACAGTCCCAGAACTGTCATTAATAGTCTATTTCTGACAGTTCTATGACATTCCCTCCATACAGCGGTTGAAACAGCTGTATGGAGTGAATGTCCCAGAACTGTCAGAAATAGAATATTTATGACAGTTCTGGGACATTCACTCCATACAGCGGTTGAAACATTGTATCTATTTTTTTCCATAAATGACATTCTGCAGATACACTTAGAGGAGCGCTGCAGATACACTTTTTGCCGGCTTGGAATTATTCTTATTTTCATCCTACTTCTTCTTTTTCTTCTTATGAGGATGAGGATGAAGAAGAAGAAGTAGGATGAAAATAAGATTAATTCCAAGCCGGCAAAAAGTGTATCTGCAGCGCTCCTCTAAGTGTATTTGCAGAATGTCATTTATGGAAAAAAATAGATACAATGTTTCAACCGCTGTATGGAAGGACAGTCCCAGAACTGTCATAAATAGTCTATTTCTGACAGTTCTGGGACATTCACTCCATACAGCTGTTTCAACCGCTGTATGGAGGGAATGTCATAGAACTGTCAGAAATAGACTATTAATGACAGTTCTGGGACTGTCCTTCCATACAGCGGTTGAAACATTGTATCTATTTGTTTCCATAAATGGATCCATTTATGGAAACAAATAGATACAATGTTTCAACCGCTGTATGGAAGGACAGTCCCAGAACTGTCATTAATAGTCTATTTCTGACAGTTCTATGACATTCCCTCCATACAGCGGTTGAAACAGCTGTATAGAGTGAATGTCCCAGAACTGTCAGAAATAGACTATTTATGACAGTTCTGGGACATTCACTCCATACAGCGGTTGAAACATTGTATCTATTTTTTTCCATAAATGACATTCTGCAGATACACTTAGAGGAGTGCTGCAGATACACTTTTTGCCGGCTTGGAATTATTCTTATTTTCATCCTACTTCTTCTTTTTCTTCTTATGAGGATGAGGATGAAGAAGAAGAAGTAGGATGAAAATAAGATTAATTCCAAGCCGGCAAAAAGTGTATCTGCAGCGCTCCTCTAAGTGTATTTGCAGAATGTCATTTATGGAAAAAAATAGATACAATGTTTCAACCGCTGTATGGAAGGACAGTCCCAGAACTGTCATAAATAGTCTATTTCTAACAGTTCTGGGACATTCACTCCATACAGCTGTTTCAACCGCTGTATGGAGGGAATGTCATAGAACTGTCAGAAATAGACTATTAATGACAGTTCTGGGACTGTCCTTCCATACAGCGGTTGAAACATTGTATCTATTTGTTTCCATAAATGGATCCATTTATGGAAACAAATAGATACAATGTTTCAACCGCTGTATGGAAGGACAGTCCCAGAACTGTCATTAATAGTCTATTTCTGACAGTTCTATGACATTCCCTCCATACAGCGGTTGAAACAGCTGTATAGAGTGAATGTCCCAGAACTGTCAGAAATAGACTATTTATGACAGTTCTGGGACATTCACTCCATACAGCGGTTGAAACATTGTATCTATTTTTTTCCATAAATGACATTCTGCAGATACACTTAGAGGAGCGCTGCAGATACACTTTTTGCCGGCTTGGAATTATTCTTATTTTCATCCTACTTCTTCTTTTTCTTCTTATGAGGATGAGGATGAAGAAGAAGAAGTAGGATGAAAATAAGATTAATTCCAAGCCGGCAAAAAGTGTATCTGCAGCGCTCCTCTAAGTGTATTTGCAGAATGTCATTTATGGAAAAAAATAGATACAATGTTTCAACCGCTGTATGGAAGGACAGTCCCAGAACTGTCATAAATAGTCTATTTCTGACAGTTCTGGGACATTCACTCCATACAGCTGTTTCAACCGCTGTATGGAGGGAATGTCATAGAACTGTCAGAAATAGACTATTAATGACAGTTCTGGGACTGTCCTTCCATACAGCGGTTGAAACATTGTATCTATTTGTTTCCATAAATGGATCCATTTATGGAAACAAATAGATACAATGTTTCAACCGCTGTATGGAAGGACAGTCCCAGAACTGTCATTAATAGTCTATTTCTGACAGTTCTATGACATTCCCTCCATACAGCGGTTGAAACAGCTGTATGGAGTGAATGTCCCAGAACTGTCAGAAATAGACTATTTATGACAGTTCTGGGACATTCACTCCATACAGCGGTTGAAACATTGTATCTATTTTTTTCCATAAATGACATTCTGCAGATACACTTAGAGGAGCGCTGCAGATACACTTTTTGCCGGCTTGGAATTATTCTTATTTTCATCCTACTTCTTCTTTTTCTTCTTATGAGGATGAGGATGAAGAAGAAGAAGTAGGATGAAAATAAGATTAATTCCAAGCCGGCAAAAAGTGTATCTGCAGCGCTCCTCTAAGTGTATTTGCAGAATGTCATTTATGGAAAAAAATAGATACAATGTTTCAACCGCTGTATGGAAGGACAGTCCCAGAACTGTCATAAATAGTCTATTTCTGACAGTTCTGGGACATTCACTCCATACAGCTGTTTCAACCGCTGTATGGAGGGAATGTCATAGAACTGTCAGAAATAGACTATTAATGACAGTTCTGGGACTGTCCTTCCATACAGCGGTTGAAACATTGTATCTATTTGTTTCCATAAATGGATCCATTTATGGAAACAAATAGATACAATGTTTCAACCGCTGTATGGAAGGACAGTCCCAGAACTGTCATTAATAGTCTATTTCTGACAGTTCTATGACATTCCCTCCATACAGCGGTTGAAACAGCTGTATGGAGTGAATGTCCCAGAACTGTCAGAAATAGACTATTTATGACAGTTCTGGGACATTCACTCCATACAGCGGTTGAAACATTGTATCTATTTTTTTCCATAAATGACATTCTGCAGATACACTTAGAGGAGCGCTGCAGATACACTTTTTGCCGGCTTGGAATTATTCTTATTTTCATCCTACTTCTTCTTTTTCTTCTTATGAGGATGAGGATGAAGAAGAAGAAGTAGGATGAAAATAAGATTAATTCCAAGCCGGCAAAAAGTGTATCTGCAGCGCTCCTCTAAGTGTATTTGCAGAATGTCATTTATGGAAAAAAATACATACAATGTTTCAACCGCTGTATGGAAGGACAGTCCCAGAACTGTCATAAATAGTCTATTTCTGACAGTTCTGGGACATTCACTCCATACAGCTGTTTCAACCGCTGTATGGAGGGAATGTCATAGAACTGTCAGAAATAGACTATTAATGACA
Organism: Staurois parvus; assembly: GCF_062004578.1. NCBI lineage: Eukaryota > Metazoa > Chordata > Amphibia > Anura > Ranidae > Staurois > Staurois parvus. Next base: position 1,356,020 of record NW_028317930.1, on the reverse strand, counting down.
GTTCTGGGACTGTCCTTCCATACAGCGGTTGAAACATTGTATGTATTTGTTTCCATAAATGGATCCATTTATGGAAACAAATACATACAATGTTTCAACCGCTGCATGGAAGAACAGTCCCAGAACTGTCATTAATAGTCTATTTCTGACAGTTCCATGACATTCCCTCCATACAGCGGTTGAAACAGCTGTATGGAGTGAATGTCCCAGAACTGTCAGAAATAGACAGAAACTGTCACAGAACTGTCCTTCTTCTCATCCTTCTCCTTCTTCTCATCCTTCTTCTCATCCTTCTTCTCATCCTTCTTCTCATCCTTCTCCTTCTTCTCATCCTTCTCCTTCTCCTTCTTCTCATCCTTCTCCTTCTTCTCATCCTTCTTCTCATCCTTCTCCTTCTTCTCATCCTTCTCCTTCTCCTTCTTCTCATCCTTCTCCTTCTCCTTCTTCTCATCCTTCTCCTTCTCCTTCTTCTCATCTTTCTCCTTCTCCATCTTCTCATCCTTCTCCTTCTCCTTCTTCTCATCCTTATCCTTCTCCTTCTTCTCATCCTTCTCCTTCTCCATCTTCTCATCCTTCTCCTTTTCCTTCTTCTCATCCTTCTCCTTCTGCTTCTCCTTCTCCTTCTCCTTCTTCTCATCCTTCTCCTTCTTCTCATCCTTCTCCTTCTTCTCATCCTTCTCCCTCTCCTTCTTCTCATCCTTCTCCTTCTTCTCATCCTTCTCCTTCTTCTCATCCTTCTCCTTCTTCTCATCCTTCTCCTTCTCCTCATCCTACTCCTTCTTCTCATCCTTCTCCTTCTTCTCATCCTTCTCCTTCTCCTTCTTCTCATCCTTCTCCTTCTCCATCTTCTCATCCTTCTCCTTCTCCTTCTTCTCATCCTTCTCCTTCTTCTCATCCTTCTCCTTCTCCTTCTTCTCATCCTTCTCCTTCTTCTCATCCTTCTCCTTCTCCTCATCCTTCTCCTTCTTCTCATCCTTCTCCTTCTCCTTCTTCTCATCCTTCTCCTTCTTCTCATCCTTCTCCTTCTCCTCATCCTTCTCCTTCTCCTTCTTCTCATCCTTCTCCTTCTCCTTCTTCTCATCCTTCTCCTTCTCCTTCTTCTCATCCTTCTCCTTCTTCTCATCCTTCTCCTTCTTCTCATCCTTCTCCTTCTCCTTCTTCTCATCCTTCTCCTTCTTCTCATCCTTCTCCTTCTTCTCATCCTTCTCCTTCTTCTTCTCATCCTTCTCCTTCTTCTCATCCTTCTCCTTCTTCTCATCCTTCTTCTCATCCTTCTCCTTCTTCTCATCCTTCTCCTTCTCCTTCTTCTCATCCTTCTCCTTCTCCTTCTTCTCATCCTTCTCCTTCTTCTCATCCTTCTCCTTCTTCTCATCCTTCTTCTCATCCTTCTCCTTCTTCTCATCCTTCTCCTTCTCATCCTTCTCTTTCTTCTCATCCTTCTCCTTCTTCTCATCCTTCTCCTTCTCCTTCGTCTCATCCTTCTTCTCCTCATCCTTCTCCTTCTTCTCATCCTTCTCCTTCTCCTTCTTCTCATCCTTCTCCTTCTCCTTCTTCTCATCCTTCTCCTTCTCCTTCTTCTCATCCTTCTCCTTCTTCTCATCCTTCTCCTTCTCCTCATCCTTCTCCTTCTCCTTCTTCTCATCCTTCTCCTTCTCCTTCTTCTCATCCTTCTCCTTCTCCTTCTTCTCATCCTTCTCCTTCTTCTCATCCTTCTCCTTCTTCTCATCCTTCTCCTTCTCCTTCTTCTCATCCTTCTCCTTCTTCTCATCCTTCTCCTTCTTCTCATCCTTCTCCTTCTTCTTCTCATCCTTCTCCTTCTCCTTCTTCTCATCCTTCTTCTCATCCTTCTCCTTCTTCTCATCCTTCTCCTTCTCCTTCTTCTCATCCTTCTCCTTCTCCTTCTTCTCATCCTTCTCCTTCTTCTCATCCTTCTCCTTCTTCTCATCCTTCTTCTCATCCTTCTCCTTCTTCTCATCCTTCTCCTTCTTCTCATCCTTCTCCTTCTCATCCTTCTCTTTCTTCTCATCCTTCTCCTTCTTCTCATCCTTCTCCTTCTCCTTCGTCTCATCCTTCTTCTCCTCATCCTTCTCCTTCTTCTCATCCTTCTCCTTCTCCTTCTTCTCATCCTTCTCCTTCTCCTTCTTCTCATCCTTCTCCTTCTTCTCATCCTTCTCCTTCTCCTTCTTCTCATCCTTCTCCTTCTTCTCATCCTTCTCCTTCTCCTTCTCTTTCCTCATCTCCAAGGGCATTTAAATTAAAGGTACAGTGTTCTGCACTAATTTAAAGGCTCTCTGAAGCCTAGAAACCCTTTTTATAAGTCATCTTCGTAGCGAAGAAATTCGCATCGAATCGAATTTCACACTGGAATTCGCCGAATCAGCCGAATCGAATTTTTGAGAAATTCGCTCATCTCTACATAGAAGCATCTGGTTTCGTTGTAGGTGTACCCCAGGACTTCTTTACTATCTGTGTATCTATCTCTCTATTTATCATGTCAGTTAGCTCTACGGCTAACACTGCAGCACAAAGTTACAGCCTAGGTATTGTGTTTTCTGGGAGTGGGTCAAGTTTTGCTTTTCCTATAACAAAACCTATATGGTAATGTCCTGTGATGTCCTTAGTCTTAAGGTAAGCTACCGCGGCAATTGCCTTGATGGAAACATCACAAAAAACAGAAAGTCTTTGGCTTTGGACCTCTATCCTCGGCACAGGAGCATATGAGCGAGGAACCTGGAGGTTAGACAAGGTTGTTAAGGAATTACTCCACTCTGACCACTGATCTCTTTTTTCAGGGGGAAGTGGGTCATCCCAGTTCACTGTCTCTTGAGTCAAGTGTCTTAGAAGTGCCTTACCTTCAATGGTAATTGGAGCTGCAAATCCCAGAGGATCATACAAACTGCTTATGGCTGACAGAACACCTCTGCGAGTAAATGTTTTTTTTTCTTGACTAACATGGAAGGTGAAGGAGTCTGATTTTAAGTCCCAGAGCAGTCCAAGGCTACGTTGCATTGGGAGAGAATCAGAACTTAAGTCTAAGTCTTTGAGCTCACTGGAGCGATCTTGAGAGGGGAAGGCCTCCATCAATTTTATGCTGTTAGAAACGATCTTGTGGAGCCTCAAGTTAGAACAGGCTAGTATCTCCTGTGTTCTCTTGAGGAGACTGATAGCTGCTTCATTGGTAGGTAGAGATTTTAGGCAGTCATCTACATAGAAGTCCTGTTCTACTAGGTGTTTCACATCCGACCCGTAAGTTGACTCACCTTCATGAGCTGAACGTCTGAGTCCGTAGATGGTCACCGCAGGGGAAGGGCTATTCCCAAATATGTGGACTTTCATGCGGTATTCCACAATCTCGTTGGAATGGTCGTTGTGTCTGAACCAGAAAAATCTCAAATTCCTACGTTCCTTTTTCCCAGAAAACAGTGGAACATCTGCTGGATGTCCACCATGAATGCAACATAGTCTTTGTGGAAACGGAGGAGTACTCCTATGAGTCTGTTGTTCAGGTCTGGGCCTGAGAGAAAGACATCATTTAATGACACTCCTTTTTCTTTAGAGCTAGAGTCAAACACCTGGTTTCTTAGGGTGGTACACCCCGAATATGGGTAAGTACCAACACTCCTCGTTGTCTTTAAGAGCAGGAGCTAACTCTGCGTGGTTGCTTTCAAATACCTTGCCCATGAAAGTAGTGAAGTGGTCCTTCATTTCTTGTTTTTTTTTTTTTTTTCAGAAAATTGCGTTTGAGGGAGACAAAATGCTTAAGGACTTGTTCCCTGTTGTTAGGCAGACATTGTCTATGGGGCCTAAACGGGAGAGGTGCGACCCAATTATTTGACTCTCCCTAGGCTTTCTCTTTTTCCATCATTTGCAGGAAGAGTCCGTCTTCAAGAGACATTGCTACCTGTTGATCTTCCTTTGTCCTGTGGAAGACTTACATCCTAGGTGGTCTGGGTCATTATCACAGGCATGGTCATCTCTGTCTGGGTCTACAGAGGAGCAGGGCACGGGAGTACTACCTGGCAGTTCCTTTATGACAAAGCTGTTGTGACACGGTTGAAAAAGGGAAGGACGTCCCTTATCAAGTATGTTAGTGAACATGCTATTGACCGTGGGGGGCTTGCGCATACCTTGGCAAACGTTCCCTAGGATGACCCACCCAAGGTCAAGTCTCTGTGCGAAAGGAGTGTTGTCGGGACCCTCAGTTTGTTCTCTTACTTTGTGGACCTGCAAGATGTCTCTTCCTAGGAGCAGTATCACCTGCGTTTGTTCATCATATTTTGGCAAGAAATGGGCTATGCACTTCAGATGAGGTTGGTGAATTGCTGTGTCTAATGTAGGAATCTCTGTTCTGTTGTCTGGAATCTGGTTGCACTTGATTAGAGTGGGTAAAGGTAGGCAAGTCTGACCAACTAAGGATTCTACATAGAAAGCTGTAGCTCCCCTCCCTACCGTCTCAACAGTACCTGCACAAGTTTTTAGGGAGTAGGGGAAGCTAGAACCAGTAATGCCAAAGGTGTCAAAAAATGTAGATCTGGCTAGAGATGAGTTTCTTTGATCATCTAGGAGTGCATACATCTTAACAGCTTTGTTTTCGTGGCCCTTCAGATACACTTTAATGAGACAGACTTTTGAACAGGACCTTTGCATACCTCGGTACACTGTGAGGTAACTGCTGAGGTGCTTGAACCAATTACTTCTTGCTCCCCGCCGTACTCGTTGGTATCACTAGCTGACTGGATGGACCAAGGAGCAGGGATAGGATGAAGTGCTGAGTTGTGGTTTTTGCTGTCACATTCAGTGCATGATACACTAACCTTGCAGTCTCTGGCGAAGTGTGACGTGAATGAGCAGCACTTGAAGCAGATGTGGTCCTCTCTTAGGAAAGCTTTGTGATCTTCTAGAGACATCTCCCTGAAGGATCTGCATTTCAGGAGAGGATGCGGCTTCCTGTGTAGAGAACACTGTGTAGAAGACACTGCTTGCCAGGATCTCTGACTTTGTCCTCTGGGCGAGTGAAGTTGGATGACTTGTTGAAAGATCTGTAGGAGAAATGTTAGTCTTGAGTACTGTCACCGGCATCCTGTGTTGTTTGAGACTAGGAGGCGTGGCTTGTGGCAGTGTAAAGTCAAAGCTGGGGTCGTTCAAGATCTTTGCTTGTTCTGAAAGAGCATTTTAAAAGGATGACCGCCAAGCTCTGTAATTTTCTGACTTATCATTAAACTTTACAAGTCCCTTGGCGATCAGGTCATGTCTGGCAAAGAACTTAGCAAAGTCCATTACAGTTTGGTTGGCATTAGAGCATGATGGCAATTCACTGCTGCAATGGGAGTGTGGTGTGCGATCCTACCTCTCGAGAGGTTCTGCTTTGGGTCGACCTGTCTCATACCAGTTTGGGGTAGAAGGGTTGTTCTGACACTGGTATGGAGGTTGAGAGTCATGGCGTGCAGAGAAGTAAGTTTGATCTGTTGCATTCTAATGAGAGTTCTCTCGCTTGCAGCACTGAGAAATTTGGTTGTTTTTATGCTCTGTTACTTGCAGTGTCTGGCTTGTTTCCCTGAGGACATTGTCTGTTTCCTGTGGGAAGGGAGTGTCACTGATTGGTCTGAAGTGTTGGTCCAAGTACTCTGAAGTGCGTTGCGAGGGATCTGGCTCTCCTTGATCGGGACCCAGAACATTGCTGCAGTCGCTGCGTTCACTACTGAGGTTTATGGCTGTTTCTAGGGTTTCTGCTTCAACCATGGCAGCTGCAGTGAGCTCCTCCAGCTTCACTTCTAGGTGTGCTTGTTTGAGGTTCAAAGAAGCTTCTAGGCGTGCTTGTTCGAGGTTCAAAGAGGCTTCTAGGCATGCTTGTTCAAGGTTCAAAGAGGCTTCTTGTTGTGACTTTTCTGCTTCTAGGCATGTCTTTTCTAACTTCAACTGCATTTCTTGTGCAGTGAAGGCAGCCCGTGTCTTTGCTGCTTCGGCTTTTGCACGGGCGATGGCAGAGAAGTAAGTTTGATCTGTTGCATTCTAATGAGAGTTCTCTCGCTTGCAGCACTGAGAAATTTGGTTGTTTTTATGCTCTGTTACTTGCAGTGTCTGGCTTGTTTCCCTGAGGACATTGTCTGTTTCCTGTGGGAAGGGAGTGTCACTGATTGGTCTGAAGTGTTGGTCCAAGTACTCTGAAGTGCGTTGCGAGGGATCTGGCTCTCCTTGATCGGGACCCAGAACATTGCTGCAGTCGCTGCGTTCACTACTGAGGTTTATGGCTGTTTCTAGGGTTTCTGCTTCAACCATGGCAGCTGCAGTGAGCTCCTCCAGCTTCACTTCTAGGTGTGCTTGTTTGAGGTTCAAAGAAGCTTCTAGGCGTGCTTGTTCGAGGTTCAAAGAGGCTTCTAGGCATGCTTGTTCAAGGTTCAAAGAGGCTTCTTGTTGTGACTTTTCTGCTTCTAGGCATGTCTTTTCTAACTTCAACTGCATTTCTTGTGCAGTGAAGGCAGCCCGTGTCTTTGCTGCTTCGGCTTTTGCACGGGCGATGGCGGCCGCGTCACTGGCTGACACCGACTTGCCGGAACCGAAAACTTGTGATCTCATTTTGTGTGAGGATGAGTGGCTGCGTGACATGGCTGCTTAACTGTGTAGCAACTTGTGGGAGCCGTATGCGTGTGGCTGCAGTGTGTTGCTTGGCTGTATGGAAATGGCTGTAAAGTGGATTGCAGGCTCTCTGCAGACTGTAGCTCTTCTGTGTAGCCAATCCTTTTCTCAGTCTGCACTAGCCAGGGTTTTGAACTTGCTCCCCATACTCCCAGAGTCTATGGGAAGCTATTCAAGCAGATAACCTTCTCTGTGCACACAATAGACGGTTTTAACTGGTCTGTACTTTATTGGCACGTTGCTGATACATGGTAAAAATATACCAAGAAAGATAACATACAATCACTATACGATAAACATCACAGATAAAATGACACTCAATATAGCTAAGATCCTCTTCTATATAATCTTAGCTGAGGGAGGAGGAGCCTAACTATGGCGGCAGGTGAGAGCGCGATGTGAACGCTCTCCACAGGATAGCCACTCTCCCTCCCCAAATGTTCCCCGAGTAAAGCTGCGAAGGTGCCCGGGCAAAAACTCACGGGCGAGAGGGGCCCCCCGAAGAGAACTTCGAGGACAGAGCTGCAGGAGTCCACGACTGAGGGACGGACGATACCTCCCGCCCGAGACTGCTGGGAATCCAGGTGACGCGCGACAGTCACGTGATCTCCCGAAAGGGAGCTCTGGGAGACAGAGAAGCCGGCCGGTTCTCCGACACAGGGGGAGAAGCCGGCTTCCTCACTGACAGGACACGTGATACCGGCTCAGCGTCCCGGTGAAAGGAGAAGAGGAGAGATTTGGCTGCTCTCCGGTGGAGTTAGAGAGACATCAGCGTGGGAGAAAGGAGACCCTGTCTTCCGGATACCTGTGAGAGAGGTAGAAGGAGGAAAAAGGAGACCCGGAGAGACCCCCCCCCCCTCCTTCAATCGAGGGGAAGAGGAGCAGAGCCAGAGCAGAGGACAGAGACCCTAAAGGACAACTTCCCTGGAAAGGCAGCTGGAATGTGGGTGAGTGAGAGTGGATGGACTGTATATTAAATCCGTGTTATGGACAGTTTATTAAAGCAGCAGAAGTAATTATAGACTGGGGGAAAAAAGAAAAAAAAAAAGAGAGAGGGGGAAATATCAAGGAAATCGATGAAATTAGAACCTCTCTAAAAAGACCCATTATAGCATATACCCTAAAGCCTTAAAGAAAAGGGTCTGGACATATATAGAAAAGATGAAGAGTAAAAATAGCAAAGGGAGTGGTCCCAAACACTCCCAATCTGGAACAATCAGAAAATTTACGTCTCAAGGCAATGTGACCCCAGAAAGAACTCAGGAGATAGCAGAAAAAAGTATAATGGAAAACAGTATGGATAAGAGTACCAGATCGCCTGGGGAAATGGATAATAATAGCCAACAAATAATAGAAGGAATAGAGCTAAGAGTAAAGGAAGGAGAACTACAAATCCCAAATAAAAAGGAGATGGCAGAAATGTTTGGAAATTTGGAAAAATCAATTAAACAAGAGATGGGAATAATTCGGAAAGACTTGGGACATCTTTTGTCCAGAGTAGAAGAAACAGAAGAAAAAATTAAAAAACACGCTCAAGCTATTCCTGAACTGAGAAATCAAATAATGGAGATTAGGCAAGAACAGAAAAAGTTGGGATATAAGTTGGAGATACAAGGTAACATGTATAGGAAAAATAACCTCAGGATAAAGGGAATCCCGGAGCTTACACAAGAAGAAGATCTAAGAGAGACAATACAAAAAATTTTTAAATCCATCATGGGTAGACCTAGAACTGAGTCATTTATATTGGACAATATATACAGGTTAGGAAGGTTCCAACGAGATCGGATGGAAGAGAGACCGAGAGATGTAGTGGTACAATTTAATAAAAATGGAGAGAGAGAAGAAGTATGGAAGAAGATAAAAGGAAGAGCTAGTATTGAATATGAAGGAAAAAACTTGCAAATTTTTGCAGACTTGACACCTGAGACATTATTGAGAAAAAGATCATTGAGACCACTAATAGAACAGATGAAAAAACAAAATATACAATATAGATGGAATAGCTCGATGTGTCTAATCGGATGGAAGAATGGAGTCACTGCATATCTGAGATTTCCAGAGGAATTAAGAGACTTTTTTGATAAACTTAATATTCAAAGAATAGAAATTCCAGGTTGGGAGGAAGAAGAAGAGGGAGAGAAATATGCTGAGGGAAAAGAGGAATGGCAGCAAGTTAGAAGAAGAAATAGAGAATAAATAGATAGGGGAACATCGGGGGAAATGGGGAGTAGGTGAACCGTACAAGGTTAGAGTTCCACCTCAGGGTCAGGATCCAAATGTGGCATTTGGCTCACAAAAGGATTAGATGGAATAAAAATAGGCCCAATGGGGGTGGGGGGAGATGGAGGGGGAGTAGATGTGGGAGGGGGGGGGGAATGGGGGTGGGAGGATGGTATAGGGGGAAGGTTTTAAAAATACTTTGCATAGGGATGAGATGTATTCAAGAATCATGGAAGATATAAAATTTATAACATATAACGTAAAAGGGTTGAATAGTCCTGGGAAGAGATTTAAGCTATTTAAGGAATTACAACATAGAGAAGCCTCAGTAGTTTTTTTACAGGAGACGCATCTTGAGATTAAGTCAAACATCAAATTAAATACTAGAAATTATCCAACATGGTTCTATGCAGACTCCCCAATTAAGAGAGCCAAAGGGGTGGCAATTGGGTTCGCTAAAAATATAAGGTGGGAGGTGGAGGAAAGAGAGACAGACCCTGAGGGGAGATTCTTATTTTTGAAAGGTAGATTACAGGAAATGGAGTGTACAATAGCAAATATTTATTGCCCAAATAAGAGACCAGAGGTATACCTGAAAGGGATATTAAGAAAACTGAGGGACTTTAAAAAAGGAAGGCTGATAGTGGCGGGAGACTTGAATTTATGTCTAGATCCACAGATGGATACAACATCTCGTGTGCAACGGGAGGGAGGTAGGTCTATGAGGATCTTGAAGAAGGAGATATATGAGGGTCAACTAGTAGATATATGGAGGATAATGCATGGAAAGGAAAAAGACTATACTTTCTTCTCTAATGCACACGAGATTTATTCAAGACTGGACTATATAATGGTAGAACATCAACTTATTGAAAGGGTGGCTAAAGTAGAAATAGAAACAATGACCCTCTCAGACCATGCCCCAGTTATAATGAAGTTGAGATGGGGGAAACAACTGACAAGGGGGGTGGGATGGAGATTAAACGAGGCCCTTCTATTAGATCAAGAGACTGACCAGCAGATCAGACGGGAAATGGAAAGATATTTTCAAGAGAACGAAACAGGAGACGTGTCAATGGCCACTGTCTGGGAGTCCCATAAGGTATATATTAGAGGTATATTGATTGCGTTAGGGGCAAAAAAAAAAAGGGAAAGGAGTAAGAAAATGACTGAGCTCTTAAAAGATATAACTGACCTAGAACAAATCCATAAAAATACAATAACATGTGAGATAGGACAAAAGATAATAGGAAAGAAGAAAGAACTGGAGATATTAATGGAAGAAGAGAGGAGGAGAGTACTTAATAAAGTTCTAGTGGAGAGGTATAGATGGGGAGATCGTCCAGGAAAATATTTAATGAAGGCCCTGAGAAAAAAGAAAAATAGAAATTACATAGAAAAAATAAGAAACCCCAAGGGAGAAATGGCTCACTCTACTAAAGAAATTGGGAAGATATTCAAGGAGTATTACAACAAGCTGTATAATATTAAGTCTCAAAACTTAGTAAATAATAGGGAAAATGAGAACAGAGAAAAAAGAAAGGCATATTTAAAAAATGCAGGACTACCAAAAATAGATGAAGACCTATTGAAATCCCTGGAATTAGAAATCACACAGGAGGAAATAAAAATAGCACTAAAAGACACTAAAGTGGGGAAAAGTCCTGGCCCAGACGGATACACCGTGAGGTATTATAAAAAATATAGTGAAGTATTAATACCAAAGTTGAAGGAATATATGAATGCCTTGGGGGGAGAAATGGAGATTAGACAGGAATCCCTACAAGCCCATATAACACTCATACATAAGGAAGGGAAGGATCCTACTCAATGTTCAAGTTATAGACCAATTGCACTTCTAAATGTAGATACAAAATTATACGCGAAGGTTTTAGCAAATAGGATCAAAGACTTAATGCCAGAATGGATCCAGGGAGATCAGGTTGGCTTTGTATCAGGGAGGGAAGGTAGAGATAACGGAATTAGAACCCTGTTATTGATCCAGAAAGCTAAGAAAGGGAAAACCCCGACAGTGATTCTCTCGATCGATGCTGAAAAAGCTTTTGATAGAGTAAACTGGAGCTTTATGATGGACACCCTAGAGACCATGGGAGTAGGTAGTAGAATGAGGGAATGGATAGGAAAATTGTATAAAATGCCATCCGCGGTTATTTTGGTTAATGGTGAAAAATCTACACCTATAAGGATGTCAAATGGGACTAGACAGGGATGCCCACTGTCCCCTTTATTGTATGTGTTAACATTGGAACCCCTACTAGAAACAATTAGGAAGAACGTAGATATAAAGGGAATACAAATAGGGGAAACGGAACATAAGGTGGCAGCCTTTGCGGACGATCTGTTGTTTTATGTGGGCAATCCTAGGATAACACTCCCGAACTTAATAAAAAGCTTAAAAGAATATGGAGAAATATCAAATCTAAAAATCAACCCGACAAAAACCGAGATCTTGAATATAAATCTACCGAATAGTGAGAAAGAAAAGATAAAAAAAGAATTCCCTTTTACATGGAGAGATAGAGAGATAAAATATTTAGGAGTTAATCTTACTGCTTCATATTCAAAATTGTATAAATTAAATTATATTTCCCTTTTAAACGAGATTAAGGAGGAATTGAAGAAATTGGGAGGAGGAATCCCTTCCTGGTTAGGACGAATAAATCTGATAAAAATGATAATTGTACCCAAAGTTTTGTATAAATATCAAATGATCCCAATAAAACTCCCAGAAGCTTTTTTTAAAGAAATTAAAAAGATGATAACAAAATTTATATGGAAAAATAAAAAATCTAGATTATCGTATGACCTGATAAGTAGACGAAAAGAGAGAGGGGGACTGGGAGTGCCGGACTTTAAGAGATACTATAATGCGGTAATTTTAACAAGAATTTATGATTGGACACACAATAAAAGGGAGAAAAGATGGGTGAAGATAGAGAATGATCTGAGCGGAGTTGACCTGAGTAGAAACATATGGGCACCAGCACAATATAGAGGTTTAGAGAAAACCACGAGTGTGTTCACATTGAATGTTTTGAAGGTTTGGGATAATTTACACAAGTATATGCACTGGGATTTTAATTCACAATTAATGCCACTAAGGAATATGGAGTATTTTCCACCAGGTATTGAGGGGAGTATGGGAAAATGGATCAAAAAGGAAGACATTCAACTAAGGGATATTATGGACGGAAAGAAGTTGAAAACATTGAAAGATTTAAAAAAAGGTGGAAGGGAACTTTTTACTAAGATTGATGAGTGGAAATATCACCAATTAAATCACTTTGTTGAGGGTCTTCCGAAACCCATAAGAGGGAGAGGGGAGTGGAATTTGTTTGAGAGGTTGTTGGAATCACGAGGAGATGGAAAACGGGCCACGGCAAAAATTTATAAAATTCTCACCGAATTAGCCACGGAATTTAAACCAAGTTATATAGTAAAATGGGAAAGAGATTTGGAAGTGGAGATAGATGAAGATAAACAGAGGAAGATATATAGACTCACACACGAGAATATTAGCATGAGAGAGGTGGAGGTAAATTATAAGAGTTTAGTAAGATGGCACATCACACCAACTATGGAGTACAAAATGGGTATAGAGAGAACACAAGAGTGTTGGCGTGGTTGTGGAGAGATGGGTACATGGTTTCACATTTGGTGGGAATGCCCAAAGATACAAAATTTTTGGAAGACAACAGTAAACTTAATTGAGAAAATCTCAGGAATAAAGATTGGATTAGACCCACAAGTGTGTCTATTACATAAAACAGACTTACCAGTGAATAAATATAAAAATTCGGGTATATGGTACTTTGTAAATGCAGCGAAGGGTTTGATACCTAAGTTCTGGCATAGCTTGGAGGTTCCGAAAGAGAAGGATTGGGTAGAGAGAGTAAATCAGATTAGTAGGATAGAGAAACTATATTATATCCAGGAAGATAAGATAGAGATATATAACAGGAGATGGGAGAAATGGGAAGATTTCGTACACCAAAGGAATATATCTGAAGTAATGTTAGGAGAAGATTCTTAATTTCATATAGAAGGAAGTAAGAGAAAAATGCAAAGTGGGAGGGGGGTGGGATGTGGTAGGGCATAAAGGTAGAGGGAAGGGAAAAGAAGAAAAAGGAGGTAATAGAAAGAGAATAAGAGTAAGAATATTATATGAGATTGTGGATGAAATGTAGTGTGTTCTTCTTGCATGTGCCTCTTTTTTTTCTTTTTATGTTTAATTATAAATATAAAAATTTAATAAATATTTGAATTATATAATCTTAGCTACCTATAACAGAAAAAAGGGACATTAATTACCTCTGATGCCGTCAGAGGGAAAGAGATAGAATCTGTTTGTTTCTCTCATGTAGAGAATCATGGATTCCTATGAGGTGTTTTACTTCCTGTATTGTGGGAGAAGCGATGACCTTTTACATCACATCCTGGCTAGCTAAATAACACAGCTCTGAAGTTTAGCCAGTAGGTGGCATAAGAGAACAGATAAGTAATCTGTAAATAAACATGACTACAAACAAATGCAAAACAACATCATAATTATACAGGTCAATCTTGATCTAGAAGTACTCAGAAGAGAATGTATTCTGAGGACAGGTGTCAGGAATGGACTTGCCAATAGTGGTGGGACTCACCTGCCTTGTGGGCTGCAGTACCAGGGCTGGCCAGCGGGTGCTCTCAACAACCAGAGGTTCACTTCGACAATTAGCCATCACCTGGGGCTGATTGCAGGTGGTGTATTTAAGGGATGGCCAGACCTGCAGTCTGTGCCTTGGTGTGTGTTTTTCCATGGGCCCCTGTATCTTGTAACCTGCATTCCTGTTCCTGTTTCTGCCTGACTTGTTGCCGACCCTGCCTGATCCTGACCTCTGCTGACTTCTCCTGTTTGATCCCTGGCTTGTGACCCTGACCATTCTCTGCCTGACCCCCTGTACCTACCTGTCCGTTAGTTGCTGTACCCGGCTCGTGACCTGACTACTCTCCGCCTGCTCCTCCTGTTCCTACCTGCCCGATAGTTATCGACCCGGCCTGCCTGACTACGTTGTGCTCTATATGTGTATGTACCTGTGTATCTATATCAGTTTAGGTTTGGGTTTGTTTCACCTTGTATGTATTTGTGTTAGCTTGGGGTTTGGTGCACTGCGTTTATATTTGTATTGTTAGTCTTAATAAATTGTCTTATTTATACCATATCTGAAGCCTGCGTTTCTCTGTGTCAGTACACACACCTCTGGTCACACCTGCATCCCTGACAACAGGACAATAATCATGTGATTTTCATTCCGTTGTGTCCGCTGGACACAGCAGTCGCGGTTGGGGAGTGTGGCGCCCCCTTGATACAGCCAGGTACGTTGCTTTGCCTGTAGCTGCCGCCCGACCGCAGTACATTGTGGTCGGGTGGGCGGGAAGTGGTTAATACCTTCTCTTTTTTTTGGCTGAGAAATTGGATTCCAACAGGCAATAGCTGGCTACAGTAGTCATCCACAGGCAACTCCTCTACCTTCTCTGGCAATGCTGGTCTTTTAAGGGGGGTTGGCATACTGTCACAATAGTAAAGCAAACATGAGAAGCCACTAATGGGTTAATGCCATGCGTGAATAGACAAAGTATTACTTTGTACACCTGTTATGCAGAGCATTACCTCTAGAGGAGCTCAGGGCACCAAAGCTGCAGGTGGGTTCAAATTTATGAGTTAGGTCCCAGCTGTGCTGACATGGAGCCGTCAGGAAAAAGTATTTTGGCTGGACCTATCACAAGAGGTGGTCTCTATTTTGCAGTAGCGCCCTGCATATCACTAAATCCACCTCTCTGGCCACAGTAGATGTGGGAGGCTTGGTCCTTCCCAACTTATTTAATTACCTCCTTGCTTTCCAGCTTATCCAGCTTATTTTATATATATATATATGACTGGTTTGTTTGCTCACTGGGCAACACTGCAACTTTGGCATCAACCTGGTCTATCACACCCACCCTGCTAAATCTTTTTGTTTCAGTAATTTCCTGGCACAAAGCAAGTTCTTTTATTCTACGGAAACATGGACTTTGTTTTTCTTAGATTTACCCAATAGTTTAATCCCAGTTTATGTAATCACTCTTTTGCTCACTGGTGGACTTCCAATGAGATAAAATATTTGTCTCCACTGTTTTGTAATGGTGTTTTCATGCTTTAAAACGTGAAAAGTACCAAATAAAATGTTTTTCAAATATGTTCTGCCCAGCAAGTCTCAGTTTGATTCCCTTGAAAGAATGAATTGGAAAAAATATTTTCATTATTTCACCCAACAAAAATCTGTAACCCATATTTACAATGTATTGCAAACAGCTGGCTTTAAAATTTGCCAGAAATGGTCCTCTCATCATTCTCCTTTATCTTTGTATATGTGGAATGAAATCACCAACTGTTGGTTCAGGGATGTTATTATCATGGCCTATAAATTGTTCCAATTTTAGTTTATTGATTGTTTTTACTACACGTATGACCATATTTTAAGATGTTTGCCAAACCCAGAGTGACCAAGATTAAATCAGAACTCTGCCAATATGTGTCACTCTTTTTGGTCATACATTAGCATTCTAGTGGAGTAATAGCCCTGAATGATGTTTGTTATGATAAGACACGTCAGGTGGAGCTGGTGGAGGTTACAGCGTTGCGCTAATTTAACTGACAATTGCATGGTCATGCAACGCTGCACCCAAATTAAATTTACATCCTTTTTTCCCATGAATAGAGCTTTCTTTCATTGGTATTTGATCGCATGTGCGTATTTTATTTTTTGCACTATAAAAAAAAAACGACCGACAATTTGGAGAAAAAAACAATATTTTTGACATTTTGCAATAGCAAAAACTCAAAAATATTGTTTTTTTTTCTCCAAATTGTTGGTCTTTTTTTGTATAGCATACTTTACTGCAGCAGGGCGGCACCGCTGTGCAAAATCATGTATATATACGTGATTTTGCATTTTCGGGTAGGGGGCACGCATGAGGCGCATGACCAACCTACCCACGCTGAGCAAAGCCATCCCAATCAGTGTGCTTACAGTGAAGCACACACCCCCTGCCCCTTAGTAAAACACTCCCATCACACAGTTGACCCTTTGCCTCCAAATGTTAACACCTTCCTCCCCAGTGCCATTAGTACAGTGTCAGTGCTTTTTGTTGTACTGATCATTGTATTGGTGTCACTGGGGATGTCAGTGACCTCAATTTAGTTCCCCCCCGTTGTCAGAATGTCTGCAGCAGTCCCGCCATAAGTCACTGATCGCTGCCATAAGTCGCTGATCGCCGCCATTATTAGTATAAAAAAAATTTCTAGTATCTATACTGCCATTTGTAGATGCTATAACTTTCAGATAAACCAATTAATTTACACGTATATGGATTTTTTTTTAGCAATAGACATGTCGGAAAATAAATTTTGGCCTAAATTTATGACCAAATTTTATTTTTACATTTTTTTTACTGGACATGTTTTATAGCAAAAAGTCCAAAATATTGTTTTGTTTCTCAAAATTGTCGGTCCTTTTTTTTTTATAGCGCAAAAAAGTAAAAAATGCACAGGCGATCAAATAGCACTGAAAGAAAGCTCAATTCGTGGGAAAAACAGGACGTAAATTTCATTTGGGTGCAGCATTGCATGACTGCTTCCTGACCGCCCTATAGCAGAAATACTGGTACAGGGTGGCGCGAGTGCGCAAAATCACGTATATACACATGTGATTAGCACTCCCATAGTTTTCACACCCCTCCCGGATAGCGTCAGATTGCCCGTCAGTACACAAGTAATCACATTTAACCCTAAGAGTTGCCAGGAACATGCTCATACACAATAAACCTCCATTGCTAGTATAGTGTCTGAACAGATCAGTATCTTTGATCAGATCAGCACTATACCAGCCTTCACGTTAGTATAGTGCCCCATAAAATGCAGCGTTAGCTGGATCAGCCCCAGCACCTGCCAGCACCAGCGTTTAGCCCCTATGCTTACCCCACCCATCTCCCCCAGCAAGTGCAGTGTCAGTAGGTCACTGTCACTTGATACATTGCACACAAAACCGTAGTATTCCCAGAATCAGCACCCATACCTCCCCATTCACTGCCAAACCTGGAATTCAGGTGGAAACAGCAAATTTAAATACTCCCCTTGATTTTTTTTTAAGCTGTTTTTCACAAAAGATCTGTATGCATTGATTGTGGATCAAAGCAATTCATATGCACAACAATTTATTGCTGCCAACCCAAATTCAAACATTGCCAGACAATTCGCATGGAAACCCATTACGGTTTCCAAATGTAAATTTTTTTTGAGCCTAACCCTCAACATGGGCATTACTAAAAAAATGTAATTGTGGTTGTATTGGTCCACAGACCCGATTTTTCACATGCCCGTGTTCTCTGCTGCCATGACCAGGCATAGATATGAGAGTATATTGTGTATTATGCATTTCAACAACAACACACTCTGTTGTCCTCGGGGTGACCCTGAATTTGACCGGCTCCACAAAATTCGGCCCCTCATAAATCACCTTAACCAAAAATTTACAGATGTCTATACTCCCAGCCAAAATTCTGCGTTGATGAGTCCCTCATTAATTTTTCTAGCCGCCTTGCATTCAAACAATTTCTCCCCAGCAAGCATGCCAGATATGGGGTCAAGATGTATAAGACCTGTGAGAGGGCAACAGGCTATACATACAAGTTTCAGATTTATGAGGGAAAAGATAGTCACGTGGAGCCCCCCGATGTCCAGACTACATGGGAAGTAGTGGCAAGATAGTTTGGGACTTGGTGTCATCCTTTTTTCATATGGGGTACCACTTATACGTGGACAATTTTTATTCAAGCGTGCCACTATTTACACATTTGTACAAACTTGGAATTGGCCCATGTGGCACCATGTGACCTAATGTCGGTGGATGCAGGATGGTATATTCTAATGGTGGACATTACCACACTTTTTCTGGCAGAGATTTCTTTCATTCAGCCCACAGGCTGCATAAAAAAAAAAAGAACATAGCATATATACCCAACAAGGACCAGTGACGTACTGGTACATCACTGGACTTTTAATGGTTATACCATGATGATGCCTACAACTACAGGCATCATCCTGGTATCGTTTTTTTCAGCCGGCGATCAGCTTTCATGTAAAAGCAATCCTAGTGGCTAATTAGCTGCAGGATTACTTTTACAAGCATTGGGAGACATTGCCTTCCACAGGCTTCTCGGGCAGTCCCGTGCCATCAGGGGAATCTGAGAATGCAGGCGATGTTTCTGCCAACTGACTATATGAGTAATTGGAGACCGGAATGAAGCCAATCATCTTTATAGTCTAAGAAATCGGAAGCTACAAGCATTTCATCACTTCAGTTTCGCAGGATATAAACAGTGCCATTTGTAAATCGGGAAAGCATCTGATCACACCGATCTTGGTGAGATTAGATAATGTAAGGGAAAAGGAGATATCTAGAGTCTGATAGATCCCAGATTTCCCCAAAAAGTATATATGACAATGCCCATTGAAGTTATAGGGGACATTTGCATTCCCTGTGATAGCATTAAAAGTGATAAAAAAAAACATGAAAGGGACAGTGCATAAATAATTTAAAAATCAAAATAACAATATCAATAAAAAAAAGCACTCTCGCCTCCCCACGCACCTGTGTGCGTGAGCATTGACCCTGTGCTGATATGTAAACAGCGGTTGCACCATGCATGTGAGGTATCGTCGTGAACGTCAGATCAAGGCCAGTAATTCTAACACTAGACCTCCTCTGTAAATCTAAAATGGTAGCTTGTAAAGGCTTTTAAATTGTTACCTATGGATATTAAAAATGTATGCAGTTTGTCGCCATTGCACGGGGCATGCGCAGTTTTAAAGCATGTCACATTTGGTATCCATTTACTCAGCATACCATAATTTTTTATATCTTACCAGATAATTGGACAATATATTTTGTTTTTGTGCATTAAAATAAAAAAGTGTATAATTTGCAAAAAATCTGCGTTTGAAAAATCGCTGCCCGAGTAGTATCTGACATACAAAAATTGAAGTATCCACCATTTTATTCACTAGGGTGTCTGCTTTAAAAAATGTATAATGCTTGGGGGTTCAAAGTAATTTCCTAGCAAAAAATACAGATTTTTTTCATGGGAACAAAAAGTGTCAGAAAAGGCTTGGCCTTCAGTTGGTTAGAAGAGTGAATAATGTGTGGCATAAACCTCTAATGCAGGGCATAAAATGCCCCCACCCCCCAAAATGACCCCTTTTTGGAAAGTAGACACCCCAAACTATTTGCTGAGGGGCATGTTGAGTCAATAGATGAATTTATTTTTTTCCCACAAGTTTTTGGAAAATGCCGAAAAAAAATATCCAATAAGCACCTTCAGGCTTTTAAAGGACTTTACTGTATTTTCATACATTAAATTTTCTCAAAAAAAAATTTTCTCAAAATTAAATTTTCTCAAAAAGTTTCGGAGGCCCTGAAATGCCAGGATAGCACCCCCAAAATGACCCCTTTTTGGAAAGTAGACACCCCAAAGAATTTGATAAGAAGCATGGTGAGTATTTTGCAGATCTCATTTGTTGCCACAAGTTTTTGGAAAATGAAGAAAGAAAACACAAACATCATTTTTGCTTTTCTTTTTTAATATTTCAAAACCTTGTGAGAAAAAATTATATCTGCAAAATACTCACCAATATATCAGAACAAAGGTGTAGCGCTGAAATCAATATAAATAGAGATGAGCGAATTATTCAAAAATTCGATTCGGCTGATTCGCCGAATTTCAGGAAGAAATTCGATTCGATGCAAATTTATTCGCTACGAAGTCAACTTATAAAAAGGGTTTCTAGGCTTCAGAGAGCCTTTAAATTAGTGCAGAACACTGTACCTTTAATTTAAATGCCCTTGGAGATGAGGAAGGAGAAGGAGAAGGAGAAGAAGAAGGATGAGAAGAAGGAGAAGGAGAAGGATGAGAAGAAGGAGAAGGATGAGAAGAAGGAGAAGGAGGAGAAGGAGAAGGAGAAGGATGAGAAGAAGGAGAAGAAGGATGAGAAGATGGAGAAGGAGAAGGATGAGAAGAAGGAGAAGGAGAAGGATGAGAAGAAGGAGAAGGATGAGAAGAAGGAGAAGGAGAAGGATGAGAAGAAGGAGAAGGAGAAGGATGAGAAGAAGGAGAAGGAGAAGGATGAGAAGATGGAGAAGGAGAAGGATGAGAAGAAGGAGAAGGATGAGAAGAAGGAGAAGGATGAGAAGAAGGAGAAGGAGAAGGATGAGAAGAAGGAGAAGGATGAGAAGAAGGAGAAGGAGAAGGATGAGAAGAAGGAGAAGGAGAAGGATGAGAAGAAGGAGAAGGATGAGAAGAAGGAGAAGGAGAAGGATGAGAAGAAGAAGGAGAAGGATGAGAAGATGGAGAAGGAGAAGGATGAGAAGAAGGAGAAGGAGAAGGATGAGAAGAAGGAGAAGGAGAAGGATGAGAAGAAGGAGAAGGATGAGAAGAAGGAGAAGGATGAGAAGAAGGATGAGAAGAAGGATGAGAAGAAGGAGAAGGATGAGAAGAAGGATGAGAAGAAGGAGAAGGATGAGAAGAAGAAGGATGAGAAGAAGGAGAAGGATGAGAAGAAGGAGAAGGATGAGAAGAAGAAGAAGGATGAGAAGAAGAAGAAGGATGAGAAGAAGGAGAAGGATGAGAAGAAGGAGAAGGATGAGAAGAAGAAGAAGGATGAGAAGAAGAAGAAGGATGAGAAGGAGAATTCCAAGCCGGCAAAAAGTGTATCTGCAGAGCTCCGCTATATCTTAGGCTATTTCTGACAGTTCTGTGACATTCACTCCATACAGCGGTTTCAACCGCTGTATGGAGGGAATGTCCCAGAACTGTCAGAAATAGCCTATTTCTGACAGTTCTGTGACATTCACTCCATACAGCGGTTTCAACCGCTGTATGGAGGGAATGTCCCAGAACTGTCAGAAATAGCCTATTTCTGACAGTTCTGTGACATTCACTCCATACAGCGGTTGAAACATTGTATCTATTTGTTTCCATAAATGGAAAACCGCTGTATGGAGAAAAACCGCTGTATGGAGTGAATGTCACAGAACTGTCAGAAATAGCCTATTTCTGACAGTTCTGGGACATTCACTCCATACAGCGGTTGAAACATTGTATCTATTTGTTTCCATAAATGGATCCATTTATGGAAACAAATAGATACAATGTTTCAACCTCTGTATGGAGTGAATGTCCCAGAACTGTCAGAAATAGCCTATTTCTGACAGTTCTGTGACATTCACTCCATACAGCGGTTTCAACCGCTGTATGGAGGGAATGTCACAGAACTGTCAGAAATAGCCTATTTCTGACAGTTCTGGGACATTCACTCCATACAGCGGTTTCAACCGCTGTATGGAGGGAATGTCCCAGAACTGTCAGAAATAGCCTATTTCTGACAGTTCTGTGACATTCACTCCATACAGCGGTTGAAACATTGTATCTATTTGATTCCATAAATGGATCCATTTATGGAAACAAATAGATACAATGTTTCAACCGCTGTATGGAGGGAATGTCCCAGAACTGTCAGAAATAGGCTATTTCTGACAGTTCTGGGACATTCACTCCATACAGCGGTTGAAACATTGTATCTATTTGTTTCCATAAATGGATCCATTTATGGAAACAAATAGATACAATGTTTCAACCGCTGTATGGAGTGAATGTCACAGAACTGTCAGAAATAGCGGAGCTCTGCAGATACACTTAGCGGAGCTCTGCAGATACACTTTTTGCCGGCTTGGAATTATTCTTATTTTCATCCTACTTCTTCTTCTTCTTCTTCATCCTCATCCTCAGAAGAAGAAGAAGAGGATGAGGATGAGGATGAAGAGGAAGAAGAAGTAGAAGTAGGATGAAAATAAGAATAATTCCAAGCCGGCAAAAAGTGTATCTGCAGAGCTCCTCTATTCTGCAGATACACTTAGAGGAGCTCTGCAGATACACTTTTTGCCGGCTTGGAATTATTCTTATTTTCATCCTACTTCTACTTCTTCTTCCTCATCCTCTTCTTCTTCTTCTGAGGATGAGGATGAAGAAGAAGAAGAAGAAGTAGGATGAAAATAAGAATAATTCCAAGCCGGCAAAAAGTGTATCTGCAGAGCTCCTCTAAGTGTATCTGCAGAATAGAGGAGCTCTGCAGATACACTTTTTGCCGGCTTGGAATTATTCTTATTTTCATCCTACTTCTTCTTCTTCTTCTTCTTCTTCTTCATCCTCATCCTCAGAAGAAGAGGATGAGGATGAAGAGGAAGAAGAAGAAGAAGTAGGATGAAAATAAGAATAATTCCAAGCCGGCAAAAAGTGTATCTGCAGAGCTCCTCTATTCTGCAGATACACTTAGAGGAGCTCTGCAGATACACTTTTTGCCGGCTTGGAATTATTCTTATTTTCATCCTACTTCTTCTTCTTCTTCTTCATCCTCACCCTCTTCTTCTTCTTCTGAGGATGAGGATGAAGAAGAAGAAGAAGAAGTAGGATGAAAATAAGAATAATTCCAAGCCGGCAAAAAGTGTATCTGCAGAGCTCCTCTAAGTGTATCTGCAGAATAGAGGAGCTCTGCAGATACACTTTTTGCCGGCTTGGAATTATTCTTATTTTCATCCTACTTCTTCTTGTTCTTCATCCTCATCCTCAGAAGAAGAAGAAGAGGATGAGGATGAGGATGAAGAGGAAGAAGAAGAAGAAGAAGAAGTAGGATGAAAATAAGAATAATTCCAAGCCGGCAAAAAGTGTATCTGCAGAGCTCCTCTATTCTGCAGATACACTTAGAGGAGCTCTGCAGATACACTTTTTGCCGGCTTGGAATTATTCTTAGTTTCATCCTACTTCTTCTTCTTCTTCTTCTTCTTCATCCTCATCCTCTTCTTCTTCTGAGGATGAGGATGAAGAAGAAGAAGAAGAAGTAGGATGAAAATAAGAATTCCAAACCGGCAAAAAGTGTATCTGCAGAGTTCCTCTATTTCTGACAGTTCTCTGACAGCTCCTTCACATGTACAGCGGTTGAAACATCTGTTTCCGAATAAAAACATCTGTATCCTAAATGGAAACAACTAGATACAATGTTTCAACCGCTGTACATGTGTTCCTTCTGTCAGAGAACTGTCAGAAATAGCGGAGCTCTCTGCAGGGACACTTTTGCCGGCTGATCGGGAAAAATCCGATTCGCGCACCCGAAGTATGCTAATATTCGGATTCGCCGCGAATCGAATTTTTCCTGAAATTCGTATCGAATTCCGGTTCGCCTGGTTAGATTCGCTCATCTCTAAATATAAACTCTACAATGCAATAAAGTGCAATACATCCAAAAAAACAGCAAGAAACAATAATAATGTTACTCTTCAACTTTTGTCTTTAAAGTGAAGATAGTGCTGATTAAAGTGACAGGTAAATCAATACTGCCAGATATATAAAGTGACACAGTGTATATAATCCTCTTTAAAGTGATTAATAGTGCTGATAAAGTGACAAAGTCCGTATGTATAAATAATAATAAATATGAAGTTCCAATATGAGGTCTCAGATAGAGGTGATCCTCTTTCTATCTTCTGGTGATATATAAATAATAAAATTGTGCACTCACCAGATGCGCAATAACATCACGCATTTGAGAACAGAATTTCTCAGTAGGTCAGCTGGATCCTCTTATGGACATCTATACCTGGTATGGACTCCCCTCTGGATCATCCGTAGAATGCAGCACCTCTCACCTCCTCCTTAAATGGCTCTGTGGGTGGTAGGGTCTGATATTGGAAAACAACCTAATCCAGTCACGCAGGAAAATTGCTCAGCACTATATATATACCTATAGTGCTGAGCAAATTGAATATGTGGTAGAAGTAGCAGAATGCATTTTGGGGTGTAATTCCACATATACCCATGGTTTGTGTGAGAAATAAATCATTTAAATGACAGCTTTGTATAAAAAAAATTTTTTGGTCATTTTCCAAAAACTTGTCCATAAATCTTTCATGGACTCGATATGCCTCTCAGCAGATAGCTTAGGATGTCTACTTTCTGAAAAGGGGTCATTTGGGGGTGTTTGTACTGTCCTGGTATTTTAGCACCTCAAAAAATGTGATGGGTGTAACAAGCGTATACCCAGAGACTGACGCAGCCTCCATTTTAAGAATCTTCATATTTCTCCCTCATTCTTCCCCCCTCCCTATCGGAGAGGCCCAGCGACATTTGGCCAGATGTGTGTGAGTTAGGAATGTCACAAGAGGGTCATAGGAGCTCTAAAGCCCCCCAAGGGAGCCGGGGCCTCCCTGTCCAAAGAACCTGCAAATTGTAACACCTCAAAAGAGATAAGGCAAGCTTTCCCAGGAGTTGAAAGAGATTCCAACCTAATAAACCTAACTCAGCATATAAATGTGTGAGTTAGCGAGCACACCATATAAAGCTGCTAATGCACAAAAAGGAACCACAAAGCCTTTCTAAGAATACAACATAAAAATGGGGTGTGCAGCGCTATACAAATAAACACACTATCATAGATATGGCAAAAAAGGAAGAAGTCCTGTAAACTGAATGGTAAACAGTCCGAGGTAATATATATGACTTCAATCCAAATGGGTATATACCATCATCCTGACATGAAGGTGTAGAAAAATTGCCCACTCACCAGAAGTGCAATTTTAATGTGCACATAGAAATTCCATGTAGCCGGAGGTCCTGTGAAGGTACAGCCTGATGATAAAGGTATCCTCTGGTGGTTATTGAGGTGACAGCTGCCAGGGATGATGGTCTGGACCTATTTCCCAAATCCTCCAGCCTGGGTGGACTCCTGGAATGCTGGGCTGAGATGTGAAGGCTTAGTGCCAGGTAATAGAGATGAAAACGCTCATAGTGTAATAATGTAAAATTTATTATGAATATTATGGTATAAAAATAAGCGTACAGGGTGATTGTAACCAATACAAATAATCATGAGCTCTTGAATACACTGACGAGTGGATAAATATGATGGCCACCGGACCTCCTGATCCGGTGGCGTGACGTCAAGGCGTGCAGAGGCTCCTCCTAGACGCGCTTCGTGTAATAACACGTCTCCTGTAGGCATCACCCCTACACATCTTCACATCTCAGCCCAGCATTCCAGGAGTCCACCCAGGCTGGAGGATTTGGGAAATAGGTCCAGACCATCATCCCTGGCAGCTGTCACCTCAATAACCACCAGAGGATACCTTTATCATCAGGCTGTACCTTCACGGGACCTCCGGCTACATGGAATTTTTATGTGCACATTAAAATTGCACTTCTGGTGAGTGGGCAATTTTTCTACCCCTAACTCAGCGTAGGTGACAGAATCAGGTAACCTTTGTTAAAATCCATCTTTCCCCTATGTCTCATATCTTGGAATATGAGAGACTTACATAAAAACCAGGCATATCGTCAGATGGGCAATGAGCAGGCGAACAGTTTGATGGGTCACTCGCTTTGTCTCGGACACATAGGAAAGCAGAAAAATATATCTTGTGAACCATACAGTGTATAATTTCATAATTCATATCTAATCAATCCTCAGACGTGTCTGCATAATAATCTACCCGCGGGAGGAATGTCACTTGTGCAGCTGGAAAGTTAAGGGCCAAAATATGAGTTATGGGAGATTTTGGCTCTAGTTGAGGTATCCACCCATACCTACATGCCCTAAACGGGGTATTGGTCCTTGACTTCAGAGACACCCCCTGCTAGGGACTACAAAACAGGCTGTCAGGCCTAAGAGTGTAAGTTGAAGACATCTCCAATTTTAACATCAATACCACCTGGGGAGGGGCAGTGACGTCACCATGCATCTGACCAACAACACGGCGAGTACTGACGGTGTGTGTTAACACACCCACGAGTCTGATCTTTACCGCATGTGGCGGTCTATTGATTATACAAAGCGCATTGTTATCTGATTAAATGTGAGTGCAATATGGGAGCACATTAAATGTTATTTCTATACCTCTTGGATAAGGCACCATATTTCTCATTTCCTTTCTTGCATGGGTTATACAAGGATATTTAGTGAATTGGAGTAAGGAGTGGACCACTTACACAGGCTCATAGAGAAGCTGCAAGATCTCAGCTACCTTACTACAAACTAATTGGAAGGAGAGTATATACATTTTTTGTTGCAACACATTTATTATTTTTGCACAGTTGCACATTGGACTTTATGAATTAGTTTTTTAATTTTTAATTTTTTATATTATATATTGATTATCATTTTTTATGTATATTGATTATATATTGAAATTAGTAATAATATATTGATTATACTCATCATATTTTTGTACACTTTGCATGGGTATTACACATTTGGTGACACTTTGTGTGATCACAATTTAATTTGTTAAGGAAAATTAAATTATGAGTTGCTAATTAATAATTTAATAATTTTTAATACAATATTTGATTTTGCACATCACTATGCACTTTCCATTGGTATGATAGTATTAGAGCACTGTAATCATTTATTAATTATCTTATATTGAGCGCACAATATATGAGGGTGGGCAAGTAAACCAGCGACCTAATAAACTCCAGTGGCTCACAAGTTAATTTACTTGAATACCACCTGGGGAGACCCGTGCCCTTTTGCTCTGAAACTTGGATCTGCTAACCCAGGACTTTGGCAAGTACCTTAACCTTTTCTCCTCTCTCTGATATCTCTTTGCTGTGCTGTTGGTCTCTGTATATTTATAAATATATATCTCAGTTACATCTTTTCTGTAAATATTTTTATTGCACCTGTTTGACCTTTTAGTAATAAATCTTTCCTTCTGAAAGTGTTGAACTGTTTCTATAGCGCTTAATTGCAATTTACGAATTCCTGCCTCTAAAGAGAACGTTACTGTGTTTGTTTAACTCTCTATGCATAATCTGCCTGCGGTGACCGTATTATGCAGATGATTATCTCAACCATTATAGTGTTTTAGCTGATATTGCCGAGTTTCCTCTTTCTCTGTACAAAAAGGAGGTGGTGGTAGTGTGAAGGGTTAATTGCGTAATTAACCTGACCCAGTAACAATCGCTCAGGCTGCCGGTACATCAATTGTGGTCCAATTAGCTGGAAAATCGTTGTGCAGGTTGCAGCTGGGTGTGGCATTGCTACGCACCTGACATCGTGGTTTTAGTTCAGCTAGTCCTTCGGTCACGAGTTTGGTGAGAAGGTCTGGGGTCTGACGCCGCGATCGTGATATATTGGCTGGCAGCGTACGTGGGATAGTTGCATTAAGAGCTTCAGTGCAGTGTTAAAAACTAGCTCTGCACTGAAGGATTGTAACCTTTGTGGAAACAGTCCTTAGAAACAAGCGGTGCATATTTTATATATATATAGAGAGACATATAGCAACAGCTCTTTCCATTTTCTACTTTCTATTCTATCTTGCTTGCAATCATGCCTGGTGCAACAGAATACAAGAAAAGGAGCAAAAGTGATTTGAGTGCGGAATGTACCTCACGAGGATTGGACGCCGGTCGCAAAAATCGTGAAGAGTTGATTAGTGATCTAGTGGAGTATGATATCCGAGCAGATCAGAACTCAAGGGAACTTGACCATGACGGGGTTCCTGATGGCTACATTCCCAGTGGCTCAGAGACGGCTTACAGGATGGGCATACAGAGACTGACACTGGAGGATCACCGAATGGTATCGTCACACCATTGCCTGAGCGGGCCAGCACCGGAGTGCCTCTAACCAGCAGAGACTCTCCTCAGATGCAGGAAGCCCTGAAACGCCTCATGGAGACAGATCTTGAGGCATACCTGCAGTTCCTTGAATGCCAGGCTGACAGAGAAACTGCGGAAGGCCAAGCAGTGGCTGACAGAGAGGAACGCCGAGCAGCGGCTGATAGAGAGGAACGCCAGGCTGAAAGAGAGGCGGTGCAGAGGGAAGCTGATCATCGGCATGAGCTGGCAAGGCTCCAGCCCCAGCGACAGGTGCAGAACCCCGGGTCCCTAGAGCACAGGGATGCCATTCTGGCCGTGGGCACAGCCACCAAGTTTCCGGTGATGGAAAAAGATAGTGACATTGACACGTACTTACTGTCATTTGAAAAAACATGCCGTCAGTACCATGTGCCCCAAACACAATGAGCTCGTTATCTGACACCAGGGCTGAGGAAGCAAGGCCCTGGATGCATTTGTTGAATTGCTAGAGGGGCAAGACGATGACTACGAAGTTTTAAAAGAAGCCATCACCCGGAAGTGTACCGCAAGTGGTTCAGGTCCATACAGAAGGGACCTGGGGACTCTTACACGGATGTGGCGAGTCGCTGACGCACCACATTCTGGCAGTGGACTAAAGGACTTAAAGCTGACTCCTATGTGTCTTTGGAAGATCTCATGATACAAGATCAACTTTTGCACATCTGCCCGGCCGACGTCAGACAGTTTGTCTTGGAGAGAGAGCCAGCATCTACTAAAGCTGGAGCCGATTTGGCAGATACCTTCGTCCATACGAGAGTGTCTGACCATCGCAAGGCTCCTCCGAACAGCTGGAAAGGGGGGAAATCACCCCTAGCATCCTCTCCTAATCTAATCAATCCTCAGACGTGTCTGCATAATAATCTACCCGCGGGTGGAATGTCACTTGTGCAGCTGGAAAGTTATGGGCCAAAATATGAGTTATGGGAGATTTTGGCTCTAGTTGAGGTATAAACCCATACCTACACGCCCTAAACGGGGTATTGGTCCTTGACTTCAGAGACACCCCCTGCTGCTGGGGACTACAAAATAGGCTGTCAGGCCTGCTGGGGACTACAAAATAGGCTGTCAGGCCTAAGAGTGTAAGTTGAAGACGTCTCCCATTTTAACATCAATACCACCTGGGGAGACCCGTGCCCATGAAACTGAAACTTGGATCTGCTAACCCAGGACTTTGGCAAGTACCTTAACCCTTTCACCTTTCTCTGATATCTCTTTGATGTGCGGTTGGTCTCTGTATGTTTATATATTTATCTTAGTTACATCTTTTCTGTAAATATTTTTATTGCACCCGTTTGACCTTTTAGTAATAAATCTTTCCTTCTGAAAGTGTTGAACTGTTTCTATAGCGCTTTATTGCAATTTACGAATTCCTGCCTCTAAAGAGAATGCTACTGTGTTTGTTTAACTCTCTGCATAATCACACTTTGTGTGATCACAATTTAATTTGTTAAGGAAAATTAAATTATGAGTTGCTAATTAATAATTTAATAATTTTTAATACAATATTTGATTTTGCACTATGCACTTTCCATTGGTATGATAGTATTAGAGCGCTGTAATCATTTATTAATTATCTTATATTGAGCGCACAATATATGAGGGTGGGCAAGTAAACCAGCGACCTAATACACTTACTCATTTTTAAACTCCAGTGGCTCACAAGTTAATTTACTTGAATACCACCTGGGGAGACCCGTGCCCTTTTGCTCTGAAACTTGGATCTGCTAACCCAGGACTTTGGCAAGTACCTTAACCTTTTCACCTCTCTCTGATATCTCTTTGCTGTGCTGTTGGTCTCTGTATATTTATAAATATATATCTTAGTTACATCTTTCTGTAAATATTTTTATTGCACCTGTTTGACCTTTTAGTAATAAATCTTTCCTTCTGAAAGTGTTGAACTGTTTCTATAGCGCTTAATTGCAATTTACAAATTCCTGCCTCTAAAGAGAACGCTACTGTGTTTGTTTAACTCTCTGCATAATCTGCCTGCGGTGACCGTATTATGCAGACGATTATCTCAACAATTATAGTGTTTTAACTGATATTGCCGAGTTTCCTCTTTCTCTGTACAAAAAGGAGGTGGTGGCAGTGTGAAGGGTTAATTGCGTAATTAACCTGACCCAGTAACAATCCCTCAGGCTGCCGGTACATCGATTGTGGTCCAATTAGCTGGAAAATCGTTGTACAGGGTGCAGCTAGGTTTGGCATTGTTACGCACCTGACATCGCGGTTTTAGATCGGCTAGTCCTTCGGTCAGGAGTTTGGTGAGAAGGTCTGGGGTCTGATGCCGCGATCATGACAATGGGCAGTCAGAAAGTAAAAGCTGTGTAAATTCCATTAGCTATACCATAGTTTGTAGATGCTATAACTTTTACACAAAGCAATCAATATACACTTATTGGGATTTTTTTAACCAAAAACATGTACCAGAATACATTTTGGCCTACATTTATGACAAAATTTTATTTTTTTTTATGACAGAAATGAGAAAATATACCGTATTTTCCGGCGTATAAGACGACTTTTTACCCCTTGAAAATCTTCTCAAAAGTCGGGGGTCGTCTTATACGCCGGTATACGGCATGCTGACACTTTTTAGGGGGGCGGCACAGTGCCGCCACTGCCCCCCCTTCCAATGGAAGGGACACTGTATACAGGGGTGGGCAGGGGCTGTTGTTTCTTACCTGGCTCTGGTCCCACGACGATCCGGTCCAGGAAGCGCGGCTGCTCCTTCATTCAGTTCGGCCACTGGATGTTCGCGCGGCTGCTCGGCTCTGCCTCCTAACCGGTGATTGGCTGCCAGAACTGTAGCTCAGGAAATTATATATATATAGTGCAGCGCTGAAATATGTTAAAATGGTATATATAGAGAGTCTTTCTCTTGACAATAAAATCAAATGTGTGCAGGTCTTCTCCTCATTAGGTGACTGGAAAATAGCAAGATTGCGCACTCACCGACCGCACATTTAAAATGCGCCTGTGTATGATATAATCCAAACGACCAGCCAGGTATACAGCTCCAAAGACCACACGGATCCTCCCTCTTCCACACTCTCATCCGCCTTGGATCCGCCTTGGCTCCTCCTGAGGAGGAGCCAAGTAGCAAGTGTGACTTCCAGACCACTGAGACCAAGAGGAGGTCTAGTGGTCTTTGTTTTTATGCCATTGCCGGGTTAGTACAAATTTCCTTCTCATACCTACCTGTCCGTTATTGGCTTATGGTGTATGGATATATATGTGCATATGACCCAGGCATTATTGCTCCAATAAAGTTTTGATAGTACCACACTATTGGCGTTCCCCTTTTTCTTTGACTCTCCTGTTGGAGAGTGCAGATATACATCTTCCATTCTTGGGGTGTCTGAAAAAAGGGGGTTCCCTGTCTATCTACCTCTGGATCTGGAGATATTGCTACACCCAAGGCGGATGAGAGTGTGGAAGAGGGAGGATCCGTGTGGTCTTTGGAGCTGTATACCTGGCTGGTCGTTTGGATTATATCATACACAGGCGCATTTTAAATGTGCGGTCGGTGAGTGCGCAATCTTGCTATTTTCCAGTCACCTAATGAGGAGAAGACCTGCACACATTTGATTTTATTGTCAAGAGAAAGACTCTCTATATATACCATTTTAACATATTTCAGCGCTGCACTATATATATATAATGTCTCTGTTATGAGGTTTAGTGATCCCTTGAAGTGTTCCAGCAGCTGGTTTTTCTGAGCGCTCGCTATATTCACTATTCATTTTGTAGCTCAGGAAAGGCACACAGGCGGCCAATCACCGGCGAGGAGGCGGAGCAGAGCGGCCCCGAGAAAATCGAGTGAAGAAGCGGCCGGTAAGTGGGCCGTACAGAGGTGCTGCTGCAACCACATATGCTGGCTGCAGCAGCACCATACTGCAACAGGGGTCAGCAAGTGTCATTGGTGTCAGTGGGAGGAATAGTGCCCCATCATTGGTGTCACTGATACCAATGATGGGGCATTATTCCTCCCACTGACACCAACAATGGGGCACTTTTCCTCCCCCCCACTGACACCAACGATGGGGCACTATTCCTCCCCCCCCACTGACACCCACCAATGATGGGGCACTATTCCACCCCCCACTAATACCAATGATGGGGCACTATTCCTCCCACTGACGCCAATGATGGGATACTAATCCTCCCACTGACACCAATGTTGGGACACTATTCCTCCCACTGACACCAATGATGGGACACTATTCCTCCCACTGACACCAATGACGGGGCACAATTCTTCCCACTGACACCAAAGATGGGGCACTATTCCCCCCACTGATACTAATGATGGGGCACTATTCCTGCCACTGACACCAATGATGGGACGCTATTCCTTCCACTGACACCTATGATGGGGCGCTATTCCTCCCACTGACACCAATGAAGGGGGCGCTATTCCTCCCACTGACACCAATGATGGGGTGCTATTCTTCCCACTGACACCAATGGTGGGGCACAATTCCTCCCACTGACACCAATGTTGGGACACTATTCCTCCCACTGACACCAATGATGGGACACTATTCCTCCCACTGACACCAATGACGAGGCACAATTCTTCCCACTGACACCAAAGATGGGCACTATTCCCCCCACTGATACTAATGATGGGGCACTATTCCTGCCACTGACACCAATGATGGGGCGCTTTTACTCCCACTGACACCAATGATGGGGTGCTATTCTTCCCACTGACACCAATGGTGGGGCACGATTCCTCCCACTGACACCAATGATGGGACACGATTCCTCCCACTGACACCAATGATGGGGCGCTATTCCTCCCACTGACACCAATGATGGGGTGCTATTCCTCCCCCTGACACCAATGATGGGGCACGATTCGTCGCTCTGACACCAATGATGGGGCACTATTCCTCTCACTAATACCAATGATGGGGCACTATTGATACCAATGATGGGGCACTATTCCTCCCACTGATACCAATGATGGGGCACTATTTCCTCCCACTAATACTAATGATGGGACACTATTCCTCTGGGGCACGATTCTTCCCACTGGGGAAGAGGGGTAGTCTTATACGGCGAGTATAGCCCAAACACTACATTTCAACATGAAAAGTAGGGAGTCGTCTTATACGCCCAGTCGTCTTATACGCCGGAAAATACGGTAGTTTTTTTTATAAAAAAGAAAGCTCTACTTGTGTGAAAAAAGGAAATAAATTACAGCGCAGCGCTGTATAGCAAAAAAGTGGAGCAAATTGCAGTAGTTTGTAGACATTATAACTTTCACACAAAGCAATCAATATACACTTATTTGGATGTTTTTTACCAAAAACATGTAGCAGAATACATTTTGGCCAAAATGTATAATTAACTTTGAGTTTACTATATATTTTTTATTGTCAAAAGTAAAAAATATAATTTTTCTTCAAAAGTTTCGATCTTTTTTTGTTTATGGTGTGAAAAATAAAAAGCACACAGGTGGAAAAAAAAGAAAAATGAATAAAAAAGGTCCCATTCTCGACAATGGCTCCTGCCATTTGACAGCTCCGGTAGTTTGACAGTTCTTAAATATGTAAGGGGCGGGGCCATCCGGGGACATCATCTGAGTGACCTGCGTTTGTCCCCGGGTTGCCTCTCCCCTTACATATTTAAGAACTGTCAAACCACCTGAGCTGTCAAACGGCAGGAGCCATTGTCGGGAACGGGACCTTTTTTTTGGGGGGGTGGGGGGGGTCGGTAGTGGCATACATTGTGATTGACATTGGATCTACTGCGGGGGACATTCTTTTAGATTTTTCTTTTAATAAAGGACTTGTCAAAGACCATGTCCTGTCTTTTTTTACACTACACTTTTTTTTTTTGCAAATAAGTAGCGGTACCAAATACCCCAAACTCATTCACATAGGGGGGCTTGTTAAAGGGGGCTTCCAGATTCCAATAAGTCCCCCGCCCACAGCCCCCACAACCACCAGCCAGGGTTGTAGGGAAGAGGCCCTTGTCCCCATCAACATGGGAAGAGGCCCCCCCGCCCCAAAGCACCCCTCCATGTTGAGGGCATGTGGCCTGGTATGGTTCAGGAGGGGGGTGCTCACTCATCCCCCTCCCTTTCCTGGCCTGCCAGGCTGCATGCTTGGATAAAGGTCTGGTATCGATTTTTGGTGGGGACCCCACACCATTTTTTTTTAATTTTGGCATGGAAGTTCCTAAATCCATACCCAAAGGACTTGGTATGGATAGGAGGGGGGACCCCACACCGTTTTTTTTTATATTTTTTATTGCTGACCTTTATTTGTAGATTCAGCTGTCAAAATATATATTATCTAGATCTTCGAAATATGTAAAACCATTACAGAAATCATTACAAAGGATAAGAAACAAAAATAGAATCACTAGAACTAAGGAAATCAAATTAGAATACAAAGATATGCCTAGCTACAAATAATGCTGTTTGTCAAACACAGTAGACGGGCTCGATTGCCGTCTTGCAGAGGACTCCACACAGAGATTTACTGTTAAGCAGCGTCTAAAAAGAAAGTGCCCACAGCAGACATTTTTTATTTATTATGGTGCTGCTTTTTAAATGTAATTATCGCTTTTTTTTTCTTCACTACAGCTCAGAAATTCAGCTGTCACTTTCCCCCCAGCTAAAAGAGAGAAAGTTTTCTTTTAGTTTATTTCCCCTAAAAGAAACAAAGTTTACTTTTAGTTTCTTAAAAGAAACAAAATTTCCTGTAATTCCGGGGGAAAGTGACAGCTAATATTGTGAACTGTAGTGAAGGAAAAAAAAAAGGCTGGCATTTGCATTTAAAAATCAGCACTGACATACACTTTGTATTGCAAAAAAAATTTTTTAAATTTGTAAACCACCGAGGCATTATTTTCAATAGATTTTCATTCGTAAACTGAAAATTATGTTAACCGAGGCGTTGGCAATCCGAGGTACGCCTGTATTAGTATTGCAATCCTTTGTATTGGGATACATAGAACCAACATAAATCTGATTTGGCAACATAGCACAACATTTGTGTCACATTTGAGATATCTGGCTAGTTACACTGACCTTGCCCAGGGACATAGGGTTGATTCATACCACAGAAATGCAGGCTGGATGGGTGTCACAGCTCAGTGGATAAGTGGCTAGCACTGCTGCCTAACAGTACTAGGGTCATTGGTTTG
Source organism: Staurois parvus (assembly GCF_062004578.1). Classification (NCBI taxonomy): domain Eukaryota; kingdom Metazoa; phylum Chordata; class Amphibia; order Anura; family Ranidae; genus Staurois; species Staurois parvus. The sequence continues at coordinate 1,321,211 of NW_028317930.1, read as the reverse complement.
AATCCCAACCACAGCAATGAAGTTACATGTTCTGCCTGGGCGGCTGCCCTAACGTAAGATGTGCTGGCAGCATCTTTGCTTTCTGTCTAGATGATCCCTAGAATGTGAATTAGAATGAGGCCTTGTCTGTGTTCAAACACCTTCAAAGCTGCACCTTATGTGAATGTCAAACAATGGGATGAGATAAGGGCCTGGACTAATAATTGATTTAATATTGCTGCCCTCTTTTGAAAAGGGGTTGTCAAGCTAAGAGCTGAGAAAGAGAAAGAGAGGAGAGAGAGAAATGGATTTGGAGGGGAATCCCCACAACAAAATGTAATAAAATAATGCCGTGGAGTCCGCCCCCAATCCATAACAGACTCTTATCTGAGTATGCAGATACCGCATGCCTTCAAAGATTTATTTCCTTTGTTGAATTGCCTGCTTGGTTCACACTAGATGTGATTTAAAATTGCGCTTTTTGTTGGCAATTTCACTGTGTTTTCTGTAGATTTCCCAACGAGTTATTGCGTTTTCAATTGTGTTTTGCATTGCGATTTCTATTGTAGTCTATATGTGAAATCGCTACAAAATGCAGAAAAAGTTAGACAAGAAATACTTTTGAAATTGTGCTGCAGAAAATCGCGTATGTTAAAACACTCACAATCACATTCAATAGATCCGATATCAGGTACGATTTCAATTCCCAAATCACACCTGGGTGCGACTTGGCATGCCTTGCGACTTGCAAATTGAATGCCAAATTGCACCCTATGTGACTGGGGGCTAACACCACAGTCACATCTAATTCAATTTGGAAATCAGGCAACTTACAGTGAAGTCGCACGATTTCAAAATCAGATTGGATGTGAACGGAGCCTATAGCGGACAATAGGTTGCGACTTTGCCTACGATTTTCAAGTTGCCTGGCATGCAAATCACATGCCAAATCGCACCCGATGTGACTAGGGGCCACCCCGGTCACATCAAAGCTGATTTTGAAATTGTGTGACTTACACCACGATCACATCAAGCCCAACTTTTAAAGCATGTGACTTACAGTGAAGTCGCATGATTTCAAAGTTGGGGGACATGCCAATTTCAAGTGCGATTTGCAAGGCATCTGACACAGATCTCTGCAAATCGCATGAATGGAAGTGTATTCACTACTTTATAAATCGTTGCAACTCCAACCAAGTTTGAACCACACTGTTATGAACGCTCTAACAGCAGTCACATCGAGTGCAACTTGGCATGCATACCTATTGTCCGCTCTTAGAGCGGTCACATGGGTGTGTTTCCAACACCAATTTCTAAAGTAGTACATGTACTACTTTTGTGGCGATTTGCATAGACATCTGTCAGATGTCTTGCAAATCACAAGGAAATTGGCAACTTCACTGTAAGTCACACAATTTCAAAACCAGCTTTGATGTGACCAGAGTGTAAGGTCTTTTTAAGTTTGATTTCATGAGTGTTTTCCGATTTATGGGAAATCCTGCATACTAGCAAAAGTGAATTGACATTTTCAGTATTGTATGCGAGATGTGGTCATGTGACAGCCTTAACTCATGCGATAATCTGGAGTGAATTGTGCCCATAGTGTCAATAAATGTTGCCATGGTGTTCCCCTTCACATCCCTGTTCAATTTTCTGTTGCATGCTGCACAGGTACACTTCACTGTTGCTTTCTTTCTGACTCTGATTTCTGGGGCCTGTATACCAAGGGTTAACGAAGGTGGGAAGAGGATTGGTGCAAGCTAATAAGGTGCAATCACTTTCTCTGACCAAATGAACGATATTGGTGGGTGTGGCCTTCATTGGGGATGGGGCCTTGTTTGGTGTGCTCCAAATCCAATCTATGTTATATAAAGACCTGCAGTAGTCAGTGGTTTGGCCTGTTAATAAGCCAGGGTATTTTCAGCAAGTCCTTGCCTGTGGTGGTTTGGGGGGGGGGGGTATTGTGCTGAATTGCCCCAGACCACCACTCAGGCTCTGTTTTGATGTGGGCTGTAAATGTTTTGCATTTTTTTCCTTCTAAAGTGTGTTTGTGTATTATTGTACAATGATTGTGTGTTTATTATCTTTGCATTATAATCCTAACACATCAATTGCTCTGCTCTTCCAAATCTGCACTTGGCTATAGTTTGCTTGCTTATTTAAAATGCAGTTTTAGGACAAACCTGATCAGAAATGTATGTGTGGGGGATTTGGGGAGGTGGGAGGTGTTTGGTATTTTGGCACTTATGTATTTTTATATTTATATTTTGATCTGGAGCCTGTTTTGTGGATAGATCCTACTAAGTGATGGTGTGTGTTATTTTTATGGCCCTGAAAATGTTGCTTGATTCATATTAACCATTTGTTTCCTGCTGTAACCTGTGAAAGCACTGTTCATTAGAAGTATAATTTAGATTGTAAGCTCTTATGAGCAGGACCGTTTTATTTTAGTAACATCAATCCTGCTTTTTTCTTTTTTCCCCCACCAAGAAGTTGACTGTACCTACTTGTTGCTGCTGTCCAAATAAATGTGGAATATGTATTTGATCAATAAATGTTTGGACTATATATTTTTGGGGGGGTTATTTCATGTTCAAGTTCAATAGACTAGCACCCCTAACACTTATGAATGTAAGTTAGGGACCTTAGATAGTATGCCCCTTGAGGGTTAGGGACTGATGTGAATTTACCACATATATATGTAAAGCGCTGCGTAAATTGACAGCTCTATATAAGTATCTGAAATTAATAAATGTACTAGCACCCCTAACACTTATTTTTGCTACCTATATAATATGCCCAAATCTAGCTTGTTAGAGTGCACATATGAAAGTATGTCCAAACTAACAAACCAAAAGCACCCTATTGCACCACAAGACAATGTTATGTACCAATGAATAGGTCGTGTTCAATGTTCAGCTAGCTATTCTTTTTCTACAATCCTCTTAACAGTAATAAATTAGGCCCTCAATTTATGTTGACTTTGGGCCTTTACTGCCAAACATATATTCGCCAATGCCAAATACACAATAGAGCTGCAAACATATATTCGCCAATGTCATATACACAATGGAGCCGCATGGAAAACTGCTATGGCGCACAAATAAACGCCAAGACGGCTGCTGGAGGAGGTGCTAGAGCGGCTGTCATACCAGAAATACGTCATCACGTTTGTGGAAGGATTTTTGCACTCACCCAGAAGTGGTAGTGGGTAGTGTTAGTGGACGGGAGTGTAGTTAGGAGAGTTTAGTGGTAATTTGCAAATCTATTTTTTGGCTTTGCAAATCAATCTTTTGTGGAATTCCAGACCACATCTCGAAATGGAGAGATTGCTGTTCACGACTGAGGAGCTGATCCTCATTTGCAGGGGAAACATTACTAATAATTTTTGTATTTTCAGTTGAAAACATGTCTGATTCCTAGATACATTGAGGTACATAGCAGAGGTTCAAGGTATTCCATAGAAGAAGTTATTCTTCCTAACTATAAAGGTGGCACAGACACAAGCATACACCCAGGGCCACTGTTAGATATCACAGGGCCCCGTACAGCATACCTGACAGCCCCCCACCACCAGAGAAAATATCCAAATTATATTTATGGTAAAAATACACTAAAAACATTATTAATGGACACAATCCCAACCTAATTCCTGTTAAAGCTAAATGATAAAACTGTACTGAGTTAATAAATAAAGCTGTGCGTGTAATTGAGTTCTTGGGGCTCATTCATATGGGTGCTGTGGCCTGTAGAATGTGAATCAGTGGTTTGTGTTTGTGGCTGTCGCCGTTTGCAGGCAACCTGTGTTACACTATGGAAATGCTGCAGGTCTTAATTTGAAAAGCATATGGGTGCAGGTGTACAGCCCTGAACACAGACAGTGAGCATTCAGGGCCACTTCCCCATGTCTGCACACCTGTCAGATTAAAAGCTTGTTTATACAGCTGCTGTGTCCCCATAGGTGCCTCCAGCCACATGAACAACTCGCCTATTTATGCTGCACAGGCCAGAGGACCTGTGTGAATGTGTCATTTTTTACTTTTTTTTTCCTCAGCCCATTCATTTCAATGGGTTGCCTAGTGTGTGGGAACATGCAAAAATACTGCAGGCATATTATTTTAAAAGTGTGTTGTACCTAACCGCACAGTAGTGTGGTGCCATGCGTTTTGGTGGCTGTGAATGCATCTGTGTTTACTAGACATGTGGAGGTGCAATTAAGTTTGCATCATGGTACTGGCGCACATCAGCAAAAGGCATTGCATTTCTTTGTGTAGGAAAATGCGTGCTCTTGCATGCATTTCTGCACCACAAATGGTGTGAACAAATGTTCCAGTGCATTTTGGATGCATTTTTGACGCATCTTTTTCTTCAATTTAATTAGGGACGTGTGCGTTTTAGTACGTTTCAGTGCTTTTTTGACAGCACCTGCAATGCACTGGAAATGCAAGCACTGATGTGAACTATGACATTGACAACCATATAACCTTCTTTCTGTGCATTTTGGATGCCAAAAAAAGCAACTGAAACACATGTAGTGTGAACTGGCGCTAAAGGTTATTATAGGTAAGGGAACAGGACTGACCAGGAATTGGTCAGACTAGTGGTGAGATACAATTAGGAATATTATAATAATGCTAGATCTGAGCTGTAGGTGATAGGAAATGAGACACATTAACTTGATCAGTAAATAAATAGTTAAATATAAAGAGTGGGACGGTGATACATAGATTTGCCGAAGGAACAGGTGATGACGGGGGGAGGGGGCCAAGTTGTATAAGGAGAGAGGTGTAAGAGAAGAGAAACAAAGTTGCAATGAAATATAAACAGAAGGAAAATTGAAAGTTTCAAACTTGCCAGAAGAACAGGAGGCAGGTAAGATTCACTCCCTTTCTACTTTCTAGTCAGTAGCCAAAATCTTGATTGATCAATATTCCTGGCACTGACAGAACCTTGGAAATTGATCTACTTATTTTGAGCATTCACAAATGTCAAGGAGCTTACAATCTAAGGCCAGAAACTCAGACATATACTAGGCCCAATTAACCTAACAGCATGTCTTTAGAGTATTGGCAGAAACACACCCGCACAGAGAAACTCCAGATAGGTACGGCCATGCCTGGGATTAGAACCCATGACCCAAGTGCTGCAAGCCCTGAGTGCTAACCACTAAGCCACTGTAACAGAGTTTGAGCTGGAATGTAGAATAGTTACATGATTAAAGAGAATGAAAATGTATAATTATATTGGGAAATTAAAACTAGACATTCAAATTATTTGAGATATAAGTTTGAAAATGTTTGACATTTGAAAATAGGATGTATGACTTTGTAACATTCATTAGGAAATGCATTAGTTGGCCGATCATTTTTGGGGAAACAGCAACAAAAAAATAATAAAATAAAAAATTATACTATAGGTGTGCTTTTTATTTTAAATTGTAAGTATTTTCATATGCAGACAGATAAACGTCAATGGGACAAAGCCCGCACTTGTGTGCCACCTAGCGACCATATACGGCATTGCTTCTAGAAATATGCCCAACATGGTTTCGTATTTACGAACAGGATAGTGTCTACAAAGTAGACTCTTTCGAATCAGCTTGCTGGGCGCCTTTCTGAACACTGAAAGGTCTTAATTGATTCAATTGGGTCTGCCTGAATGTTCAGCGTCTGCTGGTATTCTTAGTAAATCAGGGCCTTTTTGTTCCCATGAAAAAAATCTGTATTTTTTTCTAGGAAATTAATTTAAACCCCCAAACATTATATTTTTCTTAAAGCAAATACCCTAGTGAATAAAATGGTGGGTGCTGCAATTTTTTATATCACATAGTACTCACAGCGATTTTTCAAATGCAATTTAAAAAAAAAAATACACTTTTTTTTACTTTTAATGCACAAAAACACAATATGTTGGCCAATTATTTTGGCAAAATATAAAAGATGATGGTATGCTGAGTAAATAGATACCAAACATGACATGCTTTAAAACTGCGCATGCCTTGTGCAATGGCAACAAACTGCATAAGTTTTTAATATCCATATGCAACTATTTAAAAGCCTTTACAAGCTACCATTTTAGATTTACAGAGGAGTTCTAGTGTTAGAATTACTGCCCTTGATCTGATGTTCACAGTGATACCTTACTTGCATGGTGCAACCGCTTTTTACATACCAACATAGGGTCGACGCTCAAACACACAGGTGTGCACACTCGGGAGGGCTAGGGTGCTTTTTTTTTTATTTAAGTTATTTTGATTTTTTTAACTATTTTTACACTGTCCCTTTCATTTTTTTTTTATCACTTTTAATGTTATCACAGGGAATGCAAACATCCCCTATAACTTCAATGGGCATTGTCATATATTCTTTTTTTAGAAATCTGTGGTCTATCAGACTCTAGATATCTCCTCTGCCTTTACATTATCTAATCTCACCAAGATCGGTGTGATCAGATGCTTTCCCGATTTACAAATGGCACTGTTTATATCCTGCAAAACTGAAGTGATGAAATGCTCATAGCTTCTGATTTCTTAGACGATAGAGATAATTGGCATCATTCTGATCTCCAATCAGCTCTATAATCAGCTGGCAGAAACACCGGCTGCATTTTCAGGTTCCCCCGATGGCACGGGACTGCCTGAGAAGGCTGTGGAAGGCAGCGGGGGAGGGGGTATCATTTCCCACTGCTTGTAAAAGCAATCTTGCAGCTAATTAGCCACTAGGATTGCTTTTATATGAAAGCCGATTGCCGTCTGAAAAAAACCAAACCAGGATGATGCCTGCAGCTGTAGGCATCATCCTGGTATAACCATTCAAAGTTCAGTGATGTACCAGTACGTCGCTGGTCCTTGTTGGGTATATATGCTATGTTTTTTTTTTAAGCAGCTTGTGGCTGAAAGAAAAAAAGAGAAGAAATCTCTGCCAGAAAAAGTGTGTGGTATGCCCACTAGAGATGAGCGAATCGAACATGGCGAAGTGGAATTCGTTTCGAAGATCAGGAAAAATTCGATTTGCGCCGAATCCGAAAATTAGCAAACTTCGGATGCACGAATCGAATTTTCCCAAAAATGGCGGCGACATGTGTGGCGACGGAGTGGGGATCTCTGGGAAGGCGCGCAGACAAGGCGCGCTGACCCATAATGCATTCATTCATGACATGTGGTCGCATTAGCCAATCAGCAGCCAGCCAGCCAGCACTGTGTAATGGTGGAGCTATAAATTGCGGCCATCTTACAATTCTCCATTAGCCTCCGGTCATTCAAGAGAGACAGACCTGTCTGTATTAGGGACAGAGTTAGGGCCAGAGAGACTTTAGGGCCACAGAATCGTTACTTAGGGACACAGAATCGTTACTTAGGGACACAGAATCGTTACTCAGGGACACAGAATTGTTACTCAGGGACAGACACAGAATTGTTACTCAGGGACACAGAATTTTTACTCAGGGACACAGAATTGTTACTGAGGGACACAGAATCGTTACTGAGGGACACAGAATTGTTACTCAGGGACACAGAATTGTTACTCAGGGACACAGAATTGTTACTCAGGTACAGACACAGAATTGTTACTCAGGGACACAGAATTGTTACTCAGGGACACAGAATTGTTACTCAGGGACAGACACAGAATTGTTACTCAGGGACACAGAATTGTTACTCAGGGACACAGAATTGTTACTCAGGGACACAGAATTGTTACTGAGGGACACAGAATTGTTACTGAGGGACACAGAATCGTTACTCAGGGACACAGAATTGTTACTCAGGGACACAGAATTGTTACTCAGGGACAGACACCGAATTGTTACTCAGGGACACCGAATTGTTACTCAGGGACACAGAATTGTTACTGAGGGACACAGAATCGTTACTGAGGGACACAGAATCGTTACTCAGGGACACAGAATTGTTACTCAGGGACACAGAATTGTTACTCAGGGACACAGAATTGTTACTCAGGGACACAAAATTGTTACTGAGGGACACAGAATCGTTACTGAGGGACACAGAATCGTTACTCAGGGACACAGAATCGTTACTCAGGGACACAGAATTGTTACTCAGGGGCACAGAATTGTTACTGAGGGACACAGAATCGTTACTCAGGGACACAGAATCGTTACTCAGGGACACAGAATCGTTACTGAGGGACACAGAATCGTTACTCAGGGACACAGAATCGTTACTCAGGGACACAGAATCGTTACTCAGGGACACAGAATTGTTACTCAGGGACACAGAATCGTTACTCAGGGACACAGAATTGTTACTCAGGGACAGACACAGAATTGTTACTCAGGGACACAGAATTGTTACTCAGGGACACAGAATCGTTACTCAGGGACACAGAATCGTTGAATTAAAGAGTATGTCAGACAACACGCAGAGGAGTGGCAGAGGAGGCAATGTTTTAGGAGCGAGCAGACGTGGCAGCAGAGGAAGGGGTCGAGGCAGCACTAGTCGCAGCCAGAGGCCAGTGCTCCCGGTGTCATCCAGCGGTCGTGTCTCCACCGACAACCCTGCCGTCATCGATTGGTTGGCTCGGTCGTCTTCCTCTTCCCAGGTCACCTCTGACACCTACAGCCAACAGTCGGTGGGTACGTCAGACACAACCGTTAGTTGGCATGGCCCGGGAGCAAGCCCACTGAAATCACGTGTCCTCTACCTGCCCCTGTCCTTTGGTGTTCCCTCACCAAGCGAAGTATCGCATGCTGTGGGCTCAGCCCCACTGTACAGTGAGGAAGAGCTAACAGAGGGCGGTCAGGAACGGGGGGAGACATCCGCCTCTTCAGCAGCCAGGCGAAGAAGTACTGGCGAGGAGAGTGGCTCGGTAGCCGGTCTAGAGACAGGTCTGTCTCCTGACCCACACGCAGCCGAGGGGGCTAGTAGTGAGGCGGAGACCCTAATTGATGATGATGAGGCTGATCGCACTTGGCAGCCTCGTCGTCATCTGCCAGGCCCGTAATCTGCCATGGGCCCCCGTACCGACTCCTCATGCTGCTGCCAGGCCCGTAATCTGTCATGGGCCCCTGTACCGCCTCCTCATGCTGCTGCCAGGTCCAGAGTGTGTCATGGGTCCCTGTACGGCCTCCCATTGCTGCTGTCTCCATCGCCACAGTCTGCCATGTGCCACTTTCAGGTCTCCTCACACTGCTGGTGGGTTCCATTTTGTCATAGGGTGCTGGCAGATTACGGGCCTCCCATTGCTGCTGCCAGGCCCGTAATCTGTCATGGGCCCCTGTACCGCCTCCTCATGCTGCTGCCAGGTCCAGAGTGTGTCATGGGTCCCTGTACGGCCTCCCATTGCTGCTGTCTCCATCGCCACACTCTGCCATGTGCCACTTTCAGGTCTCCTCACACTGCTGGTGGGTTCCATTTTGTCATAGGGTGCTGGAAGATTACGGGCCTCCCATTGCTGCTGCCAGGCCCGTAATCTGCCATGGGCCCCCGTACCGACTCCTCATGCTGTGACGTTGCAACAAGGTGGAATTCAACCCTACATATGTTAGACCACCTTTACGAACAGCGAAAGGCCATCACCGATTTCCTGATGTTACAAGCGGATAAAGGTACTCCCCTGTGTAACTTAGATGTCAGCCATTGGCAGCTCATGCGTGACACCTGCCGCTTGCTCAGCCCCTTTGAGGAGGCCACGCTATTCGTGAGTCGGCAGGACTATGGGATGAACGACGTCATTCCTCTGTTGCATGTCCTGGAACAAATGCTGTTAACAATGGCTGGTAAGGGTGCGGTAGACGTGGCGCACAGATCTCAACGCCACATGACCCCTGTGGGGGCAGGACAGGAAGAAGAGGAGGAGGTAGAGAAGGACATTGGTGCTCAGGAATTATTGAGTGAAATGGGTGGTTTTTCCACTCAGCGGACAGGAGTGGAGGAGCAGGAGCATCTGGTAGAGGAGGAGGAGGAGACAGAGGACCCAGACGCACCGTGGCAGTATGCTGTGGAGATGGAGGCAGGGAGTCCCTCGCATTCCTTGGCACAAATGGCCCATAGCATGCTCGGTTGCTTGCGTAGCGACAGCCGAATAATAACCATCAGACAGAGGGATGACTTTTGGCTGTCCACCTTGTTGGACCCTCGCTACTGTTCAAAAATGGTGGCCTTTTTCACACCTGCTGAGAGGGAGGCCAAAATAACGTACTATAAAAACCACCTATGTAGTCAGTTGGTCTCTGCCTTTCTGCGCCAACGTCCATCCTCAGACACTGTGGGCCCTGTGCGCTCGCGTTCCGCTGCCATGGCAGCAGGGGAGGGGTGGGGTGGTAGGAGCAGTGGCAGCTCCACCAGCAGCGGCTGCCTCAGTCTGCAGTCGATGATGAGTAGCTTTCTTCACCAGCGCAGTGAGGAAACTACTAACCAGCCGCAGCAGCAGCAGCATCAGCATCAGGTGGACCTGGAGCAGGACCTCAAACAACAGGCTTGGGCCTACTTGCACAGCACCCTGCCAACCGAGGTAGACAATCCCCTTGACTACTGGGCAACAAAACTTGACCTTTGGCCCCAACTAGCTGAATTTGCCCTTGAAAGGCTGTCATGCCCGGCCAGTAGCGTGGCATCGGAGCGCGTGTTTAGTGCGGCAGGAGGTATTGTAACTCCGCGGAGGACACGACTGTCCACCCAAAGTGTGGAGAGACTCACGTTTGTGAAAATGAATCAGGCGTGGATTAGTCTGGATTTCAAACCACCAGTTCCTGACACAACTGACTAAATCCGCCATGAATCATGCCCCAAACATGTTATTATTTTTAACATAGGCCTCTGTATGGCCTTCAATTTAAGCTGCTTACGCTTCGCCACTCTGCCATGGACCCCTGTACCGCCTCCTCTTGCTGCTGCCAGGTCCAGAGTGTGTCATGGGTCCCTGTACGGCCTCCCATTGCTGCTGTCTCCATCGCCACACTCTGCCATGTGCCACTTTCAGGTCTCCTCACACTGCTGGTGGGTTCCATTTTGTCATAGGGTGCTGGCAGATTACGGGCCTCCCATTGCTGCTGCCAGGCCCATAATCTGCCATGGGCCCCCGTACCGACTCCTCATGCTGCTGCCAGGCCCGTAATCTGTCATGGGCCCCTGTACCGCCTCCTCATGCTGCTGCCAGGTCCAGAGTGTGTCATGGGTCCCTGTACGGCCTCCCATTGCTGCTGTCTCCATCGCCACACTCTGCCATGTGCCACTTTCAGGTCTCCTCACACTGCTGGTGGGTTCCATTTTGTCATAGGGTGCTGGCAGATTACGGGCCTCCCATTGCTGCTGCCAGGCCCGTAATCTGCCATGGGCCCCCGTACCGACTCCTCATGCTGCTGCCAGGCCCGTAATCTGTCATGGGCCCCTGTACCGCCTCCTCATGCTGAAGCCAGGTCCAGAGTGTGTCATGGGTCCCTGTACGGCCTCCCATTGCTGCTGCCAGGCCCGTAATCTGCCATGGGCCCCCGTACCGACTCCTCATGCTGCTGCCAGGCCCGTAATCTGTCATAGGCCCCTGTACCGCCTCCTCATGCTGCTGCCAGGTCCAGAGTGTGTCATGGGTCCCTGTACGGCCTCCCATTGCTGCTGCCAGGCCCGTAATCTGCCATGGGCCCCTGTACCGCCTCCTCTTGCTGCTGCCAGGTCCAGAGTGTGTCATGGGTCCCTGTACGGCCTCCCATTGCTGCTGTCTCCATCGCCACACTCTGCCATGTGCCACTTTCAGGTCTCCTCACACTGCTGGTGGGTTCCATTTTGTCATAGGGTGCTGGCAGATTACGGGCCTCCCATTGCTGCTGCCAGGCCCGTAATCTGCCATGGGCCCCCGTACCGACTCCTCATGCTGCTGCCAGGCCCGTAATCTGTCATGGGCCCCTGTACCGCCTCCTCATGCTGCTGCCAGGTCCAGAGTGTGTCATGGGTCCCTGTACGGCCTCCCATTGCTGCTGTCTCCATCGCCACACTCTGCCATGTGCCACTTTCAGGTCTCCTCACACTGCTGGTGGGTTCCATTTTGTCATAGGGTGCTGTATGGCCTCCCATTGCTGCTGCCAGGCCCGTAATCTGCCATGGGCCCCCGTACCGACTCCTCATGCTGCTGCCAGGCCCGTAATCTGTCATGGGCCCCTGTACCGCCTCCTCATGCTGCTGCCAGGTCCAGGGTGTGTCATGGGTCCCTGTACGGCCCCCCATTGCTGCTGTCTCCATCGCCACACTCTGCCATGTGCCACTTTCAGGTCTCCTCATACTGCTGGTGGGTTCCATTTTGTCATAGGGTGCTGGCAGATTACGGGCCTCCCATTGCTGCTGCCAGGCCCGTAATCTGCCATGGGCCCCCGTACCGACTCCTCATGCTGCTGCCAGGCCCGTAATCTGTCATGGGCCCCTGTACCGCCTCCTCATGCTGCTGCCAGGTCCAGAGTGTGTCATGGGTCCCTGTACGGCCTCCCATTGCTGCTGTCTCCATCGCCACACTCTGCCATGTGCCACTTTCAGGTCTCCTCACACTGCTGGTGGGTTCCATTTTATCATAGGGTGCTGTATGGCCTCCCATTGCTGCTGCCAGGCCCGTAATCTGCCATGGGCCCCCGTACCGACTCCTCATGCTGCTGCCAGGCCCGTAATCTGTCATGGGCCCCTGTACCGCCTCCTCATGCTGCTGCCAGGTCCAGAGTGTGTCATGGGTCCCTGTACGGCCTCCCATTGCTGCTGTCTCCATCGCCACACTCTGCCATGTGCCACTTTCAGGTCTCCTCACACTGCTGGTGGGTTCCATTTTGTCATAGGGTGCTGTATGGCCTCCCATTGCTGCTGCCAGGCCCGTAATCTGCCATGGGCCCCCGTACCAACTCCTCATGCTGCTGCCAGGCCCGTAATCTGTCATGGGCCCCTGTACCGCCTCCTCATGCTGCTGCCAGGTCCAGAGTGTGTCATGGGTCCCTGTACGGCCTCCCATTGCTGCTGCCAGGCCCGTAATCTGCCATGGGCCCCCGTACCGACTCCTCATGCTGCTGCCAGACCCGTAATCTGTCATGGGCCCCTGAACCGCCTCCTCATGCTGCTGCCAGGTCCAGAGTGTGTCATGGGTCCCTGTACGGCCTCCCATTGCTGCTGCCAGGCCCGTAATCTGCCATGGGCCCCTGTACCGCCTCCTCTTGCTGCTGCCAGGTCCAGAGTGTGTCATGGGTCCCTGTACGGCCCCCCATTGCTGCTGTCTCCATCGCCACACTCTGCCATGTGCCACTTTCAGGTCTCCTCATACTGCTGGTGGGTTCCATTTTGTCATAGGGTGCTGGCAGATTACGGGCCTCCCATTGCTGCTGCCAGGCCCGTAATCTGCCATGGGCCCCCGTACCGACTCCTCATGCTGCTGCCAGGCCCGTAATCTGTCATGGGCCCCTGTACCGCCTCCTCATGCTGCTGCCAGGTCCAGAGTGTGTCATGGGTCCCTGTACGGCCTCCCATTGCTGCTGTCTCCATCGCCACACTCTGCCATGTGCCACTTTCAGGTCTCCTCACACTGCTGGTGGGTTCCATTTTATCATAGGGTGCTGTATGGCCTCCCATTGCTGCTGCCAGGCCCGTAATCTGCCATGGGCCCCCGTACCGACTCCTCATGCTGCTGCCAGGCCCGTAATCTGTCATGGGCCCCTGTACCGCCTCCTCATGCTGCTGCCAGGTCCAGAGTGTGTCATGGGTCCCTGTACGGCCTCCCATTGCTGCTGTCTCCATCGCCACACTCTGCCATGTGCCACTTTCAGGTCTCCTCACACTGCTGGTGGGTTCCATTTTGTCATAGGGTGCTGTATGGCCTCCCATTGCTGCTGCCAGGCCCGTAATCTGCCATGGGCCCCCGTACCAACTCCTCATGCTGCTGCCAGGCCCGTAATCTGTCATGGGCCCCTGTACCGCCTCCTCATGCTGCTGCCAGGTCCAGAGTGTGTCATGGGTCCCTGTACGGCCTCCCATTGCTGCTGCCAGGCCCGTAATCTGCCATGGGCCCCCGTACCGACTCCTCATGCTGCTGCCAGACCCGTAATCTGTCATGGGCCCCTGAACCGCCTCCTCATGCTGCTGCCAGGTCCAGAGTGTGTCATGGGTCCCTGTACGGCCTCCCATTGCTGCTGCCAGGCCCGTAATCTGCCATGGGCCCCTGTACCGCCTCCTCTTGCTGCTGCCAGGTCCAGAGTGTGTCATGGGTCCCTGTACGGCCTCCCATTGCTGCTGTCTCCATCGCCACACTCTGCCATGTGCCACTTTCAGGTCTCCTCACACTGCTGGTGGGTTCCATTTTGTCATAGGGTGCTGGCAGATTACGGGCCTCCCATTGCTGCTGCCAGGCCCGTAATCTGCCATGGGCCCCCGTACCGGCTCCTCATGCTGCTGCCAGGCCCGTAATCTGTCATGGGCCCCTGTACCGCCTCCTCATGCTGCTGCCAGGTCCAGAGTGTGTCATGGGTCCCTGTACGGCCTCCCATTGCTGCTGTCTCCATCGCCACACTCTGCCATGTGCCACTTTCAGGTCTCCTCACACTGCTGGTGGGTTCCATTTTGTCATAGGGTGCTGTATGGCCTCCCATTGCTGCTGCCTCCACCGCCACACTGTGGCTCCACACTCTGGTTTTGGCCCCGTGACTGCCCAAATGAGTGAAGTGTGCGGTGATTCTAAGATCGACGGCACTCATCTGCATGTCATACTGACTGACAGTATTATTTCTCTTCCCCAGCAGACTCCAAGGGCATTTAAATTAAAGGTACAGTGTTCTGCACTAATATAAAGGCTCTCTGAAGCCTAGAAACACCCTTTTTATAAGTTAAATTTGCAGCGAATATATTCGACTCGAATCGAATTTATTCCGCGAATTCGCCGAATCAGCCGAATCGAATTTTTGAATAATTCGCTCATCTCTAATGCCCACCATTAGAATATACCGCCCTGCATCCACCCACTTCTAATGGTGGACACACATTAGGTCACACGGTGCCAAATGCGCCAGTTCCAAGATTGTACAAATGGCTAAATAGTGGCACGCTTGAATAAAAATTGTCCACGTATAAGTGGTACCACATATGGAAAAAGGATGACACCAAGTCCCTCAGTATCTTGCCATGACTTCCCATGTAGTCTGAGCATCTGAAACTTATACGTATAGCCTGTTGCCCTCTCATAGGTCGTCTACATCTTGACCCCATATCTTTTTGCTATAAAACTTGTCCAGTAGGGATAAGGGTCTGGTATGGATTTTTTTTTAATTTTAGGAAGTTCCCCTCTAAATCCATAGCAGACCCGCCCAAAATCCATAACAGACCTGTAATGGAACTGACCCAGTTTGCACATCGGCTTTGATGTAACCGGGATGGAAGGTCTTTTTATGTTTGATTTCCTGAGTTTTTTTCCAATTTATGGGAAATCCCGCATACTAGCAAAATGAATTGACATTTTCAGTATTGCATGCGAAATATGGTCATGTGACTGCCTTAACCCATGATAAGCTTGAGTGAATTGTGCCCATAGTGCCAATAAATATTGCCTTGGGGTTCCCCTTCACATCCCTGTTCAATGTTCTGTTGTATGCTGAACAGGTACAGTTCACTGTTGCTTTCTTTCTGACTGATTTGTTGGGCCTGTATACCAAGGGTTAACGCAGGTGGGAAGAGGAGTAGTGCCCACTAATCAGGTGCAATCACTTTCTCTGATCAAATGAATGACAGTGGTGAGTGTGGCCTTCATTTAGGGTGGGGCCTTGTTTGGCATGCTCCAAATCCAACCTTTGTTATATAAACAAGAATGGTGTGAACCTCCTGCGCTAATATATAACACAAAAATTAAAAAATGTCCTTCCGCAAATGTGATGATGTATTTCTGGTATGCGTTTATTTGTACACCATAGCAAGTTTTCTATGTGGCACCATTGAATATATAACTTTCTCGAAAACATGTTTGCAGCTCCACTGTTAATTTGACATTAGCGAATATATGTTTGCCGATAAAGGCCCAAAGTCAACATAAATTGGGGGCCTCATTTATTACTGTTAAGAGGATTGTAGAAAAAGAATAGCTAGCTGCACATTGAACACAGCCTATTTATTGGTACATAACATTGTCTTGTGGTGCAATAGGGTGCTTTTGGTTTGTTAGTTCGGACATACTTGCATATGTGCACTCTAACAAGCTAGATTTGGGCATATTATATAGGTAGCAAAAAAAATAAGTGTTAGGGGTGCTAGTCTATTGAACTTGAACATGAAATAACCCCCCCCCCCCCCAAAAAAAAATACATAGTCCAAACGTTTATTGATCAAATACATATTCCACATTTATTTGGACAGCAGCAACAAGTAGGTACAGTCAATTTCTTAGTGGGGAAAAAAGAAAGATTGATGTTGCTAAAATAGAACAGTGCTGCTCATAAGAGCTTACAATCTAAAAGATTATACCTTCTAATGAACACTGCTTTCACAGGTTACAGCAGGGCCATAAAATTAACACCTCCCACCTGCCCAAATCCCCCATACATACATTTCTGATCAGGTTTGTCCTAAAACTGCATTTCAGTCTAAATAAGCAAGCAAACTATAGCCAAGTGCAGATTTGGACGAGCAGAGCAATTGACATGTTAGGATTACAACGCAAAGATAATACACAAATTCCTCCTCCAGGACTTGCTGAAAATAACCCAGTCTATTACCAGTACAAACTACCCACTACAGCAGGCCTTTATATAACAAAATCTAAAGGAATGTGGCGCTACCAATATATCCCAAAAACACTAAAGTGAAAAAAGTGCCGTTTTATAACAACCTTCATAAAAAAATATATAATATATGCAATAAACCACGTGAATCAACAATAAATATAATAGTCATCAAGTGGTCTAGGTGATCAAAATAAAAATAATACATATATACCATAACAAAACATAGTATATAAATTCAGTGTATTAATAATAAAGTGAATAATTCTTAATGATAAAACCCATACATGAATATAATTATAATGATAAAAAAACTGTGGCAATACGTGCAAGTACAGTGCAAATACTACACTAAAAAACAACCAAATAAATATAATGTGTACAAAATATCCGATAAGTGGGTGACACCACTACTGCAATTCCAAACACACGTGACCATGTAATAAAGTGACTCCAGGTGCAGAAACTCCAAAACACAGCTAGATTTGCCTCTCACATCCAGGTTTCGACCCCTAAGGGTCAAAGCGTATAGTGGGATCAAACCCTCAGATCCTTTCAGCATATACTGGTGTCCACTGGTCCGCTCTCCCCATACTCAGATCTCCTTCTCTAGGGGTCGATAATCAAGCAGTGGCTCCTCTTATGGGATATGGGTATGTGCCAATAAAGACATAAACACAATCTCCCATAGTGTAGTAGGTTGATTTAATGAAGATCCAACAATGTACATAAAAGAGCAACTCACATAGATCCTCGAAAATGACAGCTTTACAACCCAATGCTTTAGAATGTACATGGGTGTACAGGAATTAAAGGTGCACCAAGATGGCCACCACGCCTGAAGTGCGTCACCACGTCAGGCCGACGCGCTGCGTCACAATGTCATGTGACTTCCTCAGGGCTGGCACTCATAGTGATGAACTTCTCTTAAATGCAAGGTGTGATGCGATATGCTCCACCCAAGGCGGATCATGCACTCGCCCATAGACACACCCTGGTCTCCCACAGCCCTATTACTGGAGACCACAGGGAGCAAATCGCTATCCGGCCCCTAAACTATCTCGAGGAACTATAATGACCAGTAAAAACTAGATATAAAAACTCTAGGCAAAAACTTCTTACAAAAACTATTAAAATCATATACTTTAAACCCGGATCTCATATAGAGGCCCCAAAAGAATTTTTTATTAATAAATATATGTATATCTATATATATTAACATATTACCAAAAACATATAATTAAAAATAAATTAAAAATAAATTAAAAATAAATTAAAATACATTTTAATAGTTAATAGTAATATTAAAAATAAAAAAAAAAATATATATATATATATATATATATATATATATATATATAAAAAAAAACAATATAAATTAAAATAAATTTTCATAAAAACCTTTAAGTAAACCTACTCTACAAAGGAAGAATACTCTAAAAAATCTACATTTTATCTAAAAAATCTACATCTTGTCCAAAATAAATAAGACCCATTATATAAATTAATGGGTTTCTATATATTGTCATGGAAATTTTGTATTGTTGGTTGAACTTTAAATGTGTCATATATGAGTGTTATTCATATGTCTCTCTTGTGGCTTAATTAAAGCTCTGAAGGCTGCAATTGGGCCATGCGCATGTACAATGTATGTATTACAGTACTCAGCTCGGTAATGGATGAGATGGCGGATCTACGCTTATAGACCGGCGTGTATACCACCACGGCATTCGATGCGAATGCCACTGGCAGTAGACCACAGGCCTGTATCCACATATCAGCAGCATAGTACCACATGGACTTCAAGGCGCCAAGCGGTGTGAACTCCGCGTGTAGGCTTATGCATATCTTACAACCCATTACCGACCTGAACTGTATCTGGATGGATGTGTTTTAATAAAGATCGTATCGGGCCCATTCAGATACAGACTGATGTTCCTAGGGGATGCTTGTACAGAGAGTGAACATACTGCTAGGAGCTGGGAAATATGCTCTCCATAGAGGGCACATGGGGGGAAGGGGAGGAAGTCTGCTGACCTCAGAAGGCTCATGGGGGGAAGGGGAGGAAGTCTGCTGACCTCAGAAGGCTCATGGGGGGAAGGGGAGGAAGTCTGCTGACCTCAGAAGGCTCATGGGGGAGGACCAGTGATAGATAATAGGAAAGGCTATGCTCCAATCGGAATGTACATCCTGTGTATAGGCACTCCCCATTGCATTGTTCTGTGGGAGGGGATTGACCTTATTCATGTGGGGGGGCGTGTGTGTATTTGTAATAAAACCAGAGGGGAGAATGAAAATTTTCTCTATGTGAATTCAAACATCATCCTGAGAGTGTCGCCTGATCATTCTTGGGTAACGGAGCTCCAGTCACCCACATTTCAACAGAGCTAACTCATTTGGATGGGCAGGAATCGTGTAGTTTAGCTACAGTCGTGGTAAGCGAGATTCGCACAGCTTTATGGGGGATTTCTGCGCATCCAACTGCGAGTACTCACGGTAAGGAGAAATTCGTTAAAGCGAATTTCCAAGACAGTTTGGCGAGCCAGTGGATACTAACGCGAATTCTGGGATAGCTAACCGAGTACGAGGGGGGAATGAGCCATCATGAACTAGCAAAAAGTATGCCGGCACATTTCAGGTCTCTCTGCCGTTAAGAGGATCGCTTTTTGCGTGTTCATGTGGTTGATTTCGCTCTCTGTTAGCTAACATGATTTCCGCTTAGCAAGGACCTAGTTTTGTCCTAAAATCTTGTTTTGTGGGTGAAAGACGAGGGTTTGTCTCTGCTGAGAGCAGCAGAGGGGTGGGTTTGGTTGGCTGGATTTGGTCAAGTTTAAAAATCTTCCAACCAAAAATGAAACGGGTATATGTTTTAGTGGGTAAAAGTTGTTGCATATTTAGGTAAGTATTTGCGGGTTGTAGGTACTGTGGTAATTGCTCTACCCCCCTCCACGTGAGGTAATTATTACAGTGCTGAAAGGTTTAGGTTAATTGTTAACTGTTGTAAGATCTTTGTGTGTATGTAGTCTGTGCAATGTTTTGTCAGTACTACTGCTCCCAGCAAGCATGCAGCAGGGGGTCCTTTCTGTTACATGTGCATGTTAGTGTGATATGTTGGTGTTTTATGTCTGTTCTGTGATCGTGCCAAATTGTGTTGTATGTGTGCTGTATATTGTTGTGTAATTGTCCAGTGTATGTTTTGTCCAAAAGTCTGTTTTATGTAAGAGGTTAGAGGCAATTTTGAGGCTAGTGTCTACCATGTGCTCCTCTGTGGGGGGCCATTCTAGTGTCTACCATGTGCTCCTCTGTGGGGGGCCATTCTAGTGTCTGCCATGTGCTCCTCTGTGGGGGGTCATTTTCTTGACTAACCACATGTGCTCCTTTTGTTTGGTGGCCATTTTGTTGACTGCCATGTGCTTTCCCTGTTGGTGGCCATTTTGTTGACTACCACATGTGCAGTAATCTCTATGCAATGTGCATGAAGTTTCCTATATGCATTTGACCCATATTGTGTTTTTAATCCAAATTTTTTACAGTTTAATTTGTTTGCTTTTAGCTTTAAATTTGCGTATTGCCAGCCAATTTAAAGAGTGTTAAGCGAGTTTTTCCCTCAAGTGTTCCACATTTAGTGAGCGCGATGAAGTTTGGGTTTTTGCACATAGATTTCTTGTATAGTGATTATGTTTTTCTTGTGTTTTTCTTGTTAAAAGTAGTTCCTTATTGTAAAGCGGGTTTGTTTTAAGCTGCTGCGTCACGTGTTTCGCGTCCAGCAGACTTTTTGTGTAAACGGTTTTAGGTGGTTGCAGTGAAAATTGCGTGTGTAGCGCAGATCGTTTAGCGGTGCTGGTAGGAGTGATTTTCGCGTCAGCAACAGGGTTATTTTTGGAGCAGTTTTCGGTTCACCTCTGTGTAATTGTTTTACTGCGAAACGTCCCGTGTTTTCCATAAGGATCCACTTTGTCCTTTTTAACGTTTTTTCAAGTTGAAAAGGGGTTTTTCTGTGTGTATTAGGGAAGTTTTTTTTCTTTACACAAATTTCCTAAAGGTCAGTTAGCAGGTTTCTGGCCAACCAGTGACCCCTAAGTAACATCCAAGAACCCCTCCTTTTGGTTTGACTTGTGTTAGCTACTGTGTGCAGGGAGAGAAAAGCCACTTTCATCATTGTGCGTGTCAGGAATGGACTGGCCAGCAATGGTGGGACTCACCTGCCTTATGGGCTGCAGTACCAGGGCTGGCCAGCGGGTGCTCCCAGCAATCAGAGACTCAACCTTGCAGCCAGCCAAACACCTGAAACTGCTTATGCTGGTGTATTTAAGGGATGGCCAGACCTGCAGACTCTGCCTTGGTGTGTGTTTTTCCTGGGCCCTGTATCCTGTTCCTGCAACCCTGTTCCTGTTCCTGTCTGATTCGTTGCTGACCCTGCTCTGATCCCTGGCTTTGTCTGACCATTCTCCTGCTCTGATCCCTGGCTTTGTCTGACCATTCTCCTGCTCTGATCCCTGGCTTTGTCTGACCATTCTCCTGCTCTGATCCCTGGCTTTGTCTGACCATTCTCCTGCTCTGATCCCTGGCTTTGTCTGACCATTCTCCTGCTTTACCCCATACGTTCTGACCTCCTGTTTATGATCCGGCCTGCCTGACGACGCTTGCATTGTATGTTTTGTTATCTGTGGGTGGTTTGGTTTGGTTCGTTTGCACTGTGTTATGTTTTAGTATTGCACTACGTTTATGTTTGTATTGTTAGTCCTTAATAAATTATATTGTTTATAACTTATCTGAAGCCTGCGTTTCCCTGCGTCAGTCACATACCTCTGGTCATACCCTGGAGCTCTGACATTACACCAAGGCCAATCCTGACCAGAAGTGGCTGCACAGGGAAACCATCTTGGTTTGTTGATGGGAAGGATGGATCTTGATGAGGTTGTGTATTTATATCTGCTAGTGTTTTATGACAGAGAATATGCTTATCAGACTCTGAAGGAGTATCCCAGGGATGAACTGCTAGAATGTAGATCAGGGCACAGAATTCTCTGAGGTGCAGCCATTGATTCAGGTTTGTGCGGAGTTGGTTTCATCTGGTACCCCCAAATGCAGGGATGAATTTTTGTCGCCATTTAGTGCCGACCAGGTAGAGTCTCTGGTATGGTTATTAGAGGATAATGTGGATTACTTTCTGGAGCGTTATTCTGCATGTTCACCACAGATACTAAGAGATTGTATAAACGCAGTGCAGTCATTGACCAGACAGGCTTTGTGTAAGCTGAACTTTGTTCAACCCATACTGCAGACATGGTCAGACTTGTTGCACCCAGCCTCAGTCAGCTTGCAAAAACCCAGTCCTGCTTCTAATCTATTTCCTCAAAGCTCTATTCCTGCATTCCCAACAGCTCCTCCTGCCCTGCTATCTACCGCATGTCAGTACCCTGTTCCCACTCGCTGCACCTATCCTGCCTTTAACCCTGTAAAGAAGTCCTCTGTAGCAACTGTTCACTCCCCTGTTCCATCCTCCAGCTCTTCTCTGTCTCCAGCTGCTCCATTCGTTTGCAGACCTGCGTTTACTTGCAGTGCCCCAGTAGTTAAAACCAGAAAAAAGCGAAAATTCTTTCCAACCAGTACCATCCTGCCAGTATCCAAACCGGTCAGCCTGCCGTCTGAGAACCGGCCTTCCGTGGTTCAGCCTGGTGCCTCGGCACCCGTACTTCAGCCTGAGGTCTGTACCCAGCCTGATGCCTGTACCCAGCCTGATGCCTGTACCCAGCCTGATGCCTCTACTCAGCCTGATGCCTCTACTCAGCCTGATGCCTCTACTCAACCTGATGCCTCTACCCAGCATGATGTTTCTACCCATCCTGATGAACTGATCCAGCCTGATGATCCTATTAGGCCAGTTGACCCGATGCCCGCTGTCGAGCCAGACGATCCAATGCCTGGTGACCCGGTGCCCACTGCCTTGCCAGATGACGCGGTGCCCGCTGGCAAGCCAAATGACCTGATGCCTGGTGACCCAGTGCCCGCTGTCATACCTGGTGACCCGATGCCCGCTGTCGAGCCAGACAATCCGGTACCTGATGACCCGGTGCCCGCTGTCGTGCCAATTGACTCAGAGCCCACTGTCGTGCCTGGTGACTTGGTGCCCACTGCCTTGCCAGATGACGCGGTGCCCACTGGCAAGCCAAATGACCTGATGCCTGGTGACCCAGTGCCCGCTGTCATACCTGGTGACCCGATGCCCGCTGTCGAGCCAGACAATCCGGTACCTGATGACCCGGTGCCCGCTGTCGTGCCAATTGACTCAGAGCCCACTGTCGTGCCTGGTGACTTGGTGCCCACTGTCTTGCCAGATTACGCGGTGCCCGCTATTGAGCCAAATGACCTGATGCCTGGTGAACCGATGCCCGCTGTCCAGCCAGACGATCCAATGTCTGACCCAGTGCCCGCGGTCATGCCAGTTGACTCGGAGCCCACTGCCTTGCCAGATGACGCGGTGCCCGCTGTCGAGCCAAATGACCTGATGCCTGGTGACCCGATGCCCGCTGTCCAGCCAGACGATCCAATGTCTGACCCAGTGCCCGCGGTCATGCCAGTTGACTCGGAGCCCACTGCCTTGCCAGATGACGTGGTGCCCGCTGTCGAGCCAAATGACCTGATGCCTGGTGACCCGATGCCCGCTGTCCAGCCAGACGATCCATTGTCTGACCCAGTGCCAGCGGTCATGCCAGTTGACTCGGAGCCCACTGTCGTGCCTGGTGACTCGGTGCCTGTCGCTCCGCCTGGGGGTCCGGCGCCCGCCGCTCTGCCTGGGGGCCCGAGATCTGTCGCTCCGCCTGGGGGTCCGGCGCCCGCCGCTCCGCCTGGGGGCCCGAGACCTGTCGCTTCGCCTGGGGGTCCGGCGCCCGCCGCTCCGCCTGGGGGCCCGAGACCTGTCGCTCCGCCTGGGGGTCCGGCGCCCGCCGCTCCGCCTGGGGGCCCGAGACCTGTCGCTCCGCCTAGGGGTCCGGCGCCCGCCACTCCGCCTGGGGGCCCGAGACCTGTCGCTCCGCCTGGGGGTCCGGCGCCCGCCGCTCCGCCTGGGGGCCCGATGCCTGTCGCCCCGCCTGGGGGCCCGATGCCTGTCGCCCCGCCTGGGGGCCCAATGCCTGTCGCCCCACCTGGGGGCCCGATGCCTGTCGCCCCGCCTGGGGGCCCGATGCCTGTCGCCCCGCCTGGGGGCCCGATGCCTGTCGCCCCGCCTGGGGGCCCGATGCCTGTCGCCCCGCCTGGGGGCCCGATGCCTGCTGCTCCGCCTGGGGGCCCGGTGCCTGCTGCTCCGCCTGGGGGCCCGGTGCCTGCTGCTCCGCCTGGGGGCCCGGTGCCTGCTGCTCCGCCTGGGGGCCCGGTGCCTGCTGCTCCGCCTGGTGGCCCGCTGCCTGCTGCTTCGCCTGGTGATCCGATGTGCCTCTGCCCGGAGTCCAGACCGATGTGCCTCTGCCCGAAGTCCAGCCCGATGTGCCTCTGCCCGGAGTCCAGCCCGATGTGCCTCTGCCCGGAGTCAAGCCCGATGTGCCTCTGCCCGGAGTCCAGCCCGATGTGCCTCTGCCGGAGTCCAGCCCGATGTGCCTCTGCCCGGAGTCCAGCCCGATGTGCCGCTGCCCGGAGTCCAGCCCGATGTGCCGCTGCCCGGTGTGCCGCTGCCTGGTGTGCCTCTGCCCGGAGTCCTGCCCGGTGTGCCGCTGCCCTGAGTCCTGCCCGGTGTGCCAGTCTTTGATATCCCGCCAGTTACCAGACCCGGGCGGTGGAACATTTTGCCCAGCTATGACTGTTTGGAGCGTCCTGAGGCCGCTCCTTGAGGGGGGGGTACTGTCAGGAATGGACTGGCCAGCAATGGTGGGACTCACCTGCCTTATGGGCTGCAGTACCAGGGCTGGCCAGCGGGTGCTCCCAGCAATCAGAGACTCAACCTTGCAGCCAGCCAAACACCTGAAACTGCTTATGCTGGTGTATTTAAGGGATGGCCAGACCTGCAGACTCTGCCTTGGTGTGTGTTTTTCCTGGGCCCTGTATCCTGTTCCTGCAACCCTGTTCCTGTTCCTGTTCCTGTTCCTGTCTGATTCGTTGCTGACCCTGCTCTGATCCCTGGCTTTGTCTGACCATTCTCCTGCTCTGATCCCTGGCTTTGTCTGACCATTCTCCTGCTCTGATCCCTGGCTTTGTCTGACCATTCTCCTGCTCTGATCCCTGGCTTTGTCTGACCATTCTCCTGCTTTACCCCATACGTTCTGACCTCCTGTTTATGATCCGGCCTGCCTGATGATGCTTGCATTGTATGTTTTGTTATCTGTGGGTGGTTTGGTTTGGTTCGTTTGCACTGTGTTATGTTTTAGTATTGCACTGCGTTTATGTTTGTATTGTTAGTCCTTAATAAATTATATTGTTTATAACTTATCTGAAGCCTGCGTTTCCCTGCGTCAGTCACATACCTCTGGTCATACCCTGGAGCTCTGACAGTGCGGTGTGGCCTGCCAAACACAGTGGGTGATGAGAACCACATAAATAACGCTGTGCGAGTGGGCGGTCCAGGGAAGAGTAACACTTAGCCTGGTTACCACAAACACTTCGGGTGGTCAGGATCACATAAATTGCGCTGTGGGAGTGGGAGGTGTGCTCTCAGTCTGACCGCCTCTTGATGCGCTTCGGGTGATCGATAAGAATCACATAAATTACGCTGTGCTGGGAAAGTGGTGGAATCAGGCCTCTCGGTAGGATCCCACCGAGTGCTCCAGGGGGTAAAGAGGTACCCGGACACGGGATATATACCAGTGACTAGTCACGATGGGCAGTAGTCAGTCCATGAAGAGAGAGGGGGAACCAGCCCTCTTCAGGGTAAGGACAGTTGCACAACTGATGAAGGTGAGTTTGGGGGGGAAGTCTACAGAACCCCTCAAAAGGTGGAATAAATGGTCGAAGGGTACCAGATGGGAAATTCTCTGGGAAGGTACATTTGACGCATGGAGGTGGGAAAAATTCATCTCTGAATTTGGACCACGGATGCAGGCGTCAGAACTAGAGATCGCACAGCTATGGCTTCACAGGTCAATCCAATTAGGGAAGCAGGGCATACAGAAACTGGTGTCTGTCCGGAAGAACCAGGTGATGTATACCTGGCCTCCAGAGGGAATAAAACAGGAGGATCCGCTGTCAGAGGTGGAGGAAGCTCTTTCAGGACTGACTCTACTAAGGCAGGCAGGATCAGGGTCTGCTGGGGTTCCCGAACAACCAACAGTGGCTGAGATAAGTATAACTGCACCTGTCTCTTCTGTTAGTGACGTCACTCTTGATGTACCTTCCGTGTCTTCTGTATCTATGCCTCAGCCTCTACCTCTACCTCTCCCTTCTCCCTGCTTCACCCCAGCTCCTTCTGTTTCCAACTATGAAGCCTTCTCAACAACCGATTTGCAGACTATCTGTGAATCAAGGGGAATAGACACCCAGTTAAGAAACAGGGCGGATTGCATCAAAGCGCTACGAACAACTGATCAGACCCCTGCCCCCCAGCTATACCCTGATCTGAGGGACCTCAAACCTGAAGGTGCAGTAAGCGAGGTGGTTAATCTAAGCCCACCGATGAAGCTGGGCCAGCCCTTGCACTCTTCCCGGACCGAGACCTATCCAGTCAGGGTGCAGCAATTTGAAGGTCCTCCCAATGCACAGGGGGAGCGGACTTTAGGTGAACGGGTAGTTTGGCATGTCCCCTTCACCCCGGCAGAGATCCGCACTATTCTGGCTGAGCTCCCGGACTATCGAGTCAATCCGAGAGGATTTGCTCGAATGTTTGGACAAAACCAGTTCAGCTATGGTATGAGCGGGTCAGATTGTGCGCAGATCCTGCGGGCGAAGGTGGGCATGGAAGTGGCCAGTGCAGTGATTGCAGGGTGCTCTATAACCACTCATGAGGAGATGAATTCAGGGGGCAAAGAGTTCTGTGCACAGCTAAAGTGTCCCCCCATTGCCAGTTCTGTGCACTGGCCTGAGTGTCCCCCCATTGCCCCCTATTCCATCCGGAATGCCCCTTGGCAACCACATGGGCTGTCACCCTACGAGGTGTTGTTTGGGGGACCTCCCAAAACAGGGTTGTACTTTCCTCAACAGTTGTCGTCTTTGCATTCACAGCTTACAGGTTACGTGCAATCTCTGCAACGGGAGCTGCAGAAGATACACCATCGGGTTCGCGAATCGCTCCCCGATCCAAATGCAATAATGGGTGTTCTTTCTATTGAGCCAGGTGATTGGGTCGTCTTAAAGAAACATCAAAGAACCGGACTCGAGCCACGGTTCACCGGACCATACCAATTCCAGCTGACGACACCTACCTCATTCAAGCTCGAGGGACGAGACAACTGGGTGCACGCAAGCCACTGCAAGAAGCTTTTCAGCTACACCAGAGAATGAGGGGTATCATTTTCCTTTTTCTTTTTGCTTGTATGTCTTACATGTGTGTGAACGGAGGAAAAGACGGCAGATACCCCAACCTTTTATTTAAAATGCATCTGCGTTTAGCCAGAACCGCCAACAAAACCAACTGTTGGGTATGCTCTAAGCCCCCACCCAGTCATCACATGTCTGCAATGGCTGCTGTTCATGCCCTATATGACATCCGCGTCGGCATGAAAAAGCAAAGGACCCCTGGTCAGCCCCCACGTAGACATTTGTCTGTAGAACTTAATGACACATTTTTAGCAGGTAACATCAGTTTTAGCACCAATAATAGCTCTAGCTCCTGTAGGGCCTTCACCAGTCCATTATGGGTAACTGGACAGCTAGGCAGCCCTCAGGTGTGCTTTAACATCAGCTTTGGCACAGGTAACAAGTTTGTTGGGACTACCACCTGCGAGGGAGGTATAACTGTCAATCTGACTAACCAGACTTCCCTTCTGAGTAACCACACTGACCGACCAGACCACGTTTGTTGGAAGGACGGATGTGATGTGCAGACTGAGGGAGCAATCCCCCAGTCTGTGCAACTGTTACTCAGTGCCAGAGGCCGAACGAAGAACTCCTCCTGCTCTGCTCTGACAGGTCCATACTATTTTCTGTGTGGTTCGGCAGCCTATAGAACATTTCCCCAGAACGCGAAAGGTTCGTGTGCCCTCATAAAGCTAGTCCCCGCATCCTATGTAGTGATGGATCATGAAGAGTTGATGGTCCACAAGAAGCCGCCAAAGGGGGGTTCTGTGAGTTCATCGGAGAAGATTGTTGTACTTGGATAGAAGACACCGATGACAAGGTCCAGGCCCATATGGACAAAGTTAGTGAACTACAGGGAAAAGCTAGAGCTATAGCTAGTGAGGGTTGGAATCCGTTCAAGGGTTTGGGAGGATTGGGAGATTTCCTGTTCTCCATCGGATCTTGGTTGAAGGAAGTGGGAGTGTATATCCTGATGCTTCTCTTTTTCCTCTGCCTCTTATATGCCGCGGTGAGATGTTCCTGTTGCCTCATCGACCGTGTAAGCCAAGCTCGGGCAGACGACCACATCTCCATGCCCGCTCCTGGGATCCCACTCCAACCACTGATGAGAGGAAGACCTCACCAACCAACCACCTTCTCTACAGATTACATCCTGGCTTCCCTCTAATTTATCTCCCTGAAGACCACATTCTCCAAGACCTCCAAGCAAGCTTCAAGCCTCATCATGGTTTGTGTCTGCGATTTGGAAAACTGTCTGGGTCGAGACCAGCCTTGTGTGGCCCCGTCTGCAGGGGCAATTTGAGAATCTGTTGCTGGATCTCCCCAGACCACCGTGGGATCACAAGCCTTATTCATACCACAAGTCTGTTTGTGGTTTTTGCAAGAGCCTTCCTGTAGTGAAGGTTCCAACGCTCTTGAGGATCATTGCTTCAATCAAGCCTGTTTGCATCGAGTCTGCGTCGGGTCTTGTTGTTTCAGGAACCCCGTGGAGCTTTATTCTCAGGGACAACTACAGGAACTCTTTGAGGTTTTGAGACTACACCCATCAAGCTGAAGAAGATCAAGAAGGGACACGAGGAGAATATGATAAAACAGGAGGGAGTGTCATGGAAATTTTGTATTGTTGGTTGAACTTTAAATGTGTCATATATGAGTGTTATTCATATGTCTCTCGTGTGGCTTAATTAAAGCTCTGAGGGCTGCAATTGGGCCATGCGCATGTACAATGTATGTATTACAGTACTCAGCTCGGTAATGGATGAGATGGCGGATCTGCGCTTATAGACCGGCGTGTATACCACCACGGCATTCGATGCAAATGCCGCTGGCAGTAGACCGCGGGCCTGTATCCACATATCAGCAGCATAGTACCACATGGACTTCATAACGCAAGGCGCCAAGCGGTGTG
Source organism: Staurois parvus (assembly GCF_062004578.1). NCBI lineage: Eukaryota > Metazoa > Chordata > Amphibia > Anura > Ranidae > Staurois > Staurois parvus. Next base: position 1,292,206 of record NW_028317930.1, on the reverse strand, counting down.
AACTCCGCGTGTAGGCTTATGCATATCTTACAACCCATTACCGACCTGAACTGTATCTGGATGGATGTGTTTTAATAAAGATCGTATCGGGTCCATCCAGATACAGACTGATGTTCCTAGGGGATGCTTGTACTGAGAATGAACATACTGCTAGGAGCTGGGAAATATGCTCTCCATAGAGGGCTCATGGGGGGAAGGGGAGGAAGTCTGCTGACCTCAGAAGGCTCATGGGGGGAAGGGGAGGAAGTCTGCTGACCTCAGAAGGCTCATGGGGGGAAGGGGAGGAAGTCTGCTGACCTCAGAAGGCTCATGGGGGGAAGGGGAGGAAGTCTGCTGACCTCAGAAGGCTCATGGGGGAGGACCAGTGATAGATAATAGGAAAGGCTATGCTCCAATCGGAATGTACATCCTGTGTATAGGCACTCCCCATTGCATTGTTCTGTGGGAGGGGATTGACCTTATTCATGTGGGGGGGCGTGTGTGTATTTGTAATAAAACCGGAGGGGAAAATGAAAATTTTCTCTATGTGAATTCAAACATCATCCTGAGAGTGTCGCCTGATCATTCTTGGGTAACGGAGCTCCAGTCACCCACATTTCAACAGAGCTAACCCATTTGGATGGGCAGGAATCGTGTAGTTTAGCTACAGTCGTGGTAAGCGAGATTCGCACAGCTTTATGGGGGATTTCTGCGCATCCAACTGCGAGTACTCACGGTAAGGAGAAATTCGTTAAAGCGAATTTCCAAGACAATATCAATATAAAAGAATCAATATAAAGCCACCCCACCTAAATTTTGGCCAATGTCAAACCATGAAGACTACATCCAGAAGCAATGGGTATACACATGTATTAAATATTAAAATCACTATACACAAATACATAATAAATGTATATATACACAAATACATATGAATAAAACCGAGAATAAATTAAATAAAAAATATATAATGTACAGTGGGGATCGAAAGTTTGGGCACCCCAGCTAAAAATTTGTATTAATGTGCATAAAGAAGCCAAGGAAAGATGGAAAAATCTCCAAAAGGCATCAAATTACAGATTAGACATTCTTATAATATGTCAACAAAAGTTAGATTTTATTTCCATCATTTACACTTTCAAAATAACCGAAAACAAAAAAATGGCGTCTGTAAAAGTTTGGGCACCCTGCAGAATTTATAGCATGCACTGCCCCCTTTGCCAAGCTGAGACCTGCCAGTGTCATGGATTTTTCTCAATCATCGTTTGGGAAGACCAGGTGATGTCAATCTCAAAGGTTTTAAATGCTCAGACTCATCTGACCTTGCCCCAACAATCAGCACCATGGGTTCTTCTAAGCAGTTGTCTAGAAAACTGAAACTGAAAATAGTTGACGCTCACAAAGCTGGAGAAGGCTATAAGAAGATAGCAAAGCGTTTTCAGATGTCAATATCCTCTGTTCGGAATGTAATTAAGAAAGGGCAGTCATCAGGAACAGTGAAAGTTAAAGCAACATCTGGAAGACCAAGAAAAATATCAGACAGAACAGCTCGCAGGATTGTGAGAAAAACAATTCAAAACCCACGTTTGACTGCACGATCCCTCCAGAAAGATCTGGCAGACACTGGAGTTGTGGTACACTATTCCACTATAAAGAGATACTTGTACAAATATGGTCTTTATGGAAGAGTCATCAGAAGAAAACCTCTTCTACATCCTCTATAAATAGTGAATACTTGTGAGCTATTATGAATGAGGTCTTCAGTAAATTATAGATAATTAATAAATAAATAATTATCTACTGGTGTCATGCGCTTGGTGCGCTGGCACTCACACAGACTCACTTACTAGTGTTATTAAAGTAACAAAGATATAAATAGTGCCGCGCTCCTATTGCTATATAAAATAGTTAAATACAATCTAATCTCTTTCCAATGAATATATATATATTGAAACCTCTGCAAAATCCATAAACCACTATACTTAGTGGGTAAAAATAATATATGAATCACTGTGACTGGTGAATCAAATAAATAATTGTAAAAAAACCTTAATAACTTAGGCTGATATCAATCAATTAATTGTGACTAATAAATTAAAATAAAATTAGAGTGTATATAAATACTTGGTGCCACTCATCAATCCATCAATATTGTGCAAAGACATATATTAATATTAATGTGCAAGTGCAAACATGATAATACATGAATGAATAAAAGTCTTTTGAAATAAGTGCAATGTGCCGGTGAGTTCCTTATTCCCTTTTGCCTCAGGTGCCTTGTGATCTCCCTATGCGCTCACCTTAATATTTGCCCAAATAAATTCAGGCAAATAAGCTTTTAATCCTTCCAGGATTGATGGAATATTGCTGATGTATATGATGTTCCACGAGGTAAGTATAGATCTATTATGGATACTCCTGTACTCTCCTCTCTCTCCTTAGGTTGCTGCTCATAGGTAAGTATTTAGACCAGCTCTATAGGGATCTCCTTGTTCCCCTCCTGGGGTCACCTCCTTCTCATATCCTCCTTTCTCCAGTGTGGGGAATATAAGTCAAATGAAGAAACAAAGAAGAAAGACCATGGTGCCTTATCCTTTTTTATAGCAGAAATTTATTACTGCCAGTGGTGATATTTCACAGCAATATACAGTTCTCTGGTGATCCAGGACAGCATAAGCAAACACAGTTAGCAGTGAGTGAGCAAACCTATATCTTTGTTACTTTAATAACACTAGTAAGTGAGTCTGTGTGAGTGCCAGCGCACCAAGCGCATGACACCAGTAGATAATTATTTATTTATTAATTATCTATAATTTACTGAAGACCTCATTCATAATAGCTCACAAGTATTCACTATTTATAGCATCATTTTACACTCATTTATCACTTGTTTGTAGAAATTATGGAGGTTTTCACATTTTTGGAAAGTAGGGAATTTGATATCAATAATATATTTTTGGGAGAAAACCAGGATGATCTAAGTATTAATAATCTGTTCAAGAAATTAGGGAACCTCATGGATAAAAAAAATAGCATTTGGTGGGATATAGTCACTATGGAAAAATATATAAAAGAAAGAATGATCCCAAGAAAGCTTAGATGGGAATTACCCATTAATGATGGCTTATTGGAGGAAGAAGATAAGGAGGAATGGTACAATTTCTTCAATGAAAAAGGAATGGAGGTTCTCCAGTTCCTACTAAAAAGAAAACAAAGAAAAATGAGGAAAGTAGAAAAAGTGATAAAGGAGTACCAAAACAAGGTAGAAACCAATAAAGATCACCCAGAATTTGTAAAATACTTATCCCAGCTCAATAAAAATGCCCAGAAAAAAGATACAGAAATTAAGAATAAGAAAAAGAAAAAATACCAGAGAGTGAGCCAGGATTACCAACAAAAATCAGTATTTAAATGGCAAACTAACCCCAATCTCAATGAGATTAAATCTACAGAATCCACACCAGTTAAAACAAATGAGAAAGCACCACCCCCCAAAAAAGTACTAGGGTTCAAAACACCAATGAAAGATAACAGAACACATCCCCATCAAAAAGGAGGGAATCCCAATAACTGGAGACCACAAAACTATACTCCAGGGCCGTATAGACCTCCATATAACCCACCCTATCAAGGGGGGAGACCATATCACAATGGTAATAGAGGCTATAACCAGAGAGGTCCCCAAGGATATTACACACAAGAATACTATGGGAGGCCTGGCCAAAATAGAGGCCCATACTATCCAAAACCACAAAGGCCACAATACCAAGTACAGTATCCAATAATGAATAAACCATACCAAGTACCTATACACAACAGATATTCACCCCTGGAAAGGGAAGAACCAAATTCACCCCTCCCGAACCCTTTTTTAGGCTGGGATTTGAATCCCCAAGGGAGGAGGGAAGAAGAAACACAATATATACAAGAAAGAGAGGAAAAAGAGGAGGAAGAAGGACACAACAAAAAAAGAAGAAGGAATTAAAGGGTGAAGGCATTTTTAACATTAGTGGATTACCCCTAACAGAGGGGGAAATATATGCGTTAAGTAAGGGTCTCAAGTATGCTCCGAAAAAAGGATTAAACAAATTTGACACTTATGTGAGCATACAGAAATTGATTAGGAAGCTCAATCTGAAAAAGTATTATGCTAGTAATCCTATTACACATAATACTGGAGCAATAGAACACACCAATTTTAGTCAATTGAGGAACAAATCAGTTTTTAATCCCCAGATTGGAGATAATAAGTATATAGATACTTTCAAACACATGGTATTACAAGATCTGGAATCCCTCCGGATTAAAAAACCAAATATGGAGACCAAATTAAAGAGAGGTCTAGACATACTGAAAAAGAGGAATGATATTGTAGTACGTCCAGCGGATAAGGGAGGGGGAATAGTGATACAATCTAAGACATACTATGAATCAATCATGACAGAAATGCTTAATGATAGAGATACATATGAAGTACTTACAAATAACCCCACAAAGGAATATAAGAAAAAACTAATAAAGCTAGTTTCAAAAGGAAAAAAGAAGGGAATGATAAATGAGAAAGAATATGAATATCTAATACCATCTGTATGTAGACTACCCATTATGTATTCAGTTCCCAAAATTCACAAAAATAGTAACAACCTGCCAGGTAGACCCATCATAAATGGAATAGATTCACTTACAGCTAGACTGGGTGAATATGTAGATAATTACCTTCAGCCACTAGTAACTAAAACTAGAGCATACCTAAGGGATACAAAGCATGTAATACAAGAAATGAAGGATATCCAGATAAATAACAACACGCTTTTGAGCTCAGCAGATGTAGCAGCACTGTACACTAACATAGACCACCAGGGAGCCATAGAAGCAGCCAAATGGGCGCTCAACAAATATGGAAATACCACCAATAGACATAAAAAATTTATTGTAAAATGTCTAAAATTTTGTCTTTCTCACAACTATTTCTGGTATGGTAACACCTACTATTCCCAAAGTAGAGGAGTAGCTATGGGCGCTAAATTCGCCCCTAGCATTGCTAATCTATATATGGCGAAATGGGAAGATGAATTTGTGTTTCAGAATATGCAAACGGAAATAGTAATATACAAGAGATACATTGATGACCTGCTGGTAGTATGGAATGGTGAGAAAGAAGAACTTACTAAATTCTATGATGGTCTAAACATGAATGAAGCTAATATAAAATTGAGTTATGATATACATGACACCTGTATAAATTTCTTAGACATTCAAATTTTCAAAGAAGGAATACAACTATGTACAAAAAATTATTTCAAATCAGTAGATAGAAATGCATACATCCCTATAGATAGCTGCCATCATAAAGCGTGGTTAACAAATATCCCCAGAGGTCAATTTATTAGGCTGAAAAGGAACTGCACTAAAATGAAGGATTATGTAGAACAAAGTGGAATACTAGCAGAAAGATTTATAAATAAAGGTTATAAGAAAGAAACCATACAAGAGGAAAGGGACAAAGTAGGGTCAATGGATCGCAATACGCTGGTAGCAGATAAACAGAAAGAGAATACTGAAAAGGAGGAACTATCGGTAGTATTACAATATAACATACAGTACAAATCAGTACAAAGTATAATAAAGAAACACTGGAAGATTCTAACATTAGATAAACACTTGAAAAATAACATCCCAGAAATACCAAGGTTTATATACAAAAAAATCTCCTAACATTAGAGATAACGTTGTCAAAAGCATACTAGCACCACCTATTAAAAATCAACAATTAAGCTTTTTCCAGGGAAAGGGGTTTTACACTTGTGGTAGATGCTATAGTTGTACTAGAGTGGTAAATAATCCCAGGCGAAGATTCACATTTCAGAACCCCATTAGTGGAAAAGAATATAGAATTCAGCAATTTATATCATGTGACACAAGAGGGGTTATTTATGCTTTGAAATGCCCATGTAACCTGATTTACATTGGTCGTACTAAAAGGATGCTAAGAGAACGTATAAAAGAACATGTATATAATATTAACAGGGGGTACAAATATCATCATTTATCACAGCATTTTAAAAAATACCATAACAAAGATGCAAGGAAATTAGAGTTCTGGGGTATAGAAAAACATGTACAACACTGGAGGGGTGACAACCTGATAAGGGAAATTAACAAGAAGGAATCGAAGTGGATTTATGAAATGGGTTGTCTGGCTCCAAATGGGTTAAACAAGGAGTTTGACCTTGCATGTTTTATTAGTAATAAATAAGCACATAGACGCAGATAGTATGTAATTCGTTTTGAGGCCCATAAATTTTATATAGGTTGAAGGTTGGTTTTAACTATTACATTTTAAAACATTTTAGACACCTCGTATATGTGAGCATTCATAATATGTGTAGTACCTATAATTATGAAATTTTATAATGATTCATAATTTTAATAAATCATAGATAATCTAATAGTAAGGTATAAAAAGGATCTGCCTAAATAGGATGTGTGATGTTAATAATAGAGATGAGCGAAGTATTCAAAAATTCGATTCGGCTGATTCGGCGAATTCGCGGAATAAATTCGATTCGAGTCGAATATATTCGCTGCAAATTTAACTTATAAAAAGGGTGTTTCTAGGCTTCAGAGAGCCTTTATATTAGTGCAGAACACTGTACCTTTAATTTAAATGCCCTTGGAGTCTGCTGGGGAAGAGAAATAATACTGTCAGTCAGTATGACATGCAGATGAGTGCCGTCGATCTTAGAATCACCGCACACTTCACTCATTTGGGCAGTCACGGGGCCAAAACCAGAGTGTGGAGCCACAGTGTGGCGGTGGAGGCAGCAGCAATGGGAGGCCATACAGCACCCTATGACAAAATGGAACCCACCAGCAGTGTGAGGAGACCTGAAAGTGGCACATGGCAGAGTGTGGCGATGGAGACAGCAGCAATGGGAGGCCGTACAGGGACCCATGAGACACTCTGAACCTGGCAGCAGCATGAGGAGGCGGTACGGGGGCCCATGGCAGATTACGGGCCTGGCAGCAGCAATGGGAGGCCCGTAATCTGCCAGCACCCTATGACAAAATGGAACCCACCAGCAGTGTGAGGAGACCTGAAAGTGGCACATGGCAGAGTGTGGCGATGGAGACAGCAGCAATGGGAGGCCGTACAGGGACCCATGAGACACTCTGGACCTGGCAGCAGCATGAGGAGGCGGTACGGGGGCCCATGGCAGATTACGGGCCTGGCAGCAGCAATGGGAGGCCCGTAATCTGCCAGCACCCTATGACAAAATGGAACCCACCAGCAGTGTGAGGAGACCTGAAAGTGGCACATGGCAGAGTGTGGCGATAGAGACAGCAGCAATGGGAGGCCGTACAGGGACCCATGAGACACTCTGGACCTGGCAGCAGCATGAGGAGGCGGTACAGGGGCCCATGACAGATTACGGGCCTGGCAGCAGCATGAGGAGTCGGTACGGGGGCCCATGGCAGATTACGGGCCTGGCAGCAGCAATGGGAGGCCCGTAATCTGCCAGCACCCTATCACAAAATGGAACCCCCCAGCAGTGTGAGGAGACCTGAAAGTGGCACATGGCAGAGTGTGGCGATGGAGACAGCAGCAATGGGAGGCCGTACAGGGACCCATGAGACACTCTGGACCTGGCAGCAGCATGAGGAGTCGGTACGGGGGCCCATGGCAGATTACGGGCCTGGCAGCAGCAATGGGAGGCTCGTAATCTGCCAGCACCCTATGACAAAATGGAACCCACCAGCAGTGTGAGGAGACCTGAAAGTGGCACATGGCAGAGTGTGGCGATGGAGACAGCAGCAATGGGAGGCCGTACAGGGACCCATGACACACTCTGGACCTGGCAGCAGCATGAGGAGGCAGAACAGGGGCCCATGACAGATTACGGGCCTGGCAGCAACATGAGGAGTCGGTACGGGGGCCCATGGCAGATTACGGGCCTGGCAGCAGCAATGGGAGGCCATGCAGCACCCTATGACAAAATGGAACCCACCAGCAGTGTGAGGAGACCTGAAAGTGGCACATGGCAGAGTGTGGCGATGGAGACAGCAGCAATGGGAGGCCGTACAGGGACCCATGAGACACTCTGGACCTGGCAGCAGCAAGAGGAGGCGGTACAGGGGCCCATGGCAGAGTGGCGAAGCGTAAGCAGCTTAAATTGAAGGCCATACAGAGGCCTATGTTAAAAATAATAACATGTTTGAGGCATGATTCATGGCGGATTTAGTCAGTTGTGTCAGGAACTGGTGGTTTGAAATCCAGACTAATCCACGCCTGATTCATTTTCACAAACGTGAGTCTCTCCACACTTTGGGTGGACAGTCGTGTCCTCCGCGGAGTTACAATACCTCCTGCCGCACTAAACACGCGCTTCGATGCCACGCTACTGGCCGGGCATGACAGCCTTTTAATGGCAAATTCAGCTAGTTGGGGCCAAAGGTCAAGTTTTGTTGCCCAGTAGTCAAGGGGATTGTCTACCTCGGTTGGCAGGGTGCTGTCCAAGTAGGCCCAAGCCTGTTGTTTGCCAGGTCCACCTGATGCTGCTGCTGCTGCGGCTGGTTAGTAGTTTCCTCACTGCGCTGGTGAAGAAAGCTACTCATCATAGACTGCAGACTGAGGCAGCCGCTGCTGCTGCCATGGCAGCGGAACGTGAGCGCACAGGGCCCACAGTGTCTGAGGATGGACGTTGGCGCAGAAAGCAGAGACCAACTGACTACATAGGTGGTTTTTATAGTACTTTATTTTGGCCTCCCTCTCAGCAGGTGTGAAAAAGGCCACCATTTTTGAACGGTAGCGAGGGTCCAACAAGGTGGACAGCTAAAAGTCATCCCTCTGTCTGATGGTTATTATTCGGCTGTCGCTACGCAAGCAACCGAGCATGCTATGGGCCATTTGTGCCAAGGAATGCGAGGGACTCCCTGCCTCCATCTCCACAGCATACTGCCACGGTGCGTCTGGGTCCTCTGTCTCCTCCTCCTCCTCTACCAGATGCTCCTGCTCCTCCACTCCTGTCCGCTGAGTGGAAAAACCACCCATTTCACTCAATAATTCCTGAGCACCAATGTCCTCCTCTACCTCCTCCTCTTCTTCCTGTCCTGCCCCCACAGGGGTCATGTGGCGTTGAGATCTGTGCGCCACGTCTACCGCACCCTGACCAGCCATTGTTAACAGCATTTGTTCCAGGACGTGCAACAGAGGAATGACGTCGTTCATCCCATAGTCCTGCCGACTCACGAATAGCGTGGCCTCCTCAAAGGGCCTGAGCAGGTGTCACGCATGAGCTGCCAATGGCTGACATCTAAGTTACACAGGGGAGTACCTTTATCCGCTTGTAACATCAGGAAATCGGTGATGGCCTTTCGCTGTTCGTAAAGGCGGTCTAACATATGTAGGGTTGAATTCCACCTTGTTGCAACGTCACAGCATGAGGAGTCGGTACGGGGGCCCATGGCAGATTACGGGCCTGGCAGCAGCAATGGGAGGCCCGTAATCTGCCAGCACCCTATGACAAAATGGAACCCACCAGCAGTGTGAGGAGACCTGAAAGTGGCACATGGCAGAGTGTGGCGATGGAGACAGCAGCAATGGGAGGCCGTACAGGGACCCATGACACACTCTGGACCTGGCAGCAGCATGAGGAGGCGGTACAGGGGCCCATGACAGATTACGGGCCTGGCAGCAGCATGAGGAGTCGGTATGGGGGCCCATGACAGATTACGGGCCTGGCAGCAGCAATGGGAGGCCCGTAATCTGCCAGCACCCTATGACAAAATGGAACCCACCAGCAGTGTGAGGAGACCTGAAAGTGGCACATGGCAGAGTGTGGCGATGGAGACAGCAGCAATGGGAGGCCGTACAGGGACCCATGACACACTCTGGACCTGGCAGCAGCATGAGGAGGCGGTACAGGGGCCCATGGCAGATTATGGGCCTGGTAGCAGCAATGGGAGGCCCGTAATCTGCCAGCACCCTATGACAAAATGGAACCCACCAGCAGTGTGAGGAGACCTGAAAGTGGCACATGGCAGAGTGTGGCAATGGAGACAGCAGCAATGGGAGGCCGTACAGGGACCCATGACACACTCTGGACCTGGCAGCAGCATGAGGAGGCGGTACAGGGGCCCATGGCAGATTACGGGACTGGCAGCAGCAATGGGAGGCCCGTAATCTGCCAGCACCCTATGACAAAATGGAACCCACCAGCAGTGTGAGGAGACCTGAAAGTGGCACATGGCAGAGTGTGGCGATAGAGACAGCAGCAATGGGAGGCCGTACAGGGACCCATGACACACTCTGGACCTGGCAGCAGCATGAGGAGGCGGTACAGGGGCCCATGGCAGATTACGGGCCTGGCAGCAGCAATGGGAGGCCCGTAATCTGCCAGCACCCTATGACAAAATGGAACCCACCAGCAGTGTGAGGAGACCTGAAAGTGGCACATGGCAGAGAGTGGCGATGGAGACATGGGCCCCCTGGCCACGCTTGACTTTCTGGCCACATAGTTGACATACGGCTACGTTTACTTCCTCGGGCGGCTTGACGAAAAATTGCCACACCGCCGAGTAGGAAACTTTGCCCCCGCTACTCCTCACTGGCTGACTGCTACTTCCTCCGTGCACACCGGCACCACTACTGGCCGTGGTGGTAGGCTGCAGTGGAGCTGGTGCTCTACTCCGTGGCCATTTGCCTCCACTGACACTGCTGCGACCCTGCTGCCTCCTGGGCAACCCACCGACTGTTTTGCTCGCTGCCAAGCTGGCACCCTCTTCTCCTGATGATGCGGAAGCAATAGCCTGATGACGACGAGGCTGCCAAGTGCGATCAGCCTCATCATCATCAATTAGGGTCTCCGCCTCACTACTAGCCCCCTCGGCTGCGTGTGGGTCAGGAGACAGACCTGTCTCTAGACCGGCTACCGAGCCACTCTCCTCGCCAGTACTTCTTCGCCTGGCTGCTGAAGAGGCGGATGTCTCCCCCCGTTCCTGACCGCCCTCTGTTAGCTCTTCCTCACTGTACAGTGGGGCTGAGCCCACAGCATGCGATACTTCGCTTGGTGAAGAAACACCAAAGGACAGGGGCAGGTAGAGGACACGTGATTTCAGTGGGCTTGCTCCCGGGCCATGCCAACTAACGGTTGTGTCTGACGTACCCACCGACCGTTGGCTGTAGGTGTCAGAGGTGACCTGGGAAGAGGAAGACGACCGAGCCAACCAATCGATGACGGCAGGGTTGTCGGTGGAGACACGACCGCTGGATGACACCGGGAGCACTGGCCTCTGGCTGTGACTAGTGCTGCCTCGACCCCTTCCTCTGCTGCCACGTCTGCTCGCTCCTGAAACATTGCCTCCTCTGCCACTCCTCTGCGTGTTGTCTGACATACTCTTTAATTCAACGATTCTGTGTCCCTGAGTAACAATTCTGTGTCCCTGAGTAACAATTCTGTGTCCCTCAGTAACGATTCTGTGTCCCTCAGTAACAATTCTGTGTCCCTGAGTAACAATTCTGTGTCCCTGAGTAACAATTCTGTGTCTGTCCCTGAGTAACAATTATGTGTCCCTGAGTAACAATTCTGTGTCTGTCCCTGAGTAACAATTCTGTGTCCCTGAGTAACAATTCTGTGTCCCTGAGTAACAATTCTGTGTCTGTCCCTGAGTAACAATTCTGTGTCCCTGAGTAACAATTCTGTGTCTGTCCCTGAGTAACAATTCTGTGTCCCTGAGTAACGATTCTGTGTCCCTGAGTAACGATTCTGTGTCCCTCAGTAACAATTCTGTGTCCCTCAGTAACGATTCTGTGTCCCTCAGTAACGATTCTGTGTCCCTGAGTAACAATTCTGTGTCTGTCCCTGAGTAACAATTCTGTGTCCCTGAGTAACAATTCTGTGTCCCTGAGTAACAATTCTGTGTCTGTCCCTGTCATGGAAATTTTGTATTGTTGGTCGAACTTTAAATGTGTCATATATTCGTGTTATTCATATGTCTCTCGTGTGGCTTAATTAAAGCTCTGAAGGCTGCAATTGGGCCATGCGCATGTACAATGTATGTATTACAGTACTCAGCTTGGTAATGGATGAGATGGCAGATCTGCGCTTATAGACCGGCGTGTATACCACCACGGCATTCCATGCGAATGCTGCTGTCAGTAGACCGTGGGCCTGTATCCACATATCAGCAGCATAGTACCACGTGGGCTTCATAACGCAATGCGCAAGCGGTGTGAACTCCGCGTGTAGGCTTATGCATATCTTACAACCCATTACTAATCTGAACTGTATCTTGGATGGATGTGTTTTAATAAAGATCGTATCGGGCCCATCCAGGTACAGACTGGTATTTTTAGGAGATGCTTGTGCAGAGAATTTACATACCAATAGAAGCTAGTAGGACAGGAAATATGACCTCAGATGGCTCATAGGGGGGAAGGGGAGGAAGTCTGCTGACCTCAGAAGACTCATGGGGGAGGACCAGTGATAGATAATAGCAAAGGCTATGCTCCAATTGGAATGTACATCCTCTGTATAGGTACTCCCCATTGCATTGTTCGGTGGGAGGGGATTGACTTTATTCATGTGGGGGGCATGTGTGTATTTTTAATAAAACAGAGAGCTGAGCCTGAAGCCGGCCCTTATGTGGATTGCAACCATCCTAAGAGTGTCGTTTGATCATTCTAGGGTAACGGAGCTCCATCACCTACATCTCAACAGAAGCTAAAAGTAGTTGGATGAGCAGGAATCGTGTAGTTTGGCTGCAGTCATGGTAAGCGAGATTCGCACAGCTTTATGGGGGATTTCTGCGCATCCAACTGCGAGTACTCACGGTAAGGAGAAATTCGTTAAAGCGAATTTCCAAGACAGTTTGGCGAGCCTGGTGGATACTAACGCGTATTCTTGCGTAGCTAACCAAGAACGAGGGGGGAATGAACTATCATGAACTAGCAAAAAGTATGCCGGCACATTTCAGGTCTATCTGCCATTAAGAGGATCGCTTTTTGCGTGTTCGTGTGGCTGATTTCGCTCTCTGTTAGCTAACAAGAATTACCGCTTAACAAGGATCTAGTTTTTTGTCCTAAACTCTTGATTTGTGGGTGAAAGACGAGGGTTTGTCTCTGCGGAGAGCAGCAGAGGGGTGGGTTTGGTTGGCTGGATTTGGTCAAGTTTAAAAATCTTCCAACCAAAAATTAAACGGGTATATGTTTTAGTGGGTAAAAGTTGTTGCATAGTGTTAGGTAAGTATTTGCGGGTTGTAGGTACTGTGGTGATTGCTCTACCCCCCTCCACGTGAGGTAATTATTACAGTGCTGAAAGGTTTAGGTTAATTGTTAACTGTTGTAAGATCTCTGTGTGTATGTAGTCTGTACAATGTTTTGTGGTACTACTGCTCCCAGCAAGCATGCAGCAGGGGGTCCTTTCTGTTACATGTGCATGTTAGTGTGATATGTTGGTGTTTTATGTCTGTTCTGTGATTGTGCCAAATTGTGTTGTATGTGTGCTTCATATTGTTGTGTAATTGTGCAGTGTATGTTCTGTCCAAACGTCTGTTTTATGTAAGAGGCAATTTTGAGGCTAGAGTCTGCCGTGTGCTTCCCTGTGGGGGGCCATTCTAGTGTTACCATGTGCTTCCCTGTAGGGGGTCATTCTAGTAATGACCATGTGCTTTCCCTGTTGGTGGCCATTTTGTTGGCTACCATGTGCTTTCCCTGTTGGTGGCCATTTTGTTGACTACCATATGTGCAGTAATCTCTATGCAATGTGTATGCAGTTTTCTATATGCATTTGACCCATATTGTGTTTTTAATCCAAATTTTTTACAGTTTCATTTGTTTGCTTTTAGCTTTAAATTTGCGTATTGCCAGCCAATTTAAAGTGTGTTAAGCGAGTTTTCCCTTCACGTGTTCCACATTTAGTGAGCGCGGTGAAGTCTGGGTTTTTGCACATAGATTTCTTGTATAGTGATTATGTTTTTCTTGTGTTTTTCCTGTTAAAAGTAGTTCCTTATTGTAAAGCGGGTTTGTTTTAAGCTGCTGTGTCGCGTGTTTCACGTCCAGCAGACTTTTTATGTAAACGGTTCTAGGTGGTTGCAGTGAAGATTGCGTGTATAACGTGGATCGTTTAGCGGTGCTGATAGGAGTGATTTTTGCGTCAGCAACAAGGTTACTTTTGACGCAGTTTTTCGGTTCACCTCTGTGTAATTGTTTTACTGTGAAACGTCCCGTGTTTTTCATAAGGATCCACTTTGTCCTTTTTAACAGTTTTTCAGGTTGGAAAAGGGTTTTTTTTTTTTTTTTTTCTGTGTGTATTAGGAAAGTTTTTTTCTTTACACAAATTTCCTAAAGGTCAGTTAGTAGGTTTCTGCCCAACCAGTGACCCCTAAGTAACATCCAAGAACCCCTCTTTTTGTTTTGACTTGTGTTAGCTACTGTGTGCAGGGAGAGAAAAGCCACTTTCATCATTGTGCGGTGTGGCCTGCCAAACACAGTGGGTGATGAGAGCCACATAAATTACGCTGTGGGAGTGGGCGGTCCAGGGAAGTAACGCTTAGCCTGGTCACCACAAACACTTCGGGTGGTCAGGATCGCATAAATTGCGCTGTGGGAGTGGGAGGTGTGCTCTCAGTCTGACCGCCACTTGATGCGCTTCGGGTGATCGATAAGTATCACATAAATTACGCTGTGCTGGGAAAGTGGTGGAATCAGGCCTCTCGGTAGGATCCCACCGAGTGCTCCAGGGGGTAAACAGGTACCCGGACGCGGGATATATACCAGTGACTAGTCACGATGGGCAGTAGTCAGTCCATGAAGAGAGAGGGGGAAGCAGCCCTCTTCAGGGTAAGGACAGCTGCACAACTGATGAAGGTGAGTTTGGGGGGGAAGTCTACAGAACCCCTCAAAAGGTGGAATAAATGGTCGAAGGGTACCAGATGGGAAATTCCCCGGGAAGGTACATTTGACGCATGGAGGTGGGAAAAATTCATCTCTGAATTTGAACCACGGATGCAGGCGTCAGAACTAGAGATCGCACAGCTATGGCTTCACAGGTCAATCCGATTAGGGAGGCAGGGCATACATAAACTGGCGTCTGTCCGGAAGAACCAGGTGATGTATACCTGGCCTCCAGAGGGAATAAAACAGGAGGATCCGGTGTCAGAGGTGGAGGAAGCTCTTTCAGGGCTGACTCTACTAAGGCAGGCAGGATCAGGGTCTGCTGGGGTTCCCGAACAACCAACAGTGGCTGAGATAAGTATAACTGCACCTGTCTCTTCTGTTAGTGACGTCACTCTTGACATACCTTCCGTGTCTTCTGTATCTATGCCTCAGCCTCTACCTCTACCTCTCCCTTCTCCCTGCTTCACCCCAGCTCCTTCTGTTTCCAACTATGAAGCCTTCTCAACAACCGATTTGCAGACTATCTGTGAATCAAGGGGAATAGACACCCGGTTAAGAAACAGGGCGGATTGCATCAAAGCGCTACGAACCACTGATCAGACCCCTGCCCCCCAGCTATACCCTGATCTGAGGGACCTCAAACCTGAAGGTGCAGTAAGCGAGGTGGTTAATCTAAGCCCACCGATGATGCTGGGTCAGCCCTTGCACTCTTCCCGGACCGAGGCCTATCCAGTCAGGGTGCAGCAATTTGAAGGTCCTCCCAATGCACGGGGGGAACGGACTTTAGGGGAACGGGTAGTTTGGCATGTCCCCTTCACCCCAGCAGAGATCCGCACTATTCTGGCTGAGCTCCCGGACTATCGAGTCAATCCGAGAGGATTTGCTCGAATGTTTGGACAAAACCAGTTCAGCTATGGTATGAGCGGGTCAGATTGTGCACAGATCCTACGGGCAAAGGTGGGCATGGAAGTGGCCAGTACAGTGATTGCAAGGTGCTCTATAACCACGCATGAGGAGATGACTTCAGGGGGCAAAGAGTTCTGTACACAGCTAAAGGCAAAGCTTCCAGAAATGTATGGTGCTACCTCTACTACGGACATGATGAAGCTCACCCAGGGTCCTAATGAGGAAAGCGCCTGCTTCTGGCGCCGTCTCAAGCAGACGGCACTGGATGCGGATCTGGAAGTTGGACCTGATGCTCCAACTGAAGGGGTAAAGGTGACCGCGACGCACATTCTGTTGCGGGCCAAATTTTTGGAAGGCATCGATACTAAAATTCGGGAAAGGCTGGTTCTGGCCCGACCCGAATATAATGAGATGTCTATCCCTGCTATCCTTTCCACTCTTGCGGCAATAGAGAGGGAAATGGATAGAAGAAAACAAGACAAGGCCAAAGTTCTTATGTCCCAGACCCCACACGAAAAACCAAGGGATCTGGGTCACAGGAAGGATAGGCCCCCACCCAGGTGCTTCCAGTGCCACCAAACGGGGCACATGAGGAGGAGCTGTCCCCAATTACCTAAAGGTCGGTGGCAGTTCATTCCTGATGAGTCCTCCGCCCCTATGACCACCATGGTAAGTAACTCCTATGAATTCTCATAGGAAGTTGACAAATCGGTGTCGGCCCAGATCCATCTTTTTCTAGAGGAATTAAAATATCCCCTCCCTTGCCTCACCGACACCGGTGCAGCAAGAACGGTCCTGCGAAAACAGGACATCCAAGGCAAGGTACCCCTCTCAGGGGAAAGCCCTCCTAACCCCTACTAACCTCACTATCAAACGATGCACTATTCTTAACCCAGCTTCTCTTCTTCCTGTGTCGGAAGATGAGAAGGGGGGGGAGGACAGCAATGACAGTGCTGAATTTTGCAACACGACTAACAATACTAACACCTCTTCTGCTAACATGTCTTCTTTGTCCACTACTAATCTCTCTTCCAAAGGACACGACTGCATTTCTTTGGTGGAACTGGAGTCAGCGGCGACACACCCCATATCACCCCGAGAGTAGCGGTAAGGTTGAACGTCTTCCGATACCCAAAAACCTTGGCCTGAGTGTCTCCCCATTGCCCCCTATTCCATCCGGAATGCCCCTCGGCAACCACATGGGCTGTCACCCTACGAGGTGTTGTTTGGGGGACCTCCCAAAACAGGGTTGTACTTTCCTCAACAGTTGTCGTCTTTGCATTCACAGCTTACAGGTTATGTGCAATCTCTGCAACGGGAGCTGCAGAAGATACACCATCGGGTTCGCGAATCGCTCCCCGATCCAAATACAATAACAGGTGTTCTTCCTATTGAGCCAGGTGATTGGGTCGTCCTAAAGAAACATCAAAGAACCGGACTCGAGCCACGGTTCACCGGACCATACCAAGTCCAGCTGACGACACCTACCTCACTCAAACTCGAGGGACGAGACAACTGGGTGCACGCAAGCCACTGCAAGAAGCTTTTCAGCTACACCAGAGAATGAGGGGTGTCATTTTCCTTTTTCTTTTTGTTTGTATGTCTTACATGTGTGTGAACGGAGGAAAAGACGGCAGATACCCCAACCTTTTATTTAAAATGCACCTGCGTTTAGCCAGAACCGCCAACAAAACCAACTGTTGGGTATGCTCAAAGCCCCCACCCAGTCATCACATGTCCGCAATGGCCGCTGTTCATGCCCTATATGACATCCGCGTCGGCATGAAAAAGCAAGGGACCCCTGGTCAGCCCCCACGTAGACATTTATCGGTAGAACTTAATGACACATTTTTAGCAGGTAACATCAGTTTCAGCACCAATATTAGCTCTAGCTCCTGTAGGGCCCTCACCAGTCCATTATGGGTAACTGGGCAGCTAGGCAGCCCTCAGGTGTGCTTTAACATCAGCTTTGGCACAGGTAACAAGTTTGTTGGGACTACCACCTGCGAGGGAGGTATAACTGTCAATCTGACTAACCAGACTTCCCTTCTGAGTAACCACACTGACCGACCAGACCATGTGTGTTGGAAGGACGGATGTGATGTGCAGACTGAGGGAGCAATCCCCCAGTCTGTGCAACTGTTGCTCAGTGCCAGAAGCCGAACGAGGAACTCCTCCTGTTCTGCTCTGACAGGTCCATACTATTTTCTGTGTGGTTCGGCAGCCTATAGAACATTCCCCCAGAACGCGAAAGGTTCGTGTGCCCTCATAAAGCTAGTCCCCGCATCCTATGTAGTGATGGATCATGAAGAGTTGATGGTCCACAAGATGGTAAGGATGGCAGGGAGAGTTCGCAGGGAACTGTTCTCTGAGGGCGACCAGGCATGGGCTTGGTTCCCCTCATGGACAGGATGGGGAATAGAACTTATGAAGCGCCTGAACAATTTTTCTGTCATCGTGGATAGTATGTTTAACGAGACCGTAGAGGCTGTCAGAGAAATTGCCCAAGAACAACGGCAGATGGGAATTTTAGTGCTTCAGGAGAAGATGGCCCTTGATTATCTTTTAGCCACCAAAGGGGGGTTCTGTGAGTTCATCGGAGAGGATTGTTGTACTTGGATAGAAGACACCGATGACAAGGTCCAGGCCCATATGGACAAAGTTAGTGAACTACAGGGAAAAGCTAGAGCTATAGCTAGTGAGGGTTGGAATCCGTTCAAGGGTTTGGGAGGATTGGGAGATTTCCTGTTCTCCATCGGATCTTGGTTGAAGGAAGTGGGAGTGTATATCCTGATGCTTCTCTTTTTCATCTGCCTTTTATATGCCGCGGTGAGATGTTCCTGTTGCCTCATCGACCGTGTAAACCAAGCTCGGGCAGACGACCACATCTCCATGCCCGCTCCTGGGATCCCACTCCAACCACTGATCGGAGGAAGACCTCACCAACCATCCACCTTCTCTACAGATTACGTCCTGGCTTCCCTCTAATTTATCTCTCTGAAGACCACATTCTCCAAGACCTCCAAGCAAGCTTCAAGCCTCATCATGGTTTGTGTCTGCGATTTGGAAAACCGTCTGGGTCGAGACCAGCCTTGTGTGGCCCCGTCTGCAGGGGCAATTTGAGAATCTATTGCTGGATCTCCCCAGACCACCGTGGGATCACAAGCTTTATTCATACCACAAGTCTGTTTGTGGTTTTTGCAAGAGCCTTCCTGTAGTGAAGGTTCCAACGCTCTTGAGGATCATCGCTTCAATCAAGCCTGTTTGCGTCGAGTCTGCGTCGGGTCTTGTTGTTTCAGGTACCCCGTGGAGCTTTATTCTCAGGGACAACTACAGGAACTCTTTGAAGTTTGAGACTACACCCATCAAGCTGAAGAAGATCAAGAAGGGACACGAGGAGAATATGATAAAACAGGAGGGAATGTCATGGAAATTTTGTATTGTTGGTCGAACTTTAAATGTGTCATATATTCGTGTTATTCATATGTCTCTCGTGTGGCTTAATTAAAGCTCTGAAGGCTGCAATTGGGCCATGCGCATGTACAATGTATGTATTACAGTACTCAGCTTGGTAATGGATGAGATGGCAGATCTGCGCTTATAGACCGGCGTGTATACCACCACGGCATTCCATGCGAATGCTGCTGTCAGTAGACCGTGGGCCTGTATCCACATATCAGCAGCATAGTACCACGTGGGCTTCATAACGCAATGCGCAAGCGGTGTGAACTCCGCGTGTAGGCTTATGCATATCTTACAACCCATTACTAATCTGAACTGTATCTTGGATGGATGTGTTTTAATAAAGATCGTATCGGGCCCATCCAGGTACAGACTGGTATTTTTAGGAGATGCTTGTGCAGAGAATTTACATACCAATAGAAGCTAGTAGGACAGGAAATATGACCTCAGATGGCTCATAGGGGGGAAGGGGAGGAAGTCTGCTGACCTCAGAAGACTCATGGGGGAGGACCAGTGATAGATAATAGCAAAGGCTATGCTCCAATTGGAATGTACATCCTCTGTATAGGTACTCCCCATTGCATTGTTCGGTGGGAGGGGATTGACTTTATTCATGTGGGGGGCATGTGTGTATTTTTAATAAAACAGAGAGCTGAGCCTGAAGCCGGCCCTTATGTGGATTGCAACCATCCTAAGAGTGTCGTTTGATCATTCTAGGGTAACGGAGCTCCATCACCTACATCTCAACAGAAGCTAAAAGTAGTTGGATGAGCAGGAATCGTGTAGTTTGGCTGCAGTCGTGGTAAGCGAGATTCGCACAGCTTTATGGGGGATTTCTGCGCATCCAACTGCGAGTACTCACGGTAAGGAGAAATTCGTTAAAGCGAATTTCCAAGACATCCCTGAGTAACAATTCTGTGTCCCTGAGTAACAATTCTGTGTCCCTCAGTAACAATTCTGTGTCCCTGAGTAACAATTCTGTGTCCCTGAGTAACAATTCTGTGTCTGTCCCTGAGTAACAATTCTGTGTCCCTCAGTAACAATTCTGTGTCCCTGAGTAACAATTCTGTGTCTGTCCCTGAGTAACAATTCTGTGTCCCTGAGTAACAATTCTGTGTCCCTCAGTAACAATTCTGTGTCTGTCCCTGAGTAACAATTCTGTGTCCCTGAGTAACAATTCTGTGTCCCTCAGTAACAATTCTGTGTATGTCCCTGAGTAACAATTCTGTGTCCCTGAGTAACAATTCTGTGTCCCTCAGTAACAATTCTGTGTCCCTCAGTAACAATTCTGTGTCTGTCCCTGAGTAACAATTCTGTGTCCCTGAGTAACAATTCTGTGTCCCTCAGTAACAATTCTGTGTCCCTCAGTAACAATTCTGTGTGTGTCCCTGAGTAACAATTCTGTGTCCCTCAGTAACAATTCTGTGTCCCTCAGTAACAATTCTGTGTCCCTCAGTAACAATTCTGTGTCCCTGAGTAACAATTCTGTGTCTGTCCCTGAGTAACAATTCTGTGTCCCTGAGTAACAATTCTGTGTCCCTGAGTAACAATTCTGTGTCCCTCAGTAACAATTCTGTGTCCCTGAGTAACAATTCTGTGTCCCTCAGTAACAATTCTGTGTCCCTCAGTAACAATTCTGTGTCTGTCTCTGAGTAACAATTCTGTGTCCCTCAGTAACAATTCTGTGTCCCTCAGTAACAATTCTGTGTCCCTCAGTAACAATTCTGTGTCTGTCCCTGAGTAACAATTCTGTGTCCCTCAGTAACAATTCTGTGTCCCTCAGTAACAATTCTGTGTCCCTAAGTAACGATTCTGTGTCCCTAAGTAACGATTCTGTGGCCCTAAAGTCTCTCTGGCCCTAACTCTGTCCCTAATACAGACAGGTCTGTCTCTCTTGAATGACCGGAGGCTAATGGAGAATTGTAAGATGGCCGCAATTTATAGCTCCACCATTACACAGTGCTGGCTGGCTGGCTGCTGATTGGCTAATGCGATCACATGTCATGAATGAATGCATTATGGGTCAGCGCGCCTTGTCTGCGCGCCTTCCCAGAGATCCCCGCTCCGTCGCCACACATGTCGCCGCCATTTTTGGGAAAATTTGATTCGTGCATCTGAAGTTGGCTAATTTTCGGATTCGGCGCGAATCGAATATTTCCCAATATTCGAAACGAATTCCACTTCGCCATGTTCGATTCGCTCATCTCTAGTTAATAATATTGATAATACCAGGTCGGTGTATATGTAATTTATTCTATATGCATCAGTACAATTTTTAATTTTTTATTTTTTAATTTTACATTTTTTAATTACATACACTATTTCAGAAGCTTTTTTAATTAATTGAATAAAGAGTATAGAAAGTTTTTATGTAAATTGCCGTAAGATATATACCCAGCGATATATAAAGTATTTGGTAGTAAGTAGGAGATGTAACATGAGAGAAGGAATACAGCTGACCCGATTAGCCATGTCTGACAGACAGATTCAATTTGGCACTCATGTGTAATCACAAGGATAAACACTAGGCTTAAGTAAAGAAAATCACCAAGAAAATGGCCGCGCCCATGTGGGCTTCATTAAAATGGCGGCCGAGGAATATATATATGTGCATGGGCAAGTCGTGGCATCCAATCATTTCCCCCTGATGAAGTCACGTGACCCTGTGATGCAACGCGTAGGGGAGGGGCTCTGACGGCACAACGTTGCATCGGAGAGGCTTGAAGATTCCAGTACGGACGGAGGCAGGAAGAGAGATAGAGGCAGAGGAAGAGGTTTGCTCACTCACTGCTAACTGTGTTTGCTTATGCTGTCCTGGATCACCAGAGAACTGTATATTGCTGTGAAATATCACCACTGGCAGTAATAAATTTCTGCTATAAAAAAGGATAAGGCACCATGGTCTTTCTTCTTTGTTTCTTCATTTGACTTATATTCCCCACACTGGAGAAAGGAGGATATGAGAAGGAGGTGACCCCAGGAGGGGAACAAGGAGATCCCTATAGAGCTGGTCTAAATACTTACCTATGAGCAGCAACCTAAGGAGAGAGAGGAGAGTACAGGAGTATCCATAATAGATCTATACTTACCTTGTGGAACATCATATACATCAGCAATATTCCATCAATCCTGGAAGGATTAAAAGCTTATTTGCCTGAATTTATTTGGGCAAATATTAAGGTGAGCGCATAGGGAGATCACAAGGCACCTGAGGCAAAAGGGAATAAGGAACTCACCTGCACATTGCACTTATTTCAAAAGACTTTTATTCATTCATGTATTATCATGTTCGCACTTGCACATTAATATTAATATATGTCTTTGCACAATATTGATGGATTGATGAGTGGCACCAAGTATTTATATACACTCTAATTTTAATTTAATTTATTAGTCACAATTAATTGATTGATATCAGCCTAAGTTATTAAGGTTTTTTTACAATTATTTATTTGATTCACCAGTCACAGTGATTCATATATTATTTTTACCCACTAAGTATAGTGGTTTATGGATTTTGCAGAGGTTTCAATATATATATATTCATTGGAAAGAGATTAGATTGTATTTAACTATTTTATATAGCAATAGGAGCGCGGCACTATTTATATCTTTGTTACTCTTCTACGTCCTCACCACAAAAAGCATCGTTTGAACTTTGCAAATGAACATATAGACAAGCCTGATGCATTTTGGAAACAAGTTCTGTGGACCGATGAGGTTAAAATTGAACTTTTTGGCCGGAATGAGCAAAGGTACGTTTGGAGAAGAAGGGGCACAGAATTTAATGAAAAGAACCTCTGTCCAACTGTTAAGCATGGGGTTGGATCAATCATGCTTTGGGGTTGTGTTGCAGCCAGTGGCACAGGGAACATCTCACAAGTAGAAGGAAAAATGGATTCAATAAAATTTCAGCAAATTTTGGATGGTAACTTGATGCCATCTGTGAAAAAGCTGAAGTTAAAGAGAGGATGGCTTCTACAAATGGATAATGATCCTAAACACACCTCGAAATCCACGGGGGATTACATTAAGAGGCGTAAACTGAAGGTTTTGCCATGGCCTTCACAATCTCTTGACCTCAACATAATTGAAAATCTATGGATAGACCTTAAAAGAGCAGTGCGTGACAGACAGCCCAGAAATCTCAAAGAACTGGAAGACTTTTGTATGGAAGAATGGGCAAAGATACCTCAAACAAGAATTGAAAAACTCTTGGCTGGCTACAAAAAGCGTTTACAAGCTGTGATACTTGCCAAAGGGGGCAGTACAAGATATTAACTCTGCAGGGTGCCCAAACTTTTGCAAACGCCATTTTTTTGTTTTCTGTTATTTTGAAAGTGTAAATGATGGAAATAAAATCTAACTTTTGTTGACATATTATAAGAATGTCTAATCTGTAATTTGATGCCTTTTGGAGATTTTTCCATCTTTCCTTGGCTTCTGTATGCACATTAATACAAATTTTTACCTGGGATGCCCAAACTTTCGATCCCCACTGTATATAGAGAAAAAAAAGACACCCCCAACAATATTCTTTATACTTATGACTGGACAGAAAATATATTGGTATTCTTTACTTCTAATAACATGGTTACTGGGCTCTTCTTACATAATGAACTTTTCTTAAGTATCAGTATTAATAGTCCGAAATAAAGCAATTCACATCAAATTCTATGTTTAAGCCTTTAGGTGCCTGCGTTTGCATAATGTATATCCATTTATACTCCATTTTACTGAGAGATCGCACGTTGTGGCTCCCCCTCCAATGCTTATTATACTTGATTCCCCAAAATTTCAATTCAGAAGGGTCACTATTGTGATGCTTAGCGAAGTGTCTAGATACACTGTTTGGGAAAACCCTTTTTAATATTCTGCACATGTTCTCGTAATCTGACCCAAAGGGGTCTTTTTGTTCTCCCTATGTTTTGCAATCTGGAACTGCACTGCAATGCATAAACAACTCCCTCTGTTCTACAGGAGATAAATTCATCAATACTAAACACTTTACCACTCACATAGGACACAAAACTATTTCTTTTCAAATTTTTTTTTTTGTGGCCTTACAGGCATGACATCCCTTACAGGGAAAGAAGCCATTCTGATCTAAAAAGGTCATTTTCCTATTCTTTACTGGAGGGTCCAGAACACTTCTAATTACTTTATCTCTTAGTGAAGGGGCCTTTCTATATCTAAAAAGAGGGAATTCTGATAATAAATCTCTTAGAACCGGATCAGCTTTTAGAAGTGGCCAATGTTTCTTAAATACAGCTTCCACCTTTTTATATTGCATACTATAATCCAAGCATATAACCAATTTATCTTCATGGTTCTCTATTTTATCCTTATCCTTCATACACTTCTATCTGTGTTTCCTACTTCTTGGATAATTTATTTAATCATAGTTTGAGAATACCCCTTATCCACAAACCTCTGACCTAAAACATTAATTTGGTGATTATAGTCTTCCTGTAATGTACAATTTCTCCTTAGTCTTATAATTTGGCCTTTAGGTACATTAAGAAGCCACAGGGGATAATGGCAACTGTCAGTTGGAATATATCCGTTTCTATCAACACTTTTTAAAAAAGTGCTGGTGATAATTCTCCCCTTTTCCTTCCTAATGTTCAAATCTAAGAAGCTAATTTTATCATAATTGTATTCCCAAGTAAAACTTGTATTTTTATTATTATCATTTAAAACATTTAAAAAATTAACTAAGCCCTCTTCTTTACCTCTCCATAATATGATCACATCATCTATGTATCTTTTATACATGATTAGTTCTCGCGGGGGATTAAAATAAATGGCTTCTTCCTCCCAATGCGCCATAAATAAATTAGCCACACTAGGGGCAAAACGCACCCCCATCGCTACACCTTTAATCTGATTATAAAAGGAATTCTTATGCCAGAAATAGTTGTGTGTCAAACAAAACTCAAGACACTCTGTTATATACTTCCTCTGTGATTTTGTTAATTTCCCATATTTCCGCATTCCCCAAGTTGTAGCCTCTATACCTTCTTTATGGCCTATAATCGTGTATAAGGATGATACATCTGCTGTGGTCATAATAACATTACTACAATCCTCCTCTAAATCATCCAACAGTTGTATGAGATGTTTGGTGTCCCTTAAAAAGGACTTAGTATCTTTAACCAGAGGCTGTAGAAAAAAGTCTACATATTGTCCTAATTGCGCTAATAGGGAACCAATACCATTTACAATAGGGCGTCCCGAGGGTTTGTTTTTGTTTTTGTGAATTTTGGGAATAGTATATATAATAGGAGTTCTACATATATCTGGTACTAAATACCTTGCTTCTTTCTTATTTAATAGATCTTTATCTGTTCCATTGTTAACTAATATATCCAATTCTTTTTTATACATCAATGTGGGATCTTTCTTTAATATTTGATATGTACTCTTATCTTCTAACTGTCTCCCTAATTCTTCCAAGTAATATTCCTTTGACATAACCACAATCCCTCCTCCTTTATCTGCCGGCCTTATTACTATATCATTTCTACTACTAAGACTCTTTATTCCAGTTCGAATGGTCATATTTTGCCGTATCTTAGGTATTTTGAGAGTTTCTAAATCCTGACTGACCATTTTTTTGAAAACTTCAACTTGACTATTGTTGGTCATTTGAGGGTTAAATAGAGATTTGTTCCGCAAAGAGAGTAGTGGGGGAAGGTATCTTTAACATTAGTGGTATTGAGCTTACTAAGGAAGAAACTGTAGTGTTAGATAAGGGACTGAAATTTGCCCCACCTAAGACAGCCAATAAATTTGATATTTTTGTAGATTTACAAAAATTTATTAGGAAAATCAATATTAAAAAGTATTTTATGGGTATTCCACGTGTGAAGACTGTAGTAGGTAGTGTGTCTAACAATAATATTACTCACACTACCTTGCGGAACAAATCTCTATTTAACCCTCAAATGAGCAACGATTTGCTCCCTGTGGTCTCCAGTAATATGGCCGTGGGAGACCAGGGTGTGTCTATGGGCGAGTGCATGATCTGCCTTGGGTGGAGCATATCGCATCACACCTTGCATTTAAGAGAAGTTCGTCACTTTGAGTGCCAGCCCTGAGGAAGTCACATGACATTGTGACGCAACGCGTCGGCCTGACGTGGTGACGCACTTCCGGCGTGGTGGCCATCTTGGTGCACCTTTGATTCCTGTACACCCATGCAGAGTACATTCTAAAGCATTGGGTTGTGAAGCTGTCATTTTCGAGGATCTATGTGAGTTGCTCTTTTATGTACATTGTTGGATCTTCATTAAATCAACCTACTACACTATGGGAGATTGTGTTTATGTCTTTATTGGCACATACCCATATCCCATAAGAGGACCCACTGCTTGATTGTCGACCCCTAGAGAAGGAGATCTGAGTATGGGGAGAGCGGACCAGTGGACACCAATATATGCTGAAAGGATCTGAGGGTTTGATCCCACTATACGCTTTGACCCTTATGGGTCGAAGCCTGGAGGTGAGAGGCAAATCTAGCCGTGTGTTGGAGTTTCTGCACCTGGAGTCACTTTATTATATGGTCATGTGTGTTTGGAATTGCAGTAGTGGTGTCACCCACTTATCGGATATTTTGTACACATTATATTTATTTGGTTGTATTTTAGTGTGGTATTTGCACTGTATTTGCACGTATTACCACAGTTTTTTATCATTATAATTATATTCATGTATGGGTTTTATCATTAAGAATTATTCACTTTATTATTAATACACTGAATTTATATACTATGTTTTATATACTATATATTTTTTTTATGAAGGTTGTTATAAAATGGCACTTTTTTCACTTTAGTGTTTTTGGGATATATTGGTAGCACCACATTCCTTTAGATTTTGTTATATAAAGGCCTGCTGTAGTGGGTAGTTTGTACTGGTAATAGGCTGGGTTATTTTCAGCAAGTCCTGGAGGAAGAATTTGTGTATTATCTTTGCGTTGTAATCCTAACATGTCAATTGCTCTGCTCGTCCAAATCTGCACTTGGCTATAGTTTGCTTGCTTATTTAGACTGAAATGCAGTTTTAGGACAAACCTGATCAGAAATGTATGTATGGGGGATTTGGGCAGGTGGGAGGTGTTAATTTTATGGCCCTGCTGTAACCTGTGAAAGCAGTGTTCATTAGAAGGTATAATCTTTTAGATTGTAAGCTCTTATGAGCAGCACTGTTCTATTTTAGCAACATCAATCTTTCTTTTTTCCCCACCAAGAAATTGACTGTACCTACTTGTTGCTGCTGTCCAAATAAATGTGGAATATGTATTTGATCAATAAACGTTTGGACTATGTATTTTTTTTTGGGGGGGGGGTTATTTCATGTTCAAGTTCAATAGACTAGCACCCCTAACACTTATTTTTTTTGCTACCTATATAATATGCCCAAATCTAGCTTGTTAGAGTGCACATATGCAAGTATGTCCGAACTAACAAACCAAAAGCACCCTATTGCACCACAAGACAATGTTATGTACCAATAAATAGGCTGCGTTCAATGTGCAGCTAGCTATTCTTTTTCTACAATCCTCTTAACAGTAATAAATGAGGCCCCCAATTTATGTTGACTTTGGGCCTTTATCGGCAAACATATATTCGCCAATGTCAAATTAACAGTGGAGCTGCAAACATGTTTTCGAGAAAAGTTATATATTCAATGGTGCCACATAGAAAACTTGCTATGGTGTACAAATAAACGCATACCAGAAATACATCATCACGTTTGCGGAAGGACATTCACACGCACCCGGAAGTGGTAGTGGGGAATGTTAGTGGATGGGAGAGTGGTTGGTGAGTGTAGTGGCGATTTCTGATTTGTCTTTTTGTGGATTTCAAGACCGCATCTGGACATGGCAAGATCGCTGTTTTCGACTGAGGAGCTGATCCTCATTTGCAAAGTAAGTGTGGCCACTGCAACTATGTTCATAACATGTGGGGGGGTTATGTGATAGTTTGATGCTTTTTTTTTGTTTAGCAGGTAATGGGCAGCTTTTGGAGGGCTAGCAGCATGTCACTTAGCGCACATGTGCATACACATGCTACTTCCTGCTTATCTGCACATTAGCTTGTGGGTATTGATGGGTCACTGATATTAACCATCACAGCAGCTAGGCCTTCATGTTTAATCCTTGCATATATGTACATGTATACTGCGTACCGAGTGTTACAATGTGTTGGTGTACAATGAGTTAGTGTACAGTGCATTGTACTCTAATGCATTGTACACTCTAACACAGTTTACTGTTTTAGTGTAAAATGCATTAGAGTGAACAGTGCATTAGTTTAAAATGCGTTAGGTGTGCAATGTGTTTGAGAGTACACTGCATTTGCAATATTGGTGTATGTTTATTAACCACTTGCCTACCAGGCACTTATACCCCCTTCCTTACCAGGCCAATTTTCAGCTTTCAGCGCTGCCGCACTTTGATTGACAATTGCGCGATCATGCAACATTGTACCCATATGAAATTTTGATCATTTTTTTCTCACAAATAGAGCTTTCTTTTGGTGGTATTTAATCGCCACTGGGCGCTTTACTTTTTGCGCTATAAATTAAAAAAAGTGCAAAAAATTAAAAAAAAAAAAGTTTATTTGTTTCTTTTATAAAATTTTTCAAACAGGTATTTTTTCTCCTTCACTGATTTGCGTTGATGAGGCGGCACTGATGGGCACTGATAGGCGGCACTGATGGGCACTGATAGGCAGTACTAATGAGGTGGCACGGATAGGCGGCACTGATAGACAGCACTAATTAGGGGTCACGGATAGGCGGCACTGATATGCAGCACTGATAGGCGGCACTGATAGGTGACACTGATGATGGGTACTGATAGACGGCACTGACTGGCATCACTTCTGGGCACTGACTGGCGGCACTGACTGGCACAACCCCTGGGCACTGACTGGTGGCACTGACTGGCAGCACTGCTGGGCTGCACTGGTGGGTGGCACTGGTGGGCAGCACTGGTGGGTGGGCACAGGTGGGTGGCACTGGTAGGCACAGGTGGGTGGCACTGGTGGGTGGGCACAGGTGGGTGGCACTGCTGGGCACATGTAGGTGGCACTTCTGGGCACAGGTAGGTGGCACTGCAGAGTGGCACAGGTGGGGGCACTGCTGGGCACAGGTGTGGGCACTGCTGGGCACAGGTGGGGGCACTGCTGGGAACGGGTGGGCGGGGCTAGTGGGCGCACTGCTGGGCGGAACTTGCGGGTGTCACTGCTGGGCACTGATCATCAGGGCACTGATTATCAGTGCCCTGATGATCGGTGCCGATCCCCGCTGTGACAACTGCCGGTTCTCGGCAGTACTTTCCTCACGATCTGACAGCGTGAGGAAAGTGCAGCCGAGAACCGGCACTTGCATTTCCCTGTGATCAGCGTGTCATTGGACACCGCTGATCACGTGGTAAAAGGCCGGTGGGATCGGCCTTTCACCACATCACGTGATCAGCTGTGTCCGTAGGACACAGCGATCACGGAGATCGCCGGGTGCGCGCCCCCTGGGGCGCGCAGGAGAGCGCGTTCTGGGAGGACGTCATATGACGTCCACTCAGAACTGGCCGGCCGCGGTGAAGCCGTCATTCGGCTATGCGCGGTCGGCAAGAAGTTAAGCAGAGATAATTGATCTCTTTTCAGTTCTCAAGGAGAAGTCTTCTCCTCTGTCCCCCTGTTTATGAGGTGGAGGACATTTGTTCTCAGAAGAAGAAGAGAGGAGAAGTTTTTTCTCTGAGAACAGCTGAGATCTGTGTAGTAAGGGGAGGGGCTGCATGTGATCTCCTGAGACAATTGTGATTACAGATCACCTGAGTTAAAACAGTGAAACCAAAGTCACAAAGACCATTACATGAAAATAATAAGCACCGACCACTGATATTTTTAAGGCACATTTTGGCACATTCTGAGTTCACACTTATGCGGTGTGGAATTTGCAGCGTTTTCTGTGCCGTACCGCATCACAATCGCACCCCGTTCATGCCACCTGCTGCGGGTGTGTGTGTTAAGTTAACAACACCCCGAAAACGGTCCACAAAATGCAGTGCTATGTGCAGAATCAGATTGTATGGGTATTCACACTCATGTGCGGACCCAAAAAAAGAGTCATGCACCTTTTTGGTGCAGATGCGGTGCAATTTGAGCCATGGCAAATGTATGGCTCCAATTGCACTGCACACAAATCGTATGTGATTTGCACAGGAATGCAGTGCAATTCCTGTGCAAATCACATGCGATATACCACACCGCATATACGTGAACCCAGGCTGAATGTGTATTTTTGCTCCTTTTTATTGTGCATTTTTAGCATTATTTACGTGCATTTTGCCACTGTTTAACATGCTGTATATTTTTAACATGCATTTTGATAGTTTTCTAAACAAACATTTACCCTAGGTCCACACCACATTTTCAGCAGCGTGTGGCAGAAACGCAGTACAGTACATTTAAGATGATTTCCTATGGGACATGTTCACACCTGTGCATATTCACCTGGGGCATTTTTTGGAAAGGGTCAGGACTTTTTTTTAACGCAAAATGTTGCATTTTTGGTTCTAAAGACTTAAATGGAAACGCTGCAGAAAAGCATGTATTTAATTTTTGCTGTGTTTTGGCAGTTTAAATCTGCAACAAGAACAATAAAATTTTTTTTAAAAAGCATCAAAAACACAAGTGCAAAAACACAACGCAAAACACAATGCAGAGACAGCTCCAACGCAACCTGCATAGGTGTGAACCTAGCCTTAGGCACTGTAGCGCAGATTTTGGCACCGGTTATTTTAACATGCATTTTGACTGTTTATTTAATGTGCATTTTGGTGCTTTTACAAACACACATTTTGGCACAGGTTATTTTAACATGCATTTTGGTTTTCTTAGCATGTATTTTGGCATTTTTTAAAAGTGCATTTTGATTTGGTTTTTAGGCATATTTTGGCAAACTTCACATCTGCTAGCCACTTTGGGGTGACATTAACAAAATAATGTCAAACATGACATGCATTTTGCATGCGTTGCCGAAACACACACAAAAATGCTGGTACAAAATGAGCCAAAATACATGTTCCAAAAGCACCAAAATGCACATAAAAATTTCAACTTACTTTTTAAGAAAAATATGTGCTGGGAAAGCAGCAAAAATGTTGTTTAAAAACCGCACCACAAAAGGCCCAAAAAAGCAAAACAGAACCTTTTTTGGGCATGGAGTGTTGTGTATTTTTTCAATGCTCATTTAGGTGTGTGGCTAACATATTTGTTAAATGCCAAAATGTGCAGCAAAATGCATGTCTGCTAACAGCATTTGGGGTGCTATTAACAATGAATGGCACCCAAAAGCACACCACGTATTTTAAGACCATTTTAGCACAATTTGGAATTGCAGCAAGAATTGTGCAATTCTGCCAACAATTGCTCAGGTGAGAATGCATTGTAAATGACAATACAATTTACACACACACACACAGACAGAGAGGGTTCTAGATATATGTAATGTTTTGGCTTGCCTTTTGGGACAATTATCCCCAGCTTGACGTGGCATATTTTGCATCTTTGTATGTTTGATTAGCCCTTTTTTTGTCAACCACAGATCCTCTTCCTCTGTAAATATGATGCTGGCTTGTCTACCTTCGCCAAGCAGACCATCCTGCGCCACATCAAACAGCGGCTCTGGCAGCGTTTCCAGCATCGCACAACTGTGCTCAAAATCAAGCACAGTTGGAGTGATGTGAAGCGGCGGAACCCCAACTTTTTCAAAAAAGTTGCCCGCCGAATCCCTGATAAGTCAAGATGGTAAAAAAATCCAAATCTTCTGTACTGTGAAAAACGCTTTGCTACATGTATTCCTAATTTGTTATGCAATAATGTTGTCTTTGTTGACTTGTTCTAGCCACAGAAGATAGGTGCCAGGCAATGGTCTGCTTGGCGAAGAAGCCACACCGGAAGACAGCTCTCCTTCAATATCGCCTGGCATGGGTGGGGGCATCCCCCACGCAGGCTGCAGATTGTGGAAGGTAAGCACAAGCTCTGGAAGCTTGAACCTTATGACTTTGCCATTGTTGGCATCTCCCCACTGATCTAGAGTTACTGTCAATTGTACATTAATGCCACATTGTTTGCAAATTACATAGTAACCATTTGTTAATCAATAACAGAGCTGTCTTTGGTGCCAGTTGATCCCCAATGGCTGTTTTTTGGGATTAGAGATTTTGGCATACAAACATTTTGGCATACAAGCTTGGATGTTCAAAAACATATCCCATCAAAATCTCAGTCATAATATTTGTTTGGAAAAATTTACAGAATTGGACTTGTTTTGAACCATTAAATTACAATACGTGTATATTATTTATGCTGTTTGTAAGTTGCAGAGTATACAAATTATGGGATATTTCTGCCAAAAATGCAACTCCATGATGTACTGACAGCCAATCTTATTTGAGGAGGCCCCATAAAATGACAGAACAGTGGAAATATTCCACAATGCATAGTACATTAGTATTAACAAATGAATACTGTATTAGAGAGAGGGGAAATCAGTTTTTTTTTTTGGGGGGGTTTGAGGGGGGGGATGTCCTAATCTTGGCTTGTCCTTACATTGAGGATCACTTTAACAGAAATGTTTAACATTGTCCGGACTTGCTTACATTACTGCCATCTGGCCTTTCTGGTGATCTGGGATAGTCTACAGCTAATCACATTGTACAGGGTGCTGTGATTGGTCCAAATACCATGTGATAAGTGTGGTCTAATCACATTAGGACTTCCAAGAGTTCCTAATATATGAATTGACATTGTGATCATGTCATTGCATAGCAAATACAAGATCACCAAGCTGAACAAATCATCCTGCTACCATGAGTTGTTATCTGCTGTAGTGCAGTGTACAAAGCTGGGGAAAAGAATGCAGTCTGCCCCAGCGGATGCACATCCCAAGTTAAAACACAACAAATTAGGGACATGAATGTAATTGTACCTGTATGTGTGGCCTGACCCCAGGAAATGGACAGTTGTCATTCAGCCCTGTGGCCTTAGCTTTGGCACACAGGTTTGTGAGAATTGAGTAAACTTCTGACATGTTTTTAGGTTGCTAATTTTAAAATTCTGTGTTATTCTTTCTGTAGATCAAGATAGTGAAGAAGAGGAGGGCCACCATAAGTGCCTTCAATGTGATTGCCTGTTCTCTGTGTGCATTATGGAATTTTCATGTCTGCAATGTGTTTGTTGTGTTCTTTCTTGTTGTTTCTGTAGCACCAGCCATGTTTGCGGAGGGGGAGGAGGAGGACCACCACAAGGAGGAGGCCACCTTGCCTCAGGCCCACTGTAAGTGCCTTGAATGTGCTTGCCTGTTCTCTGTGTTCCCTGTTCTACTTGGCTCTCTCAAAGGGGTTGGTGTTGTTCTTTCTTGTTGTTTGTTTCTGCCTTGTTGTCTGCATGGGAGGAGGAGGAGGAAGAGCAGCCCCAGCCCCACCAGGAGCCCCCCTCACCTCCAGCCCACTGTAAGTACCTTGAATATGCTTGCCTATCAGGGAATGAGAAGATCGCCGCAGTGCATGAATTTGCACATGCGCAGGATTCCGACAAGGCATACGGGCAGGCGGGCACTAGGACCCAGGCGCACCTGTCACCGATGACAGCGCCGGGCAGGTACTAGGACCCAGGCGCGCCTGTTCGACGCCGGGTGGGCTATTTAAAGAGCACCTCTGTGCTGATTCAGTGCTGACTGGTCTTACAGGTCCCCCCGTGTCCTGCTAGTTCCTGACGTTCCCTTTGATGCTCACCTGGCTTGTTCCTGACCCGACTCCGATTGCTCTCCTGCTCCTGGTTCCTGACTTCGGCTCTGCTCCTGACCTTGGCTTTCTCTTCTGACTCGGTACTGCGCTACCCGACTGTTTATGACACTGGCTTGTCTGACCCTGCTCCAGTCCTGTTCCTGGCTACCAACCTTGCTCTGCTGCACATCCGGCAATCCACAGTACCTGCCTGCTCTATTGCTACTGTGCCCTAAATCAGTGGATACTCAGTCTACCAAGGCCATCATCTGCAAGAGCCACAAGCAACTCCTGGCGCTCTTGTCCCCCTGGTCCCTAGACTCCCCCTGTTCCAACCTCAGTGGGGTCAGGGCTAGGGACACAAGTGAGGCCGACCTCGTCAACTCAGTCTCCCATCAGGTACGTGACATTGCCTGTTCTCTGTGTTCCTTGCTGTACTTGGCTCTCTCAAAGCAGTTGGTGTTGTTCTTTCTCGTTGTTTGTGTAGTACCAGCCATGTTGTCTGTGGGGGAGGAGGAGGAGCAACAGCCCCAGCAGCCTCCACCCCACCAGGAGGCCCCTTCACCTCCAACCCACTGTAAGTGCCTTGAATGTGCTTGCCTGTTCTCTGTGTGTATTCTGGATCTGAGATGTCTTGAAGGTGTTTGTTGTGTTCTTTCTTGTTGTTTGTGTAGCTCCAGCCATGTTGGAAGAGGGCGAGCTGGAAAAAGAGGAGAGGGATGACTTCTCTCCCCCTCACGCCCACTGTAAGCACCTTCAATGTGTTTGGGGACATTTGTCTCTGTAGTTGACATCAAGGTTGAGGTGTAGGATTTGGTGTCTGAGGCAGAGCTGCTCCCATCAGGGTCAATATTAGGCTTTCCATTGCTGCTATGCTTTTCTTTCCTTCCGCCTTATGTGAAAGGGGTGAAAGTCACTTTCTTCACATGTCAACACAGTCATTGCTGCTGTGTGATCGTCTGCCTTTGTGTTCCTAGATTCTGGCAGTTGGAGGTGTGGGCAGCATTCAGGGCTGGTACAATACCCTGTTTTTAGTCCTCATGGCTATCTCAGCTGCAAGTAACTGTCTTTGCCAAAAGCAGACATGCTGATTGAACCCTAGACAAATCCTCATTTGCCTTCTGTACAATCATGCTGACAATAGCTGTAGTGTAATTTGGCTCATTAATGTTGGCTGGACCGTAGTTTCTTATCTAAGTCAGCCTTGTTTTTGTTCCCACTACTGCGACTTACCTAGATGGTTGAAGAATTGGTCCAATGCTTCATCTGTCCCCCTTAGGCTGTAAGGGTGCTAACTCTGCAATCCCATGTTCGCTGTCAGCTCAACCCCTGCAGCACTCACTGTAGCCCTGGGCTGTGGAGGGGGAGGCAGTGGCAGGTTCAAACTCTTTGTTATTCGTGGCCAGGCTGAGCAAGTTGCTGCTCCAGAGTCTGCAGTGGATCCCAACTTTGAAGTCAGGATCTTGATCCAGCCTGGCCATGCTGTGTGACATCAGTGGACTTCACGCAGCTGTCCCCTGAAAATGGGTCGCAGGAGTGCCAAATGAACTACACGTCTGTAATCCACAGAAAAGGTACAGCCAAAAAATCTTTGCCTGGACTTCCCTTTCAATCTATGTATATCAGGCTTAAAGTGTTACTAAACCCTGGACCCTGTATTCGCTCTATCTGGTCTCCCGCAGTACACAGAACATGGCAATGCAAGTATTTTAGTCCATAAAAACTGCTAAATACCTTTTCCCATCAGCAGTTAGATCAGTCTTGTGACTTCAGCAGAACACTGTTTAAAGTTTGTGGGAGAAGGTTTCTTTCTGCTCTAGGAGGATGTGAAACATCTGCCCCTCTGTCTGAACAGTGCTGATTGGCCCTGTGCTGATCACATGCACCCTCCCAAGACCAACGCCCGAAAAATATAGCAATGCACACCAAACTGAGCATGTGCATGTGACTACAGATTGTATGTATCAGGTGGTCATTTCAACAAGAGGAAGGGCAGAGAAGACAGGATCAAACAGCCTTTTTACACAAGGCAGAGGATTAACCTCTTAGGTTACACAGCGAGTATAACAAGGATGCTTTACTGCATCCTGATTTGACTGTTGTGGGTTTAGTAATACTTTAAGTACCATTGCTTGCTTCCTCATTACACAAGCTCAAGCAGTTTTGGGAATACAGCTTCCAATGTGAATCTTAGTGTAGTGGCTAGGCAGTTGTTAGCTCAATATGTGTAGGCCTGTACACATCCATACCTTTCTGAGACAAGGTGTTGCTCTCTGAGCACAGCATGGGATGATAATTGGCCACAGGTCAGTATTTATGGGGCCTGAGGAGGATGCCAAGCAGTGTGGCCTTAATGCTGCGAATGCATGAAGGCAAGAAACTTCTGCTTTTGGACCAAATTTCCAATGACCTATCAACATAGTTCTCTGTCCCTAAGTATCGTTTCTCTGTCCCCAAGTATCGTATCCTGATATGTGCCTCCAAAATACACTAGCAGAGGGGTAGGAGAGGCCTATCTCTGAGGAACTTCCCAGCTCTTAGTGTTTGGCAAGTTTTTCGAATTGTGTGTCGTTTACTATCCAATGGTTAAGACTAGAGATGAGCGAATCGAAGTAGCCGAAGTGGAATTCGAGTCGAATATCGGAAAAATTTCGATTCGCGCCGAATCCGAAAAATAGCCTAATTCGGACGCGCGAATCGAAATTTTTCCGAAAATGGCGGCTGACATGTGCGACGACGGAGCGGGGATGTCTGGGAAGGCGCGCAGACAAGGCGCGCTGACCCATAATGCATTCCTCAACGACATGTGATCGCATCAGCCAATCAGCAGCCAGCCAGCTAGCACTGTGTAATGGTCGAGCTATAAATAGCGGCCATTTTGGAATTCTTCATTTGCCTGCAGTCATTGAACAGAGGCAGACCGCTCTGTATTAGGGACAGGGACAGAGTTAGGGCCACAGAAACGATACTTGGGGACAGAGAAACGATACTTAGGGACAGAGAACTATTACTCAGGGACACAGAATTGTTAATTAGGGCCACAGAATCGTTACTTAGGGACAAAGAAACGCTAGTTAGGGCCACAGAATTCATACTCAGGGACAGACAGAATTGTTACTGAGTGCCAGAGAATTGTTACTTAGGGCCACAGAAACGTTATTAGGGCCACAGAATTGTTACTCAGGGACAGACAGAATTGTTACTGAGTGCCAGAGAATTGTTACTTAGGGCCACAGAAACGTTATTAGGGCCACAGAATTGTTACTCAGGGACAGACAGAATTGTTACTGAGTGCCAGAGAATTGTTACTTAGGGCCACAGAAACGTTATTAGGGCCACAGAATTGTTACTCAGGGACAGACAGAATTGTTACTGAGTGCCAGAGAATTGTTACTTAGGGCCACAGAAACGTTATTAGGGCCACAGAATTGTTACTCAGGGACAGACAGAATTGTTACTGAGTGCCAGAGAATTGTTACTTAGGGCCACAGAAACTTTAGTTAGGGCCACAGAATTGTTACTCAGGGACAGACACAGAATTGTTACTGAGGGCCACAGAACTGTTACTTAGGGCCACAGAATTGTTACTCGCACAGACACAGAATTGTTACTCGCACAGACACAGAATTGTTACTGAGGGCCACAGAACTGTTACTTAGGGCCACAGAATTGTTACTCGCACGGACACAGAATTGTTACACAGGGACACAGAATTGTTACTGAGGGCCACAGAACCGTTACTTAGGGCCACAGAATTGTTACTGAGGGCCACAGAACTGTTACTTAGGGCCACAGAATTGTTACTCGCACAGACACAGAATTGTTACTCGCACAGACACAGAATTGTTACTGAGGGCCACAGAACTGTTACTTAGGGCCACAGAATTGTTACTCGCACAGACACAGAATTGTTACTCAGGGACAGACAGAATTGTTACTGAGTGCCAGAGAATTGTTACTTAGGGCCACAGAAACGTTATTAGGGCCACAGAATTGTTACTCAGGGAGAGACAGAATTGTTACTGAGTGCCAGAGAATTGTTACTTAGGGCCCCAGAAACTTTAGTTAGGGCCACAGAATTGTTACTCGGGGACAGACACAGAATTGTTACTGAGGGCCACAGAACTGTTACATAGGGCCACAGAATTGTTACTCGCACAGACACAGAATTGTTACTCGCACAGACACAGAATTGTTACTGAGGGCCACAGAACTGTTACTTAGGGCCACAGAATTGTTACTCGCACAGACACAGAATTGTTACTCAGGGACAGACAGAATTGTTACTGAGTGCCAGAGAATTGTTACTTAGGGCCACAGAAACGTTATTAGGGCCACAGAATTGTTACTCAGGGACAGACAGAATTGTTACTGAGTGCCAGAGAATTGTTACTCGCACAGACACAGAATTGTTACACAGGGACACAGAAGTGTTACTGAGGGCCACAGAACCGTTACTTAGGGCCACAGAATTGTTACTCGCACAGACACAGAATTGTTACTCGCACAGACACAGAATTGTTACTCGCACAGACACAGAATTGTTACTCAGGGCCACAGAATTGTTACTCGCACAGACACAGAATTGTTACTCAGGGACAGACACAGAATTGTTACTCGCACAGACACAGAATTGTTACTCAGGGACAGACACAGAATTGTTACTGAGGGCCACAGAACTGTTACTTAGGGCCACAGAATTGTTACTCGCACAGACACAGAATTGTTACTCGCACAGACACAGAATTGTTACTGAGGGCCACAGAACTGTTACTTAGGGCCACAGAATTGTTACTCGCACAGACACAGAATTGTTACACAGGGACACAGAACCATTACTGAGGGCCACAGAACCGTTACTTAGGGCCACAGAATTGTTACTCGCACAGACACAGAATTGTTACTCGCACAGACACAGAATTGTTACTCGCACAGACACAGAATTGTTACTCAGGGACACAGAACTGTTACTGAGGGCCACAGAACTGTTACTTAGGGCCACAGAATTGTTACTCGCACAGACACAGAATTGTTACTCGCACAGACACAGAATTGTTACTCAGGGACACAGAACTGTTACTGAGGGCCACAGAACTGTTACTTAGGGCCACAGAATTGTTACTCGCACAGACACAGAATTGTTACTCTCACAGACACAGAATTGTTACTCAGGGACACAGAACTGTTACTGAGGGCCACAGAACTGTTACTTAGGGCCACAGAATTGTTACTCGCACAGACACAGAATTGTTACTGAGGGCCACAGTACTGTTACTTGGGGCCACAGAAACGTTAATCAGGGACACAGAATTGTTACTGAGGGCCACAGAACTGTTACTTAGGGCCACAGAATTGTTACTCGCACAGACACAGAATTGTTACTCGCACAGACACAGAATTGTTACTGAGGGCCACAGAACTGTTACTTGGGGCCACAGAAACGTTAATCAGGGACACAGAATTGTTACTGAGGGCCACAGAACTGTTACTTAGGGCCACAGAATTGTTACTCGCACAGACACAAAATTGTTACTCGCACAGACACAGAATTGTTACTGAGGGCCACAGAACTGTTACTTGGGGCCACAGAAACGTTAATCAGGGACACAGAATTGTTACTGAGGGCCACAGAACTGTTACTTAGGGCCACAGAATTGTTACTCGCACAGACACAGAATTGTTACTCGCACAGACACAGAATTGTTACTGAGGGCCACAGAACTGTTACTTGGGGCCACAGAAACGTTAATCAGGGACACAGAATTGTTACTGAGGGCCACAGAACTGTTACTTAGGGCCACAGAATTGTTACTCGCACAGACACAGAATTGTTACTCGCACAGACACAGAATTGTTACTGAGGGCCACAGAACTGTTACTTGGGGCCACAGAAACGTTAATCAGGGACACAGAATTGTTACTGAGGGCCACAGAACTGTTACTTAGGGCCACAGAATTGTTACTCGCACAGACACAGAATTGTTACTCGCACAGACACAGAATTGTTACTGAGGGCCACAGAACTGTTACTTGGGGCCACAGAAACGTTAATCAGGGACACAGAATTGTTACTGAGGGCCACAGAACTGTTACTTAGGGCCACAGAATTGTTACTCGCACAGACACAGAATTGTTACTCGCACAGACACAGAATTGTTACTGAGGGCCACAGAACTGTTACTTGGGGCCACAGAAACGTTAATCAGGGACACAGAATTGTTACTGAGGGCCACAGAACTGTTACTTAGGGCCACAGAATTGTTACTCGCACAGACACAGAATTGTTACTCGCACAGACACAGAATTGTTACTGAGGGCCACAGAACTGTTACTTAGGGCCACAGAATTGTTACTCGCACGGACACAGAATTGTTACACAGGGACACAGAATTGTTACTGAGGGCCACAGAACCGTTACTTAGGGCCACAGAATTGTTACTGAGGGCCACAGAACTGTTACTTAGGGCCACAGAATTGTTACTCGCACAGACACAGAATTGTTACTCGCACAGACACAGAATTGTTACTGAGGGCCACAGAACTGTTACTTAGGGCCACAGAATTGTTACTCGCACAGACACAGAATTGTTACTCAGGGACAGACAGAATTGTTACTGAGTGCCAGAGAATTGTTACTTAGGGCCACAGAAACGTTATTAGGGCCACAGAATTGTTACTCAGGGACAGACAGAATTGTTACTGAGTGCCAGAGAATTGTTACTCGCACAGACACAGAATTGTTACACAGGGACACAGAAGTGTTACTGAGGGCCACAGAACCGTTACTCGCACAGACACAGAATTGTTACTCGCACAGACACAGAATTGTTACTCGCACAGACACAGAATTGTTACTCGCACAGACACAGAATTGTTACTCAGGGCCACAGAATTGTTACTCGCACAGACACAGAATTGTTACTCAGGGACAGACACAGAATTGTTACTCGCACAGACACAGAATTGTTACTCAGGGACAGACACAGAATTGTTACTGAGGGCCACAGAACTGTTACTTAGGGCCACAGAATTGTTACTCGCACAGACACAGAATTGTTACTCGCACAGACACAGAATTGTTACTGAGGGCCACAGAACTGTTACTTAGGGCCACAGAATTGTTACTCGCACAGACACAGAATTGTTACACAGGGACACAGAACCATTACTGAGGGCCACAGAACCGTTACTTAGGGCCACAGAATTGTTACTCGCACAGACACAGAATTGTTACTCGCACAGACACAGAATTGTTACTCGCACAGACACAGAATTGTTACTCAGGGACACAGAACTGTTACTGAGGGCCACAGAACTGTTACTTAGGGCCACAGAATTGTTACTCGCACAGACACAGAATTGTTACTCGCACAGACACAGAATTGTTACTCAGGGACACAGAACTGTTACTGAGGGCCACAGAACTGTTACTTAGGGCCACAGAATTGTTACTCGCACAGACACAGAATTGTTACTCGCACAGACACAGAATTGTTACTGAGGGCCACAGTACTGTTACTTGGGGCCACAGAAACGTTAATCAGGGACACAGAATTGTTACTGAGGGCCACAGAACTGTTACTTAGGGCCACAGAATTGTTACTCGCACAGACACAGAATTGTTACTCGCACAGACACAGAATTGTTACTGAGGGCCACAGAACTGTTACTTGGGGCCACAGAAACGTTAATCAGGGACACAGAATTGTTACTGAGGGCCACAGAACTGTTACTTAGGGCCACAGAATTGTTACTCGCACAGACACAAAATTGTTACTCGCACAGACACAGAATTGTTACTGAGGGCCACAGAACTGTTACTTGGGGCCACAGAAACGTTAATCAGGGACACAGAATTGTTACTGAGGGCCACAGAACTGTTACTTAGGGCCACAGAATTGTTACTCGCACAGACACAGAATTGTTACTCGCACAGACACAGAATTGTTACTGAGGGCCACAGAACTGTTACTTGGGGCCACAGAAACGTTAATCAGGGACACAGAATTGTTACTGAGGGCCACAGAACTGTTACTTAGGGCCACAGAATTGTTACTCGCACAGACACAGAATTGTTACTCGCACAGACACAGAATTGTTACTGAGGGCCACAGAACTGTTACTTGGGGCCACAGAAACGTTAATCAGGGACACAGAATTGTTACTGAGGGCCACAGAACTGTTACTTAGGGCCACAGAATTGTTACTCGCACAGACACAGAATTGTTACTCGCACAGACACAGAATTGTTACTGAGGGCCACAGAACTGTTACTTGGGGCCACAGAAACGTTAATCAGGGACACAGAATTGTTACTGAGGGCCACAGAACTGTTACTTAGGGCCACAGAATTGTTACTCGCACAGACACAGAATTGTTACTCGCACAGACACAGAATTGTTACTGAGGGCCACAGAACTGTTACTTGGGGCCACAGAAACGTTAATCAGGGACACAGAATTGTTACTGAGGGCCACAGAACTGTTACTTAGGGCCACAGAATTGTTACTCGCACAGACACAGAATTGTTACTCGCACAGACACAGAATTGTTACTGAGGGCCACAGAACTGTTACTTAGGGCCACAGAATTGTTACTCGCACGGACACAGAATTGTTACACAGGGACACAGAATTGTTACTGAGGGCCACAGAACCGTTACTTAGGGCCACAGAATTGTTACTGAGGGCCACAGAACTGTTACTTAGGGCCACAGAATTGTTACTCGCACAGACACAGAATTGTTACTCGCACAGACACAGAATTGTTACTGAGGGCCACAGAACTGTTACTTAGGGCCACAGAATTGTTACTCGCACAGACACAGAATTGTTACTCAGGGACAGACAGAATTGTTACTGAGTGCCAGAGAATTGTTACTTAGGGCCACAGAAACGTTATTAGGGCCACAGAATTGTTACTCAGGGACAGACAGAATTGTTACTGAGTGCCAGAGAATTGTTACTCGCACAGACACAGAATTGTTACACAGGGACACAGAAGTGTTACTGAGGGCCACAGAACCGTTACTTAG
The DNA here is from genome assembly GCF_062004578.1 of Staurois parvus. Classification (NCBI taxonomy): domain Eukaryota; kingdom Metazoa; phylum Chordata; class Amphibia; order Anura; family Ranidae; genus Staurois; species Staurois parvus. The sequence goes on along the minus strand of NW_028317930.1, from coordinate 1,249,132 downwards.
GGCCACAGAATTGTTACTCGCACAGACACAGAATTGTTACTCGCACAGACACAGAATTGTTACTCGCACAGACACAGAATTGTTACTCAGGGCCACAGAATTGTTACTCGCACAGACACAGAATTGTTACTCAGGGACAGACACAGAATTGTTACTCGCACAGACACAGAATTGTTACTCAGGGACAGACACAGAATTGTTACTGAGGGCCACAGAACTGTTACTTAGGGCCACAGAATTGTTACTCGCACAGACACAGAATTGTTACTCGCACAGACACAGAATTGTTACTGAGGGCCACAGAACTGTTACTTAGGGCCACAGAATTGTTACTCGCACAGACACAGAATTGTTACACAGGGACACAGAACCATTACTGAGGGCCACAGAACCGTTACTTAGGGCCACAGAATTGTTACTCGCACAGACACAGAATTGTTACTCGCACAGACACAGAATTGTTACTCGCACAGACACAGAATTGTTACTCAGGGACACAGAACTGTTACTGAGGGCCACAGAACTGTTACTTAGGGCCACAGAATTGTTACTCGCACAGACACAGAATTGTTACTCGCACAGACACAGAATTGTTACTCAGGGACACAGAACTGTTACTGAGGGCCACAGAACTGTTACTTAGGGCCACAGAATTGTTACTCGCACAGACACAGAATTGTTACTCTCACAGACACAGAATTGTTACTCAGGGACACAGAACTGTTACTGAGGGCCACAGAACTGTTACTTAGGGCCACAGAATTGTTACTCGCACAGACACAGAATTGTTACTCGCACAGACACAGAATTGTTACTGAGGGCCACAGTACTGTTACTTGGGGCCACAGAAACGTTAATCAGGGACACAGAATTGTTACTGAGGGCCACAGAACTGTTACTTAGGGCCACAGAATTGTTACTCGCACAGACACAGAATTGTTACTCGCACAGACACAGAATTGTTACTGAGGGCCACAGAACTGTTACTTGGGGCCACAGAAACGTTAATCAGGGACACAGAATTGTTACTGAGGGCCACAGAACTGTTACTTAGGGCCACAGAATTGTTACTCGCACAGACACAAAATTGTTACTCGCACAGACACAGAATTGTTACTGAGGGCCACAGAACTGTTACTTGGGGCCACAGAAACGTTAATCAGGGACACAGAATTGTTACTGAGGGCCACAGAACTGTTACTTAGGGCCACAGAATTGTTACTCGCACAGACACAGAATTGTTACTCGCACAGACACAGAATTGTTACTGAGGGCCACAGAACTGTTACTTGGGGCCACAGAAACGTTAATCAGGGACACAGAATTGTTACTGAGGGCCACAGAACTGTTACTTAGGGCCACAGAATTGTTACTCGCACAGACACAGAATTGTTACTCGCACAGACACAGAATTGTTACTGAGGGCCACAGAACTGTTACTTGGGGCCACAGAAACGTTAATCAGGGACACAGAATTGTTACTGAGGGCCACAGAACTGTTACTTAGGGCCACAGAATTGTTACTCGCACAGACACAGAATTGTTACTCGCACAGACACAGAATTGTTACTGAGGGCCACAGAACTGTTACTTGGGGCCACAGAAACGTTAATCAGGGACACAGAATTGTTACTGAGGGCCACAGAACTGTTACTTAGGGCCACAGAATTGTTACTCGCACAGACACAGAATTGTTACTCGCACAGACACAGAATTGTTACTGAGGGCCACAGAACTGTTACTTGGGGCCACAGAAACGTTAATCAGGGACACAGAATTGTTACTGAGGGCCACAGAACTGTTACTTAGGGCCACAGAATTGTTACTCGCACAGACACAGAATTGTTACTCGCACAGACACAGAATTGTTACTGAGGGCCACAGAACTGTTACTTAGGGCCACAGAATTGTTACTCGCACGGACACAGAATTGTTACACAGGGACACAGAATTGTTACTGAGGGCCACAGAACCGTTACTTAGGGCCACAGAATTGTTACTGAGGGCCACAGAACTGTTACTTAGGGCCACAGAATTGTTACTCGCACAGACACAGAATTGTTACTCGCACAGACACAGAATTGTTACTGAGGGCCACAGAACTGTTACTTAGGGCCACAGAATTGTTACTCGCACAGACACAGAATTGTTACTCAGGGACAGACAGAATTGTTACTGAGTGCCAGAGAATTGTTACTTAGGGCCACAGAAACGTTATTAGGGCCACAGAATTGTTACTCAGGGAGAGACAGAATTGTTACTGAGTGCCAGAGAATTGTTACTTAGGGCCCCAGAAACTTTAGTTAGGGCCACAGAATTGTTACTCGGGGACAGACACAGAATTGTTACTGAGGGCCACAGAACTGTTACTTAGGGCCACAGAATTGTTACTCGCACAGACACAGAATTGTTACTCGCACAGACACAGAATTGTTACTGAGGGCCACAGAACTGTTACTTAGGGCCACAGAATTGTTACTCGCACAGACACAGAATTGTTACTCAGGGACAGACAGAATTGTTACTGAGTGCCAGAGAATTGTTACTTAGGGCCACAGAAACGTTATTAGGGCCACAGAATTGTTACTCAGGGACAGACAGAATTGTTACTGAGTGCCAGAGAATTGTTACTCGCACAGACACAGAATTGTTACACAGGGACACAGAACTGTTACTGAGGGCCACAGAACCGTTACTTAGGGCCACAGAATTGTTACTCGCACAGACACAGAATTGTTACTCGCACAGACACAGAATTGTTACTCGCACAGACACAGAATTGTTACTCAGGGCCACAGAATTGTTACTCGCACAGACACAGAATTGTTACTCAGGGACAGACACAGAATTGTTACTCGCACAGACACAGAATTGTTACTCAGGGACAGACACAGAATTGTTACTGAGGGCCACAGAACTGTTACTTAGGGCCACAGAATTGTTACTCGCACAGACACAGAATTGTTACTCGCACAGACACAGAATTGTTACTGAGGGCCACAGAACTGTTACTTAGGGCCACAGAATTGTTACTCGCACAGACACAGAATTGTTACACAGGGACACAGAACTGTTACTGAGGGCCACAGAACCGTTACTTAGGGCCACAGAATTGTTACTCGCACAGACACAGAATTGTTACTCGCACAGACACAGAATTGTTACTCGCACAGACACAGAATTGTTACTCAGGGACACAGAACTGTTACTGAGGGCCACAGAACTGTTACTTAGGGCCACAGAATTGTTACTCGCACAGACACAGAATTGTTACTCGCACAGACACAGAATTGTTACTCAGGGACACAGAACTGTTACTGAGGGCCACAGAACTGTTACTTAGGGCCACAGAATTGTTACTCGCACAGACACAGAATTGTTACTCTCACAGACACAGAATTGTTACTCAGGGACACAGAACTGTTACTGAGGGCCACAGAACTGTTACTTAGGGCCACAGAATTGTTACTCGCACAGACACAGAATTGTTACTCGCACAGACACAGAATTGTTACTGAGGGCCACAGTACTGTTACTTGGGGCCACAGAAACGTTAATCAGGGACACAGAATTGTTACTGAGGGCCACAGAACTGTTACTTAGGGCCACAGAATTGTTACTCGCACAGACACAGAATTGTTACTCGCACAGACACAGAATTGTTACTGAGGGCCACAGAACTGTTACTTGGGGCCACAGAAACGTTAATCAGGGACACAGAATTGTTACTGAGGGCCACAGAACTGTTACTTAGGGCCACAGAATTGTTACTCGCACAGACACAAAATTGTTACTCGCACAGACACAGAATTGTTACTGAGGGCCACAGAACTGTTACTTGGGGCCACAGAAACGTTAATCAGGGACACAGAATTGTTACTGAGGGCCACAGAACTGTTACTTAGGGCCACAGAATTGTTACTCGCACAGACACAGAATTGTTACTCGCACAGACACAGAATTGTTACTGAGGGCCACAGAACTGTTACTTGGGGCCACAGAAACGTTAATCAGGGACACAGAATTGTTACTGAGGGCCACAGAACTGTTACTTAGGGCCACAGAATTGTTACTCGCACAGACACAGAATTGTTACTCAGGGACACAGAATTGTTACTCAGGGACACATAATCGTTTAATTAAAGAGTATGTCAGACAACATGCAGAGGAGTGGCAGAGGAGGCAATGTTTTAGGAGCGAGCAGACGTGGCAGCAGAGGAAGGGGTCGAGGCAGCACTATTCGCAGCCAGAGGCCAGTGCTCCCGGTGTCATCCAGCGGTCGTGTCTCCACCGACAACCCTGCCGTCATCGATTGGTTGGCTCGGTCGTCTTCCTCTTCCCAGGTCACCTCTGACACCTACAGCCAACGGTCGGTGGGTACGTCAGACACAACCGTTAGTTGGCATGGCCCGGGAGCAAGCCCACTGAAATCACGTGTCCTCTACCTGCCCCTGTCCTTTGGTGTTCCCTCACCAAGCGAAGTATCGCATGCTGTGGGCTCAGCCCCACTGTACAGTGAGGAAGAGCTAACAGAGGGCGGTCAGGAACGGGGGGAGACATCCGCCTTTTCAGCAGCCAGGCGAAGAAGTAGTGGCGAGGAGAGTGGCCCGGTAGCCGGTCTAGAGACAGGTCTGTCTCCTCACCCAGACGCAGCCGAGGGGGCTAGTAGTGAGGCGGAGACCCTACTTGATGATGAGGAGGTTGATCGCACTTGGCAGCCTCGTCGTCATCAGGCAATTTCTTCCGCATCATCAGGAGAAGAGGGTGGCAGCTTGGCAGTGAGCGAAACAGTCGGTGGGTTGCCCAGGAGACAGCAGCAGGGTCGCAGCAGTGTCAGTGGAGCCAAACGGCCACGGAGTAGAGCACCAGCTCCACTGCAGCCTACCACCACGGCCAGTAGTGGTGCCGGTGTGCACGGAGGAAGCAGCAGTCAGCCAGTGAGGAGTATCGGGGGCAAAGTTTCCTACTCGGCGGTGTGGCAATTTTTCGTCAAGCCGCCCGAGGAAGTAAACGTAGCAGTATGTCGACTATGTGGCCAGAAAGTCAAGCGTGGCCAGGGGGCCCATGTTGGGACTACAGCGTTGCGGCAGCATATGCAGCGTCGCCATTTGGTGGCCTGGGAAAACCGTGATAAAGATACGGCGGTTCTGCCCGCCCCAGCCCCCGCTCCATCACCCGCTCCGTTACTTGCTCCGTCACCCGACGTCAATCGCCCTCCATCAGCCAGTAGAGGCTCCAACACTTCTGCTGAGGGGAGTTGTCGCTCGTTGGCATCTTCCGCTCGTTCAGATGCTCCTTCTCCTGCTACTCCTCTTCACGGATTCCGTCAGCAGTCTTTCTTGGAATCCGTTTCCAAGAGACAACAGTTTGCGAGCACGCACTCGACGGTGCAAAAGCTGAACGTCCTCCTGTCCAAGTTGCTGGTGCTGCAGTCCCTCCCTTTCCAAGTGGTGGACTCAGCACCTTTCAGAGAAATGATGGCTTGTGCCGCGCCGCGGTGGAGAGTGCCAAGCCGTCATTTCTTCGCCAAAAAGGCAGTGCCAGCCCTGCATTCACATGTAGAAGACATGGTGGGCCAGTCTTTGAGCATGTCGGTCTCTGCCAAAGTGCACGGCAGCGCCGACGTGTGGAGCTGTAACTACGGTCAGGGACAGTACATGTCATTTACGGCCCACTGGGTGAACGTGGTGCCGTCACAGCCGCACCAGCAACTTGGACAGGTCACGCCGCTTTTGCCTCCACGTTTGCACGTCCTTGGTCCGGCAAAGATGTCCGCCTCTACCACCTCTTCTTCCGCCGTGTCCTCAGCCGCCACCCCCGTGCCAAGTCCCATTACCCGACCGGCATATCACATGTGCAGGGCGCAACGGTGTCACGCTGTTCTGCACCTGGTATGCCTTGGCGAACGTAGTCACACAGGGGAGGAACTTCTCAGTGTAATGAACAGAGAAATCGACAGATGGCTGTCTCCGCGCAAACTGAAAATCGGAACCATGTTGACCGACAACGGAAAGAACATGGTGTCTGCTCTGCGTCAAGGAAGGTTGTGCCATGCGCCATGCATTGCTCACGTGTTCAATCTGGTTGTCAAGCGGTTCCTAAAATCCACCATCCCACTGCAAGACATCCTTAAAATGTCACGTAAACTTTGCATGCATTTCAGCCATTCCTACACCGCAAAGCACACCCTCCTTGAGCTGCAGCGGCAGAACGGAATTCCACATCATCGCCTGATCTGCGACGTTGCAACAAGGTGGAATTCAACCCTACACATGTTAGACCGCCTTTACGAGCAGCGAAAGGCCATCACCGATTTCCTGATGTTACAAGCGGATAAAGGTACTCCCCTGTGTAACTTCGATGTCAGCCATTGGCAGCTCATGCGTGACACCTGCCGCTTGCTCAGGCCCTTTGAGGAGGCCACGCTATTCGTGAGTCGGCAGGACTATGGGATGAACGACGTCATTCCTCTGTTGCACGTCCTTGAACAAATGCTGTTAACAATGGCTGGTCAGGGTGCGGTAGACGTGGCGCACAGATCTCAACGCCACATGACCCCTGTGGGGGCAGGACAGGAAGAAGAGGAGGAGGTAGAGGAGGACATTGGTGCTCAGGAATTATTGAGTGAAATGGGTGGTTTTTCCACTCAGCGGACAGGAGTGGAGGAGCAGGAGCATCTGGTAGAGGAGGAGGAGGAGGAGACAGAGGACCCAGACGCACCGTGGCAGTATGCTGTGGAGATGGAGGCAGGGAGTCCCTCGCATTCCTTGGCACAAATGGCCCATAGCATGCTCGGTTGCTTGCGTAGCGACAGCCGAATAATAACCATCAGACAGAGGGATGACTTTTGGCTGTCCACCTTGTTGGACCCTCGCTACCATTCCAAAATGGTGGCCTTTTTCACACCTGCTGAGAGGGAGGCCAAAATAACGTACTATAAAAACCACCTATGTAGTCAGTTGGTCTCTGCCTTTGTGCGCCAACGTCCATCCTCAGACACTGTGGGCCCTGTGCGCTCGCGTTCCGCTGCCATGGCAGCAGGGGAGGGGTGGGGTGGTAGGAGCAGTGGCAGCTCCACCAGCAGCGGCTGCCTCAGTCTGCAGTCGATGATGAGTAGCTTTCTTCACCAGCGCATTGAGGAAACTAATAACCAGCCGCAGCAGCAGCAGCAGCAGCATCAGGTGGACCTGGAGCAGGACCTCAAACAACAGGCTTGGGCCTACTTGGACAGCACCCTGCCAACCGAGGTAGACAATCCCCTTGACTACTGGGCAACGAAACTTGACCTTTGGCCCCAACTAGCTGAATTTGCCCTTGAAAGGCTGTCATGCCCGGCCAGTAGCGTGGCATCGGAGCGCGTGTTTAGTGCGGCAGGAGGTATTGTAACTCCGCGGAGGACACGACTGTCCACCCAAAGTGTGGAGAGACTCACGTTTGTGAAAATGAATCAGGCGTGGATTAGTCTGGATTTCAAACCACCAGTTCCTGACACAACTGACTAAATCCGCCATGAATCATGCCTCAAACATGTGCCACTTTGAGGTCTCCTCACACACTGCTGGTGTGTTGAATTTTTTGACATAGGGTGCTGGCAGATTACGGGCCTCCTATAGCTGCTGCCAGGCCCCTAATCTGCCATGGGCCCCTATATACCGCCTCCTCATGCTGCTGCCAGGTCCAGAGTCTCTCATGGGTCCCTGTACGGCCTCCCATTGCTGCTGTCTCCATCGCCACACTCTGCCATGTGCCACTTTCAGGTCTCCTCACACTGCTGGTGTGTTGAATTTTTTGACATAGGGTGCTGGCAGATTACGGGCCTCCCATAGCTGCTGCCAGGCCCCTAATCTGCCATGGGCCCCTATATACCGCCTCCTCATGCTGCTGCCAGGTCCAGAGTCTCTCATGGGTCCCTGTACGGCCTCCCATTGCTGCTGTCTCCATCGCCACACTCTGCCATGTGCCACTTTCAGGTCTCCTCACACTGCTGGTGTGTAGAATTTTTTGACATAGGGTGCTGGCAGATTACGGGCCTCCTATAGCTGCTGCCAGGCCCCTAATCTGCCATAGGCCCCTATATACCGCCTCCTCATGCTGCTGCCAGGTCCAGAGTCTCTCATGGGTCCCTGTACGGCCTCCCATAGCTGCTGCCAGGCCCCTAATCTGCCATGGGCCCCTATATACCGCCTCCTCATGCTGTTGCCAAGTCCAGAGTCTCTCATGGGTCCCTATACGGCCTCCCATTGCTGCTGTCTCCATCGCCACACTCTGCCATGTGCCACTTTCAGGTCTCCTCACACACTGCTGGTGTGTTGAATTTTTTGACATAGGGTGCTGGCAGATTACGGGCCTCCTATAGCTGCTGCCAGGCCCCTAATCTGCCATGGGCCCCTATATACCGCCTCCTCATGCTGCTGCCAGGTCCAGAGTCTCTCATGGGTCCCTGTACGGCCTCCCATTGCTGCTGTCTCCGTCGCCACACTCTGCCATGTGCCACTTTCAGGTCTCCTCACACTGCTGGTGTGTTACATTTTTTGACATAGGGTGCTGGCAGATTACGGGCCTCCTATAGCTGCTGCCAGGCCCCTAATCTGCCATGGGCCCCTATACCGCCTCCTCATGCTGCTGCCAAGTCCAGAGTGTGTCATGGGTCCCTGTACGGCCTCCCATTGCTGCTGTCTCCATCGCCACACTCTGCCATGTGCCACTTTCAGGTCTCCTCACACACTGCTGGTGTGTTCAATTTTTTGTCATAGGGTGCTGGCAGATTACGGGCCTCCCATAGCTGCTGCCAGGCCCCTAATCTGCCATGGGCCCCTATACCGCCTCCTCATGCTGCTGCCAGGTCCACAGTCTCTCATGCCATGTGCCACTTTCAGGTCTCCTCACACTGCTGGTGTGTTGAATTTTTTGACATAGGGTGCTGGCAGATTACGGGCCTCCCATAGCTGCTGCCAGGCCCCTAATCTGCCATGGGCCCCTATACCGCCTCCTCATGCTGCTGCCAAGTCCAGAGTGTGTCATGGGTCCCTGTACGGCCTCCCATTGCTGCTGTCTCCATAGCCACACTCTGCCATGTGCCACTTTCAGGTCTCCTCACACTGCTGGTGTGTTCAATTTTTTGACATAGGGTGCTGGCAGATTACGGGCCTCTCATTGCTGCTGCCAGGCACGTAATCTGCCATGGGCCCCCGTACCGACTCCTCATGCTGTGACGTTGCAACAAGGTGGAATTCAACCCTACATATGTTAGACCGCCTTTACGAACAGCGAAAGGCCATCACAGATTTCCTGATGTTAAAAGCGGATAAAGGTACTCCCTGTGTAACTTAGATGTCAGCCATTGGCAGCTCATGCGTGACACCTGCGCTTGCTCAGGCCCTTTGCGGAGGCCACGCTATTCGTGAGTCGGCAGGACTATGGGATGAACGACGTCATTCCTCTGTTGCACGTCCTGGAACAAATGCTGTTAACAATGGCTGGTCAGGGTGCGGTAGACGTGGCGCACAGATCTCAACGCCACATGACCCCTGTGGGGGCAGGACAGGAAGAAGAGGAGGAGGTAGAGGAGGACATTGGTGCTCAGGAATTATTGAGTGAAATGGGTGGTTTTTCCACTCAGCGGACAGGAGTGGAGGAGCAGGAGCATCTGGTAGAGGAGGAGGAGGAGGAGACAGAGGACCCAGACGCACCGTGGCAGTATGCTGTGGAGATGGAGGCAGGGAGTCCCTCACATTCCTTGGCACAAATGGCCCATAGCATGCTCGCTTGCTTGCATAGCGACAGCCGAATAATAACCATCAGACAGAGGGATGACTTTTGGCTGTCCACCTTGTTGGACCCTCGCTACCGTTCAAAAATGGTGGCCTTTTTCACACCTGCTGAGAGGGAGGCCAAAATAACGTACTATAAAAACCACCTATGTAGTCAGCTGGTCTCTGCCTTTCTGCGCCAACGTCCATCCTCAGACACTGTGGGCCCTGTGCGCTCGCGTTCCGCTGCCATGGCAGCAGGGGAGGGGTGGGGTGGTAGGAGCAGTGGCAGCTCCACCAGCAGCGGCTGCCTCAGTCTGCAGTCGATGATGAGTAGCTTTCTTCACCAGCGCAGTGAGGAAACTACTAACCAGCCGCAGCAGCAGCAGCATCAGGTGGACCTGGAGCAGGACCTCAAACAACAGGCTTAGGCCTACTTGGACAGCACCCTGCCAACCGAGGTAGACAATCCCCTTGACTACTGGGCAACGAAACTTGACCTTTGACCCCAACTAGCTGAATTTGCCCTTGAAAGGCTGTCATGCCCGGCCAGTAGCGTGGCATCGGAGCGCGTGTTTAGTGTGGCAGGAGGTATTGCAACTCCGCGGAGGACACGACTGTCCACCCAAAGTGTGGAGAGACTCACGTTTGTGAAAATGAATCAGGCGTGGATTAGTCTGGATTTCAAACCACCAGTTCCTGACACAACTGACTAAATCCGCCATGAATCATGCCCCAAACATGTGCCACTTTCAGGTCTCCTCACACACTGCTTGTGTTTTCAATTTTTTGACATAGGGTGCTGGCAGATTACGGGCCTCCCATAGCTGCTGCCAGGCCCCTAATCTGCCATGGGCCCCTATATACCGCCTCCTCATGCTGCTGCCAGGTCCAGAGTCTCTCATGCCATGTGCCACTTTCAGGTCTCCTCACACACTGCTGGTGTGTTCAATTTTTTGTCATAGGGTGCTGGCAGATTACGGGCCTCCTATAGCTGCTGCCAGGCCCCTAATCTGCCATGGGCCCCTATACCGCCTCCTCATGCTGCTGCCAGGTCCACAGTCTCTCATGGGTCCCTGTACGGCCTCCCATTGCTGCTGTCTCCATCGCCACACTCTGCCATGTGCCACTTTCAGGTCTCCTCACACACTGCTGGTGTGTTCCATTTTTTGTCATAGGGTGCTGGCAGATTACGGGCCTCCCATTGCTGCTGCCAGGCCTGTAATCTGCCATGGGCCCCCGTACCGCCTGGTCACGCTGCTGCTGGGTCCACAGTGTGACATGGGTCCCTGTACCGCCTCCCATTGCTCCCACTCTGCCATGTGCCACTTTCAGGTCTCCTCACACTCCTGCTGGTTTCCATTTTGTCATAGGGTGCTGGCAGATTACAGGCCTCCCATAGGTGCTGCCAAGCCCCAAATCTGCCATGGGCCCCCGTACCGCCTCGTCACGCTGCTGCTGGGTCCACAGTGTGACATGGGTCCTTGTACCGCCTCCCATTGCTCCCACTCTGCCATGTGCCACTTTCAGGTCTCCTCACACTCCTGCTGGTTTCCATTTTGTCATAGGTTGCTGGCAGATTACAGGCCTCCCATAGGTGCTGCCAGGCCCCAAATCTGCCATGGGCCCCCGTACCGCCTCGTCACGCTGCTGCTGGGTCCACAGTGTGACATGGGTCCTTGTACCGCCTCCCATTGCTCCCACTCTGCCATGTGCCACTTTCAGGTCTCCTCACACTCCTGCTGGTTTCCATTTTGTCATAGGTTGCTGTATGGCCTCCCATTGCTGCTGCCTCCACCGCCACACTGTGGCTCCAAACACTGGTTTTGGCCCCGTGACTGGCCAAATGAGTGAAGTGTGCGGTGATTCTAAGATCGACGGCACTCATCTGCATGTCATACTGAGTGACAGTATTATTTCTCTTCCCCAGCAGACTCCAAGGGCATTTAAATTAAAGGTACAGTGTTCTGCACTAATATTAAGTCTCTCTGAAGCCTAGAAACACCCTTTTTTAAGTTAAATTCACAGCGAATTTATTCGACTCGAATCGAATATTGTCCACGAATTCGCCGAATCAGTCGAATCGAATTTTTCATTTCTTCGCTCATCTCTAGTTAAGACCTTTCCCTTGTGTCAATCTTTTAAAAGTTTACTGCTAAGGGTATAGTGGCTGTTGCCACCACAACCCTTTTCAATATCCAACATAAAGATTGGAGTTCGCTCATTTTCCAGAGCGCACCCTCTTCTATTTGGATGTTCAGGAGCCAGAATTTCACATGTTTGACTTTCTTTGAATTCCGTGGCTCCCTAGGGTCATACACTAATCCAAACTTATCTGAAGTTAGTCTGCTCCTTGTGCTTTAAGTATGACAGAATTTAAGGCTTGGGTTCAACATTGTGTGTGTTTCTAGTAAACTCTTAAATTTACAAAGCCTAGAATTAGACTGACATCTGGAGCTCTTTTGCTTGTGTTTTTGTCAAGTTTCCTGGCACTCCGAAAGGGAGTGGCTGGTCTCCAGAGCCCCCAGGAGAGGATGGATGGCCAAGGAGTCCTCGGAGGAGGGGGAACTGGCCTCCAATTCCCCAGGGCCCAGGTTGGCCAGGTATGTCCCATTTGTTTGAATTTAAACCACTTTACAATATTTGCTTTTGGACAGTGTCTATGTGTGGGGGGTGTCACATGAGGTGTGGTGGGGAAAGGCTGGGAAGGCTGGCCCAAGACTTCTTTGTTTTTTTGCTTAACAATCTGCTCCAAGCTCAAAATGCCATCTTGCGGTGTACAAGTGTTAACACTCAAGGGGGCATTTGTGTTTTTGCGTAGGGGAGGGGAATATTGTATAGACTGAGCCCTTTTGAAGGTAGACTGTCAAAGACTTATACCTTGTGACATTTTCTTGTGAAGCCTCAGATCTTCTGCCAACCTGTGGCCTCTGCTTTGGGATGCTTGAAGTCACTATACTGTAGACTCCAGGAAGGAAAGTGGGAATGGCTGCAAGGGCTGGCTAATTAGTGTTTCCACTCTTACTGTAGTGTAAGCGTAGCTAAGCTTATGTGTGTGAGCCAATTCCTCTCATCAAGAGCAAGGCTCTCCAACATTGTAATGTTGGCACCACACCACTGCCAAGGAAGACTGTTCCTTGTCATGGCTCAGCTGTGACATTTGGGTAGGTCCTAAGGTGATGTGAAACATCGTCAATGGACAGCCAGAGAGTATGTTAGCATAGCAGCTTGCTGGAGTGTGGGTGCCAACAAGTGGCCAAATGAATTTGACCTTAAGCCCTTCTGGTTCTGGTCATCTAGTTTAGTAATCCAAACTGAAAGGGGACTTTGCTATGTTTGCTAGGGCTAACTACCTGGGGCCTATACCACGTGACTGTTTAACATACATTTGTTTCTCGAATGTCAGGGCTCGCATCTTTACTTGCTCTTTTTTTCTTACTCTTCACGTAGTTTTACCTCATGATGCCCAAGGTGCTATGGGGGAGCTTCAGCCCCCTCTGGATGCAGAGGCCAGCATTCCTCAAGGTCAAAAAAATGTTTATACAGTTACTTGTGAGCTACTGGGGTAATTTACTAAAATGTTCGCAGGCACCTATTTACATCCTCATAAGTATGTGTATTGCTATATAAATTGGTAAGTGGTGCCGCATCCTTAGAGGATATTTATATATTTATATGAATGTAATGACTAAAGTGTATATACTGAATAATAATAATAATATTGAACCCTACCTCAATAGGTCAGAGATAATACACATTTAAATTCAATAAAAATAATTTTCAATATGTGCATGAAAAGAAATATTTTCTATATCATAATAAATTGTGTGAAAAAACAATATAAGTGGGATAAAAATAAATAAATTATAATTTAAAAAAAAAAAAACAAAAAGTAAAAAATTTTAAATATTTAAAAAAATTAAAAACAAATGCAAAAAAAATGTACAAACAATAAATGAAATAATATAATGTCCGAAATTAGGTAAATAATAAAGTTGAAATGTGTGTCCAAAAATATCTGTGGTAAAATCCTTGCATGGATGTTGTCACTTTTATGTACTCACCTCCTAGTTAGCCTATTACTAGGCTAACACAGCTTTTGTATGATTAGAGTGAATGGGATCCCCTGGAACTTCCCTGGGGTTTTCTGGGTGGATTGCTTCTAATAGGACCTGATGATCTGTGCTTCCTTACGTTGCTGTATATGCTTCCATCTCCCTATTTTCCTCGTTAGTATAGTGGGAGAAAAAAGAAAGATATGGTGCCTTATCGTTTTATTAAAAGTATATTTATTGCTCTCTAAATGCACTCACATGTGTGAAGTAAAAAAGCGCTTTGTACTATGCAAAATCCCTCTATGAGGATGTGACAGGCTTCCTCCGTGTATCTGCATGCACAGTCTATACTCGCTGTAACTATAGCTATTACATCCCCCGGAGGAAGCCACGTGACCCTGTGGCGCAACGCGTTGGGGAGGGGCATTGACGTCACCAGGGCAACCCGACTTCAGTTACGGCGAGTATAGACTGTGCATGCCATCAATTTATAAATTTTTCATCAATTTATCAAATTCAGGATGAGTTTTATTGTTCTCTATTTTATCTTTATTGAACAAGAGGATATGGAGGAATGGTATAACTTTTTTAGTGAAAAAGGTATGGAGGTACTTCATTTTTTAATTAAAAGAAAGCAAAAGAAAATGAGGAAAATTGATAATATCTTAAAAGAATATAAAGATAAAATAGAGAACAATAAAACTCATCCTGAATTTGATAAATTGATGACACAATTAAGCAATTATGTGCAGAGTAAAGATTCAGAAATTAAAAATAAGAAAAAAAGAATGTATCAAAGGGTAAGCCAAGATTACCAACTTAAACAAGTTTTCAAATGGCAAACTAATATCCTGGGTAATGGTGTCAAATCCACAGAATCTAAATACTTTGAAGTCCAGGATGTGACGAAACGCGTCGGAAACATGACGTATGACGAAGTGCGATTGCGGCCATCTTTGTTTAAGGAACATGTGTTTTTTGCCAGAGGACTGTTTGATTACATGCCTCAGAAGCTGGAAGTTGGAGTTTTTGATGTAAGTGTGCTAATAAAGTATTATACCTTTTATTACAAAGCCACTAACTATTGATTTGCCTTATGAGGGATATGGATGTATGCCTAAAGTAATTGCAAGAAGTTTGGAGGTGCCAGCATCTATTATTTTGAAAAGCGGATTATTACCTCTATAGGGTAATTGTTCATTTGCTGCACTAAGTTGGAGTGTTCACTTTTATGACACAGCATTTTGTATTCACGTTTGTTTGTTTTATAATAGTAGTGTTTGCAGTGTTTGAGTTTACTGTCACAATTAGTAAGATACACATTACACATATCTGAATGATTTTGGAATAATTTTGTTCACGCACATTTATTATCTCTTGGGTTATAATTATATATATATATATAAATCTTTTTTTTTTTTTCTCACTGTTTTGACACTTGTTATGGAGTGTGCATGACACATATTGCACATTTGTGATTTAATTAAGGTAATGCACTATTTGTAGTTTATATTTTTTGAGGTTTTTCAACGTTGGATCAGTATATTTGGAATTTCGTACACAGTATCACAAGAGATGATGTGAAGGTGGAAGAGAAAGTGATTTGAATCTTTAGAGACATTTTGGGACATTATTTATATTTATATTTTATCTTGTATTATTTATTATGTTATAATTTTATATCTTGTATATGTGTAGATTTTCACTTTAGAAGGTATAATTTTAGGGGATAAAGAAAGAGTCATTATATTTATTAAATCCACAGAATCTACACCTGTGAAACAGGAGGAAAGGGTAGTATCCCCTAAGAAAAAATCACTGGGATTTAAGACACCTAACAGGACTACTCCCAGGAATGATAATAGAACTTACAATGCACACACACCACAGCCTACTAAAAGGAACCAAAATAACTGGAGACCTCAGTTTGCTACACCTTATCAAGGGAGGGCTCCTCCATATTACCCCCAACAGGGAGGAAGACCATATCATAATCCGCATAGGGGACACCCATATAGGGGACCTCAAGGTTATCATCCACAAGGATGTTATAGACATGATAATTATGGGATGCAAACTTATGAGAAATTTAGAGGACAACAGCATCCATACACACAAAAACCTTATTACCAAAACAAATCAGAATATCAATCATACAACATGCCTACTGTCTTGGAAATTCGCTTTTAACGAATTTCTCCTTACCGAGAGTACTCGCAGTTGGATGCGCAGAAATCCCCCATAAAGCTGTGCGAACTTCGCTTACCGCGACTGCAACTAAACTCCACGATTCCTGCACCTCCAACTGGTTTAGCTCTGTTGAGATGTGGGGAAAATGGAGCTCCCGTTACCCAGGAATGATCACACGACACTCTCAGGTTGCAGTTGGAATTCACTCTGAGACTGGTTTCAACCCCAGCCTCCTGTTTTATTACAAGCACACACATGCCCCCCCACGCAGGGGGGGGTCAGGTCAATCCCCTCCCACAGAACAATGTATAGGGGGTGTCTATACACAGAATGTACATCCTGATTGGAGCGTAGCCTTTCCTTTTATCTATACTGGAAACCAGTTCTCCCCTCCCCCTTTCCCATCATTTACATGCTATCAGCTCCTATTAGTATGTCCATTCCCTGTACAAGCATCCCCTAGATTAAACAGTGTCAATCTGTATCTGAATGGGCCCGATACGATCTTTATTAAAACACATCCATCCAGATACAGTTCAGGTCGGTAGTGGTTTGTAAGATATACATGAGCCTACACGCGGAGTTCGCACTGCCCGGCGCCTGACTATACGAAGTCCTTGTGGTACTATGCTGCTGATATGTGGATACAGGCCCGCGGCATTCGCATCGAATGCCGTGGTGGTATACACACCGGTCTATAAGCGCAGATCTGCCATCTCATCCATTACCAAGCTGGGTACTGTAATATATACATTGTACATGCGCATGGCCTAATTGCAGCCTTCAGAGCTTTAATTAAGCCACACGAGAGACATATGGATAACACTAATATATGACACATTTAAAGTTCAACCTGTAAATACAAAATTTCCATGACATTCCCACCTGTTTTATCATATTCTCGTGTCCCTTCTTGATCTTCTTTAGCTTGATAGGTGTCGTCTCAAAACCTCAAAGAGTTGGTCTTAAACCAGAGTTCCTGTAGTTGTCCCTGAGAATAAAGCTCCACGGGGTACCTGAAACAACAAGACCCGACGCAGACTCAACGCAAACAGGCTTGATTGAAGCGATGGTCCTCAAGAGCGTTGGAGCCTTCACTACAGAAAGGCTCTTGCAAAAACCACAAACAGAACTTTTTCAAACTGGGCCTGCAAATTGAACCGGACTTGTGGTATAAACAAGGCTTGTGATCCCACGGTGGTCTGGGGAGATCCAGCAGCCGATTCTCAAACTGCCCCTGCAAACGGGGCCACACAAGGCTGGTCTCGACCCAGACAGTTTTCCAAAAAGTGGAACAAACAAATCTTGCAGCTTTATACACAAACAACGATGAGGCTTGAAGCTTGCTTGGAGGTCTTGGGGAACATGGTCTTCAGGGAGATGAATCAGAGGGAAGCCAGGACGTAACCTGCAGAGAAGGTGGCTGGTTGGTGAGGTCTTCCTCCGATCAGTGATTGGAGTGGGATCCCAGGAGCGGGCATGGAGATGTGGTCGTCTGCCCGAGCTTGGCTTACACGGTCGATGAGGCAACATGAACATCTCACCGCGGCATATAAGAGGCAGAGGAAAAAGAGAAGCATCAGGATATACACTCCCACTTCCTTCAACCAAGATCTGATGGAGAACAGGAAATCTCCCAATCCTCCCAAACCCTTGAACGGATTCCAACCCTCACTAGCTATAGCTCTAGCTTTTCCCTGTAGTTCACTAACTTTGTCCATATGGGCCTGGACCTTGTCATCGGTATCTTCTATCCAAGTACAACAATCCTCTCTGATGAACTCACAGAACCCCCCTTTGGCGGCTAAAAGGTAATCAAGGGCCATCTTCTCCTGAAGCACTAAAATTCCCATCTGCCGTTGTTCTTGGGCAATTTCTCTGACAGCCTCTACGGTCTCGTTAAACATACTATCCACGATGACAGAAAAATTGTTGAGGCGCTTCATAAGTTCTATTCCCCAACCTGTCCATGAGGGGAACCAAGCCCATGCCTGGTTGCCCTCAGAGAATAGCTCCCTGCGAACTCTCCCAGCCATCCTTACCTTCTTGTGGACCATGAACTCTTCATGATCCATCACTACATAGGATGCGTGGACTAGCTTTATGAGGGCACACGAACCTTTTGCGTTCTGGGGAAATGTTCTATAGGCTGCCAAACCACACAGAAAATAGTACGGACCTGTCAGAGCAGAGCAGGAGGAGTTCTTCGTTCGGCCTCTGGCACTGAGCAACAGTTGCACAGACTGGGGGATTGCTCCCTCAGTCTGCACATCACATCCGTCCTTCCAACAAACATGGTCTGGTCGGTCAGTGTACTCAGAAGGGAAGTCTGGTTAGTCAGATTGACAGTTATACCTCCCTCGCAGGTGGTAGTCCCAACAAACTTGTTACCTGTGCCAAAGCTGATGTTAAAGCACACCTGAGGGCTGCCTAGCTGCCCAGTTACCCATAATGGACTGACGAGTGCCCTACAGGAGCTAGAGCTAATGTTGGTACTGAAACTGATGTTACCTGCTAAAAATGTGTCATTAAGTTCTACAGACAAATGTCTACGTGGGGGCTGATCAGGGTTCCCTTGCTTTTTCATGTCGACACGGATGTCATATAGGGCATGAACAGCGGCCATTGCGGACATGTGATGACTGGGTGGGGGCTTAGAGCATACCCAACAGTTGGTTTTGTTGGCGGTTCTGGCTAGTCGCAGATGCATTTTAAATAAAAGGTTGGGGTATCTGCCGTCTTTTCCTCCGTTCACACACATGTAAAACATACAAAAAAAAGAAAAAGGAAAATGACACCCCTCATTCTCTGGTGTAGCTGAAAAGCTTCTTGCAGTGGCTTGCGTGCACCCAGTTGTCTCGTCCCTTGAGCTTGAGTGAGGTAGGTGTCGTCAGCTGGACTTGGTATGGTCCGGTAAATCGTGGCTCGAGTCTGGTTCTTTGATGTTTCTTTAGGATGACCCAATCACCTGGCTCAATAGAAAGAACACCTGTTATTGCATTTGGATCGGGGAGCGATTTGCAAACCCGATGGTGTATCTTCTGCAGCTCCCGTTTCAGAGATTGCACGTAACCTGTAAGCTGTGAATGCAAAGACGACAGCTGTTGAGGAAAGTACAACCCTGTTTTGGGAGGTCCCCCAAACAACACCTCGTAGGGTGACAGCCCATGTGGTTGCCGAGGGGCATTCCGGATGGAATGGAGGGCAATGGGGAGACACTCAGGCCAAGGTTTTTGGGTATCGGCCATGATTTTGGAGATCCTGATTTTAAGGATTCCGTTGAGACGTTCAACCTTACCGCTACTCTCGGGGTGATACGGGGTGTGTAGCCCTTGGTTGATGTGAAGGGCTTTACATACCTCTGCAAAGATCTGTCCAGTGAAGTGTGACCCCCTATCGGACTCGATGGTTTCAGGTAGACCCCAGCGGCACACAACCTCAGACAGGATTTTCTTCGCCGTGGCACTAGCGTTGGCACACGTCATGTAACTCACATGCCCTGGCTAGTGCCCACAGCTCAGCTTCCTGAGCTGACATATGTGCGTTCAAAGAGCAACCAGTGTGTGGCTTACCGTCTTGGGTGTAGTACCTGGACCCATCGACAAAAAGATTTTTTGCTTCCGGTAGTGGCGTTTCCTTCACCGGGCTGATCGCTGCTGACTCCAGTTCCATCAGAGAAATGCAGTTGTGTCCTTTGGAAGAGAGGTTAGTCGTGGAAAAAGAAGACATGTTAGCAGAAGAGGTGTTAGTATTGTTAGTCGGGTTGTAAGATTCAGCACTGTCATTGCTGTCCTCCCCCCCTTCTCGTCTTCCAACACAGGAAGAAGAGAAGCTGGGTTAAGAATAGTGTATCGTTTGATAGTGAGGTTAGTAGGGGTTAGGAGGGCTTTCCCCTGAGAGGGGTACCCTGCCTTGGATGTCCTGTTTTCGCAAGACCGTTCTTGCTGCACTGGTGTTGGTGAGGCAAGGGAGGGGATTTTTTAATTCCTCTAGAAAAAGATGGACCTGGGCTGACACCGATTTGCCAACTTCCTATGAGGATTCATAGGAGTTACTTACCATGGTGGTGACGGGGCGGAGGACTCATCAGGAATGAACTGCCACCGACCTTTAGGTAACTGGGGACAGCTCCTCCTCATGTGCCCCGTTTGGTGGCACTGAAAACACCTGGGAGGGCGCCTATCCTTCCTGTGACCCAGATCCCTTGCTTTTTCGTGTGGGGTCTGGGACATAAGAACTTTGGCCTTGTCCTGTTTTCTCCTATCCATTTCCCTCTCTATTGCCACAAGAGTGGAAAGGATAGCAGGGATAGACATCTCATTATATTCGGGTCGGGCCAAAACCAGCCTTTCCCGAATTTTAGTATCGATGCCTTCCAAAAATTTGGATGTGCGTCGCGGTCACCTTTACCCCTTCAGTTGGAGCATCAGGTCCAACTTCCAGATCCGCATCCAGTGCCGTCAGCTTGAGGCAGCGCCAGAAGCAGGCGCTTTCCTCATTAGGACCCTGAGTGAGCTTCATCATGTCCATAGTAGAGGTAGCACCATACATTTCTGGAAGCTTTGCCTTTAGCTGTGCACAAAACTCTTTGCCCCCTGAAGTCATCTCCTCATGAGTGGTTATAGAGCACCCTGCAATCACTGCACTGGCCACTTCCATGCCCACCTTTGCCCGCAGGATCTGCGCACAATCCGACCCGCTCATACCATAGCTGAACTGGTTTTGTCCAAACATTTGAGCAAATCCTCTCGGATTGACCCGATAGACCGGGAGCTCAGCCAGAATAGTGCAGATCTCTGCTGGGGTGAAGGGGACATGCCAAACTACCCGTTCCCCTAAAGTCCGTTCTCCCTGTGCATTGGGAGGACCTTCAAATTGCTGCACCCTGACTGGATAGGCCTCGGTCCAGGAGGAGTGCAACTGCTGACCCAGCTTCATTGGTGGGCTTAGATTAACCACCTCGCTTACTGCACCTTCAGGTTTGAGGTCCCTCAGATCAGGGTATAGCTGGGGGGCAGGGGTCTGATCAGTGGCTCTTAGCGCTTTGATGCAATCCGCCCTGTTTCTTAACCGGGTGTCTATTCCCCTTGATTCGCAGATAGTCTGCAAATCGGTTGTTGAGAAGACTTTGTAGTTGGAAACAGAAGGAGCTGGGGTGAAGCAGGGAGAAGGGAGAGGTAGAGGCTGAGGCATAGATACAGAAGACACGGAAGGTACGTCAAGAGTGACGCCACTAGCAGAAGAGACAGGTGCAGTTATACTTATCTCAGCCACTGTTGGTTGTTCGGGAACCCCAGCAGACCCTGATCCTGCCTGCCTTAGTAGAGTCAGCAATGAAAGAGCTTCCTCCACCTCTGACACCGGATCCTCCTGTTTTATTCCCTCTGGAGGCCAGGTATACATCACCTGGTTCTTCCGGACAGACACCAGTTTCTGTATGCCCTGCTTCCCTAATTGGATTGACCTGTGAAGCCATAGCTGTGTGATCTCTAGTTCTGACGCCTGCATCCGTGGTTCAAATTCAGAGATGAATTTTTCCCACCTCCATGCGTCAAATGTTCCTTCCTGGGGAATTTCCCATCTGGTACCCTTCGACCATTTATTCCACCTTTTGAGGGGTTCTGTAGACTTCCCCCCAAACTCACCTTCATCAGCTGTGCAGCTGTCCTCAACCTGAAGAGGGCTGATTCCCCCTCTCTCTTCATGGATTGACTACTGCCCATCGTGACTGGTATATATCCCGCGTCCGGGTACCTGTTTATCCCCTGGAGCACTCGGTGGGATCCTACCGAGAGGCCTGATTCCACCACTTTCCCAGCACAGCGTAATTTATGTGATTCTTATCGATCACCCGAAGCGCATCAAGAGGCGGTCAGACTGAGAGCACACCTCCCACTCCCACAGCGCAATTTATGTGATCCTGACCACCCAAAGTGTTTGTGGTACCCAGGCTAAGCGTTACACTTCCCTGGACCGCCCACTTGCACAGCACAATTTATGTGGTTCTCATCACCCACTGTGTTTTGCAGGCCACACCGCACAATGATGAAAGTGGCTTTTCTCTCCCTGCACACAGTAGCTAACACAAGTCAAAACAAAAGGAGGGGTTCTTGGATGTTACTTATGGGTCACTGGTTGCCCGGAAACCTGCTAACTGACCTTTAGGAAAATTGTGTAAAGAAAAACACTTTCCTAATACACACAGAAAAACCCCTTTTCAACTTGAAAAACCGTTAAAAAGGGCAAAGTGGAGCCTTATGGAAAACACGGGATGTTTCACAGTAAAAAAAATGACACAGAGATAAACCAAAAAACTGTGCCAAAAATAACCCCTGTTGCTGACGCGAAAATCGCTCCTACCAGCGCCGCTAAACGATCCGCGCTACACACGTGATCTTCGCTGCAACCGCCTAAAAAACAAACCCGCTTTATAATAAGGAACTACTTTTAACAAGAAAAACACAAGAAAAACACAATCACTGTAGAAGAAATATATGTGCAAATACCCAAACTTCACCACGCTCACTAAATGTGGAACACGTGAGGGAAAAACTCGCTTAACACGCTTTAAATTGGCTGGCAATACGCAAATTTAAAGCTAAAAGCAAACAACTTAACTGTAAAAATTTGGATTAAAAACACAATGTGGGTCAAATGCATATAGAAAACTGCATATACATTGCACAGAGATTACTGCACATGTGGTAGTCAACAAAATGGCCACCAGAGAAAGCACATGTGGTAGTCAACAAAATGGCCACCACCAGAGAACGCACATGGCAGTCAATAAAATGGCCACCACCAGAGAAAGCACATGGCAGTCAATAAAATGGCCACCACCAGAGAAAGCACATGTGGTAGTCAACAAAATGGCCACCACCAGAGAAAGCACATGGCAGACACTAGCCTCAAAATTGTCTCTAACCTCTTACATAAAACAGACTTTTGGACAAAACATACACTGGACAATTACACAACAATATACAGTACACATACAACACAATTTGGCACAATCACAGAACAGACATAGAAAAACCAACATATCACACTAACATGCGCATGTAACAGAAAAGACCCACTGCTGTATGCTTGCACAGACTATATACACACAAAGGTCTTACAACAGTTAACAATTAATCTAAACTTTTGAGCACTGTAATAATTACCTTACGTGGAGGGAGGTAAAGCAACTACCACAGTATCTACAACCCGCAAATACTTACCTAAACTATGCAAAAACGTTTACCCACTAAAACATATACCCGTTTAATTTTTGGTTGAAAGATTTTTAAACTTGACCAAATCCAGCCAACCAAACCCACCCCTCTGCTGTTTTTAGCAGAGAAATGCCCTTGTCTTTCACCCACAAATCAAAATTTTAGGACAACTAGGTCCTTGCTAAGCGGAATTCATGTTAGCTAACAGAGAGCGAAATTAGCCACACGAATGCGCAAAAAGCAATCCTCTTAACGGTAGAGAGACCTAAAATGTGCCGGCTTACTTTTTGCTAGTTCATGATAGTTCATTCCCCTCTCGTACTCAGTTAGCTATCGCAGAATTCGCGTTAGAATCCTCTGGCTCGCCAAACTGTCTTGGAAATTCACTTTTAACGAATTTCTCCTTACCGTGAGTACTCGCAGTTGGATGCGCAGAAATCCCCCATAAAGCTGTGCGAACTTCGCTTACTGCGACTGCAACTAAACTCCACGATTCCTGCGCCTCCAACTGGTTTAGCTCTGTTGAGATGTGGGGAAAATGGAGCTCCCGTTACCCAGGAATGATCACACGACACTCTCAGGTTGCAGTTGGAATTCACTCTGAGACTGGTTTCAACCCCAGCCTCCTGTTTTATTACAAGCACACAAACGCCCCCCCCACGCAGGGGGGGGGGTCAGGTCAATCCCCTCCCACAGAACAATGTATAGGGGGTGTCTATACACAGAATGTACATCCTGATTGGAGCGTAGCCTTTCCTTTTATCTATACTGGAAACCAGTTCTCCCCTCCCCCTTTCCCATCATTTACATGCTATCAGCTCCTACTAGTATGTCCATTCCCTGTACAAGCATCCCCTAGATTAAACGGTGTCAGTCTGTATCTGAATGGGCCCGATACGATCTTTATTAAAACACATCCATCCAGATACAGTTCAGGTCGGTAGTGGTTTGTAAGATATACATGAGCCTACACGCGGAGTTCGCACTGCCCGGCGCCTGACTATACAAAGTCCATGTGGTACTATGCTGCTGATATGTGGATACAGGCCCGCGGCCCACCGCCGGCGGCATTCGCATCGAATGCCATGGTGGTATACACGCCGGTCTATAAGCGCAGATCTGCCATCTCATCCATTACCAAGCTGAGTACTGTAATATATACATTGTACATGCACATGGCCTAATTGCAGCCTTCAGAGCTTTAATTAAGCCACACGAGAGACATATGGATAACACTAATATATGACACATTTAAAGTTCAACCTGTAAATACAGAATTTCCATGACACTACACAGAATAGATACTTACCAATAGAGTCAGAAGAACAAGATTCACCAGTCCTGAATCCTTTTTTGGGATGGGATATAAACCCCCAAGGAGGGAGGGAAATAGAAAAAAGTGTATCAGAAAAAGAGGGAAGAGAGGAGGAAGAAGGTCACAACAAAAAAAGAAGAAGAATTAAAGGGGGAAGGTATATTTAATATTAGTGGAAAACACCTGAGTAATGAGGAAATATGTGTTTTGAATAAAGGGTTAAAATATGCACCGATTAAATGTCTTAATAAATTTGATACTTATGTTAGTATCCAGAAATTAGTTAGAAAATTAAATTTAAAAAAGTATTTTGCTCAGAATCCTATTACATTGAATAGTCGGGTAGTAGACCCTATTATACATAGTAATATACAGAATCAGTCAGTTTTTAATCCTAACATAGGAGATAATAAATATATAGAAATTTTTAAGAAATTTGTACTTGAAGACATAGAAGCTGTACAAATTAAAAAATATAAAGAAGAATTATGGCTGAAAAAAGGTATTGATAGTCTGAGAAAGAGAAAGGACATAGTAGTGCGTCCAGCAGATAAGGGTGGAGGCATCCTGGTACAATCTAGAGAATACTATGAATCTATTATGACAGACATGTTAAAAGATGGTCATACATATAAGAAATTAGAAGGTAATCCTATCAAATTATATAAAAAAGAATTGATTAAGCTAATAACATATGGAAGAAAAAAAGGTATTTTAAATAGTAAAGAAGAAAAATATTTGGTTCCATCAGTGTGTAAATTTCCAATTATATATTCAATCCCCAAAATTCATAAGGATAGTGTGCACCCACCAGGTAGACCGATAATTAATGGCATAGATTCCCTGACCTCTAGGTTAGGTGAATATGTGGATAACTATTTACAACCGTTAGTGACACAAACAGAAGCTTATTTGAAAGATACTAAACATGTCATACAGATTTTACAAAATATTAAGATTACTTCTGATACACATCTAAGCACTGCAGATGTTACATCATTATATACAAATATAGATCATGAAGGGGCAGTTGAAGCAGCTAAATGGGCCCTTAATAAATACTCTGACATTCCAAGTAGACAAAAAAGGTTTATATTAAAATGTCTTATATTTTGTTTAGATAATAATTATTTTTGGTATGATAATGAATATTTTTTACAAGTAAAGGGAGTTGCTATGGGCGCTAAGTTCGCCCCTAGCATAGCAAATTTGTATATGGCTAAGTGGGAGGACATGCATATCTTTCATAATATGAGAAAACAAATACTAGTATAGAGAAGATATATTGATGACTTATTGATTATATGGGAAGGTGAGAAGACAAAACTTGTGGATCTGTATGATAGTCTGAACAAGAATGACAAAAACATAAAATTAAGTTGGGACATACATATAGAGTACATTCATTTTTTGGATATCCAAATTTATAAAGAAGGGTCGTCTTTGTATACTAAAATTTTTTTAAAACTAACGGATAGGAATGCATATATACCGATTAATAGTTGTCATCACAAATCATGGTTGAATAATATACCTAGAGGCCAATTTATAAGGCTAAAAAGGAATTGCACTAAATATAGTGACTATATAGATCATAGTAAAATTCTATCTGAGAGATTTATACATAAAGGATATAATAAAGAGGTAATTGAGGAGGAGAGAAAGAAGGTGGGATGTATGGATAGGAAAGAGATGCTAATTGATAAACAGAAAGTAAATACAGAGCATGGGGATCTTCCAGTGGTACTACATTATAATAAACAATATAAAGTAATTCAAAACATAATCAAAAGACTTTGGAAGGTTTTGAGGTTAGATAACCATTTGAAAAACATTATTCCAGCTAAACCAAAATGTGTTTATACAAAGGCTCCCACAATTAGAGATAAGGTGGTAAAAAAAACATACTAGAGCCACCATCAAAAATTAATAATATGAGTTTTTTTCAGGGTACAGGCTTTTATGCCTATGGACGGTGTTATGGTTGTAGTAGAGTACCACGGAATCCAAGACGTAGATTTATATTTAATAATACACACAATGGTAAAGAGTATAAAAGCAATCAGTTTATCTCCTGTGACACTAAAGGAGTTATTTATGCCTTGAAGTGTCCATGTAATTTAATATATATTGGACGTACAAAAAGACCATTGAAGAAACGTATAAAAGAACATGTATATAATATTAATAGAGGATATAAATACCATCATGTTTCTCAGAACTTTATACAATACCATAATAAAGACGCCAAATTGTTAGAATTGTGTGGTATAGAAAAACATATCCATCATTGGAGAGGAGATAATTTGGTTAGGGAGATCAGCAAAAAAGAATCTAGGTGGATTTTTTAAATGAGTTCCTTAGCCCCTAATGGTTTAAATAAAGTATTTGATCTGGCTTGCTTTTTAAATAATCATTAGTCTTTGGAGGTTAGGATATTGAGATGTATATTTGTTGTAATTTTTATTGAGAGCATTTTTAAATTTTTTAAATTTTATTTTTAGAAATTAAAGTTTACCGTATTTTCCGGCGTATAAGACGACTGGGCGTATAAGACGACCCCCTACTTTTCCTGTTAAAATATAGGGTTTGAGCTATACTCGCCGTATAAGACTACCCCTCTTCCAACGCACACCAAATAAAAATGAAAAAACATCAGATTTGATTTCAATATGGTATGCTATTTCAGTATGGTATTCCAATGATGGGGTGCTATTCCTCCCACTGACACCAATGATGGGGCACTATTTCATCCACTGACACCAATGATGGGGCACTATTCCTCCCACTGATACCAATGATGGGACACTATTCCTCCCACTGACACCAATGATGGTGCCCCATCATTAGTGTCAGTGTGTGAGGAATAGTGCCCCATCATTAGTCAGTGGGAGGAATAGTGCCCCATCATTAGTCAGTGGGAGGAATAGTGCCCCATCATTGGTGTCAGTGGGAAGAATCGTGCCCCATCACTGGTTTCAGTGGGAGGAATAGTGTCCCATCATTAGTGTCAGTGGGAGGAATAGTGTCCCATCATTAGTGTCAGTGGGAGGAATAGTGTCCCATCATTGGTGTCAGTGGGAGGAATAGTGCTCCATCATTGGTGTCAGTGGGAGGAATAGCGGCCCATCATTGGTGTCAGTGGGAGGAATAGCGGCCCATCATTGGTGTTAGAGCGACGAATCGTGCACAATCATTGGTGTCAGTGGGAGGAATAGCACCCCATCATTGGTGTCAGTGGGAGGAATAGCACCCCATCATTGGTGTCAGAAACTTCTCTGATACACAAGATTACACTAGATACAAGTTTACTCATAGTTTAATTTATTTGATCATTTTTAGTGGTATAACATTAAGATTGTATATTTAATCAGATTTTATCAATATTTTTTATATTTTAAATATATTAAAATGTGTATTAAGTGTGTTGTGGTAAACTAGCCTTTGAGGGTGGATTAATATGATTCTCTACGACGGAATGTGATGACAATATGCAGAGAAGATACGGATTACAGCTACACTGATGGGGCTGTAATTATCCCTGGGAATATGGCCGCATGCATGCGGACTACAATAAAATGGCGCCCGTGAGCCCTATATAAAGTCAATGGAAGTGAGTGGTGTCCAATCATATCCCCCTGATGAAGCCACATGACCCTGTGGCGTAACGCGTAGGGGAGGGGCTCTGAAGTCCCCACGTTCTGTCGGCTAGCTAACGGCGAGTATTGTTAGTGTGAAGACCACACACAAAGGCATTTATCTCAGGCGCATTTTAATTGTTTTTAATGTGAGTGCAATTGCTCATTTGATTATTAAAATGTTTAAAAGGATAAGACACTATTTCTCGTTTTCTTTTTGATACCATTATGTGGAGTTCTGGAGGGGATATATAGACAAATAGACCCCTGGAGGTGAGAGTGAGGAATCCTTCCATATCCATCTTATTAAGCAGCATTGTGGAGAGACACCAGGTGGATCATTAGCATACAACAACAACCAGGTGAGTGAGAGATCTGGAGCAGGAGTAGTTTTCATCTGTCCTGTCAGGACAAAAAGTGTTTTTTGCCTATTTATATATTAGGCAAAAATTGGAGGTGAGCGCAATATACATTAATATTCATCAGTGTTTTTTCCCATTTGGTGACACAAGTTTTTGGATTTATCAAGAGGACTGTTCATTTAACACAGAAATTGTTTGCATCAAGGCTATTATATTATATTGTTTTTGTTATTTTAATATGTTTTTGAGTATATAGTTTGATTATGAACTGATAATCACTGTTGCAAGTTTTTTTATATAATTAATTTAGCACGGGAGCATATAAATATATAAATATCCTTTAAGGGCACGGCCCCACTTACCAATTTATATCCCTCAAGGTCAGTTTCTCAACTGTTTACACATATACACATGTAACATATCTAGAAGGCTTCATCTCCGCCTTACTTGTCTAGATTGGTTGGCCTCATCTTGTGTTTAGGATGGCCCCCCCCAAAGAACTAAAACATTCACAATAAACACCACATCAGTCAGATATGGGCTTAATCTTCACACTTAGACCTGATAGCTGAGTTTGTCTACATAGGCATACATTAAAGTGTTTTTCCAATTAAAAAAGGACAATACACAAAGAATATGACTCAAAAGTGAGCACTAACCTGACACTCGAGTGACCAATAACCTGCTTCCCAAATAACAAGTGTTTGTTCCACTCTGATCTCTCCTTTCCCAGCCATTTTAAAGAATCACTCTTACTAGATGCAGCTGACACCTCAGCTTCCTGGGAGATGGTCCGCCTCCCTTCAAGGACACACCTGGTTACTCACACTGCCAGCTCTATAGGAATCATTGTGTACCTGTGTGGAGGGAGTTGGTCCACTAGCCTCCAATAGGCTCACAGAGTTTGCTCAGCTCTGTGCTCTGGCTGTGTATAATGTGTGTAGGGATTCACCCCCCCCCCCCCCCCCCCCGCAGCTAATAGAAAGCCTAGGATAGGTGTCTTTGGGAACTCTGTGGAGGAGACAGGTGTGCCAACATCATCTGTTGTCTTTATATCTGGCAAAAGGGAAATGATGAAATGCTCATAGCTTCTGGTCTAAGACCATAGAGATGATTGAAGGCATTCCAGTCTCCAATCTTATTGTCAGCTGGAGGACCTGCCGGCTGCATTTTTTGGTTCCCCAGTGGGACGGGATAGCCCAAGAAAACCTTGGAAGGTGGCAGGGAGGGTTGGAGTCCCCGCTGCTTGTGAAAGCGATCCAATGGCTAATTAGCAGCTAGGATTGTTTTTACATGAAAGCTGACTGCAAGATGAGAAAAATTGTAAAAGAATGATGCTGGGCATCATCCAGGTATAACCACAGAAAGCAAAGAACATGGGCATATGATGAATCGGCTCTGTGGACCAATATGATCGCAATTCATAATTTTTTGTAATGCTGATGTTGAGGGTTAGGCCCAAAAAAAGTTTTAAATTTGGAAGCCGGGATAGGTTTCCATGAGTATTGTCTGGCAATTTGGGTGGGTGGCGATGTATTGTTGTTTGTATAAATTGCTTTGGCCCACATCCAATTGATACTGTTACGATCCACCTGGCGGTACCTCTGGCAGTCCACCGGACAGGATTTCCCAGAGCGTGGAGTCTAAGTCCTGGTCTACTTGTTCACCAGGGCCCCTGATGGTGGGGATGGACTTGGAGCAGACCAGGACCAGGTCACGACCTCTGGGTACTCCTACCCGTGGCAGAGGGATCCGCCGGGGATCTCTACAGGGGGAGAGCCTGATGTGAAGGGGCCAACAGACCTGAGTGGAGTGGATGGATGGATGTTTCGTAGTCAGACAGGCCAGGTCGTTACCATGGGAGCAGCGAAGTACAGGATGGCAGGCAGAGGAGAGTCGGGTCACACGCAGGGTCAATACCAGAGTTGTCAATCCAAAGGGAAATCCAAGAGAGAAGTCAGGCAAGCCAGGGGTCAGGATAGGAGAAGGCAGCGAGTCAAGGCAATCCGGGTCAGCGATCGGGCAGTACACACAGGAATCAGAGCAAGGGAACACAGGGAGACCTAACGGCAATCAGTGACAGCGCAGGGCATCTTTAAATACCACGCCCTGCACTGTCATTGGTGCCCAGCGTGCATCCGCGGCGCCTAGTGCGCATGCGCGAGCTTCCTCCTGCAATGGTCGGCCGGGACCTAGTGCCCATATCCCGGCGCGAGCCGGTGAAACTGCGCATGTGCCGGATCAGATGCCGCGGCGGACCCTGACATTGTCCTCCCCTTATGGGTACCCTCCGGGTGCCCAACTGATCTCTCCGCCTCCCCTTTTTCGACAGTTCAGGATTGCTTCCACTTCAAACTCTTCTTGTTCGTTTATGGTTATCGCTTCTGGAGGTCTGGACTCCCGGTCTGGAAAGAGGTCTGGCATAGCTGGCTTCAGCAGTGACACGTGCAAAACCGGGTGGATCTTAAAGGTTTCCGGAAGCGAGAGTTCGTAAGCCACCTTGTTGATCATTCGTTTCACCTGGAACGGACCTATACACTTTGGTCCTAGTTTCTTCGATGGGCACAGCAACTTCAAGTTCGTTGTTGCCAGCCAGACCTGATCTCCTGGTTGCAATACCAGTTCCCCCCTTCTCTTCCTGTCGAAAGCCCTCTTATTATCCTCTTGCGCTTCTGCGATAGCCTCCTGAAGTACTTTGTTGTTGACAGAAAAGTACTCAATGTGCTTTGAGTGGCAGGAACTGAACTTTCGGGCACCAAGTCTGATAGGAAGGTGGGATGGAACCCGTAATTAGCAAAAAACGGAGATTGCCCCATAGCTGAGTGATTTGCGTTGTTATAAGCGAATTCCGCCAATGGCAAACGTGTCAGCCAGTCGTCCTGCAGATAGGATGTGTAGCATCTTAGATATTGTTCCAACGTTTGATTCGTCCTTTCCGTCTGTCCACTTGTCTGTGGATGATAAGCGGACGAGAGGGACAGTCTGATTCCCAATGCTTCACATAATGCTTTCCAGAATTTCGAGGTGAACTGGACTCCCCGGTCTGACACAATGTCTTCAGGAACTCCGTGCAATCTTACCACTTCCTTAATAAAAATTTGCGTGGTTTCTGGAGCTGATGGCGTATCTTTTAGAGGTATGAAGTGGGCCATCTTTGATAAGCGATCCACAATTACGAAGATTGCTGTGTGGCCTTGCGATGGAGGAAGCTCGACTATAAAGTCCATGGCAATCATTTGCCATGATCGATTGGGTATTGGTAAAGGGTGTAGCAAACCCCAGGCCTTGTTCCTGGAGGGTTTGTTCCTTTGACAGGTGGCACAAGTCTTGACATAGAGCTCGCAGTCCTTGATCATACTTGGCCACCAAAATGTGCGCTGAAGTAATTCTAGGGTCTTGGCTATCCCAAAATGGCCTGCCATTGGGAGGTCGTGGCAGTGCCCTAGGACCAAAGTTTTGGACCTCTTCTGGCACGGCGATGAGGCCTTCCTTCCATAAGAGCCCTCCCTGGCTCTGGAGGGACACCCCAGGTGGGTCTGGCATTCCCACGGATGCGTCTTGTAATTTAGAGCGTAACTCCGTCTGAAGAGCGAGAAAGTTCCCAGAGGACAGAATCGTGTCAGGTTTAGGAGTATCTTCAGGGTCTTCGAACATGCGTGAAAGGGCATCAGGTTTTGTATTCTTGGAGCCTGGCCGGTACGTAATGTGGAAGGAAAACCGGGGAAAAAAAAGTGCCCATCTTGCCTGATGTGGTCTCAAACGTTTTGCTGTTCTCAAGTATTCCAAGTTCTTGTGATCGGTGAAAATTAGAATTGGATGTGTGGCTCCTTCCAGCAGATATCTCCACTCCTCCAGTGCGGTCTTGATAGCCAAAAGCTCTCGATCCCCAATGTCGTAGTTCTTCTCTGCCGGTGTTAGTTTCCTTGAAAAGAATGCTACTGGATGCAGGAGCTCCTTGGTGCCCTTTCTCTGGGACAGGACTGCCCCTACCGCATTTTCTGAGGCATCCACTTCTAAGACATAAGGTAAGGATGAATCGGGGTGACTGAGAATAGGAGTGGAGGTGAACAGTTTCTTTAGGGTTTCGAATGCTGTTTGGGCCTCAGGCGTCCATTTAAAACGGACTCCCTGTTTGGTCAAATGAATGATGGGGGAAACCAGACCAGAGAAGTTTCTGATAAATTTCCTGTAAAAATTTGAAAACCCGATAAAGCGTTGGACGCCCTTCTTATCTACCGGTATTGGCCAATCTAAAATTGCCGCGACTTTCTGAGGATCCATCGCAATCCCCATGGTGGAGATGATCAGTCCCAGGAACGCAATACTATGCTGTTCAAAGCTGCATTTGTCAGCCTTGGCATACAGACCGTGTTGGCGTAAACTTTCCAACACACTTGCCACATGACCCCGATGAACCTCAAGTGAAGAGGAGAAGATTAAAATGTCATCCAGATAGATGACCACGAAAATATCAAGGTAATCACGAAAAATATCGTTAATGAAATGCTGGAATGTGGCTGGGGCGTTGCAGAGTCCGAATTGCATGACTAAATATTCAAAATGGCCGAATCGTGTAAGAAAGGCCGTTTTCCATTCGTCCCCTTCTCTGATACGGACCAGATTGTAAGCCCCCCTTGAATCTAGTTTGGTAAAGATCACTGCGGATTTCAGTCTCTGGAAAAGTTCGGCGACCAGGGGTAAAGGGTAGCGATTTTTTTATTGTGATCTTATTTAGATCGCGATAATCAATGCAAGGCCGTAAAGACTTATCTTTTTTCTCTACAAAGAAAATTCCGGCCCCGGCAGGAGACGTGGAGGGGCGAATGAACCCTTTCCGGAGGTTCTCATCAATGTACTCTTTGAGCACCCCTAATTCTAGCTCAGACAAGGGGAAGATTCGACCAAATGGAATCTCGGAACCGGGCAGGAGGTCTATGGGACAGTCATAAGTTTGGTATGGTGGGAGGACGTCTGCTCCCTGTTTGCTGAAGACGTCCAGAAAACTATGGTAGGCCAGAGGAATTGTCTGAGTCAGGTCAGCGTCTCCGTCTGTACATAGAAGGAGTTGGGGAGCCACGGGCCCTGAAGCGTGGCAGTGTTTCTGACAGTACGCGGACTGGAACTGAATTAATCCATTCTCCCAATCAATCTGGGGGTTATGGGCCCGCAACCAAGGAAGCCCCAGAATGATTGGGAAAAGGGGAGGCGCTATAGCGTCCAGACGGAGAAATTCTCAGTGATGACCCGCTATAGTAGTGTAAATAGGGGGAGTCTCTTGGTCCACCACTGACTTATTGCAGGTCCCATCTGCCACAAAGATGTTAAGCCCCTGTTCTTTGGTCTGGAGAGGGATTTTTTGCTGATGGGCAAAGGTTAAATCTATGAAGCAACTGCATGCCCCGGAATCAATTATTGCTGTCACCGACACGGTTCTTCCGGGGAACTGCAAAGAAACAGGTATAGCTAAGTAACTGGACTGACTAGCCCTTCCAGCAGATACAGAGGAAAAAATAGAAGCAGACTTACTCATTTTAGCAGGACAGGAGCGCACCATATGACCGGCTTCTCCACAGTACAGACACAGGTTATGGGATCGCCTCCTCTGGCATTCTTCGGCTGATAGGGATGGCCGGGTCAGTCCCAGCTGCATGGGTTCTGCGGTGTCCACGGGCTCCAAGGGAGCAGGTGTGACTAGCGTCTCCATGCGATTCTCCAAGTGAGTGTATTGGTTGTGCAACGTCTGGACGGCCTGGGTTAGAGCCGCCAGGTGCTGGCACATATCCTCTAGGGAGGCTGGTCCTCTTCCAGGCTCTGTCATTATTATTATTATTATTATATGGTATTTATAAAGCGCCAATAGTTCGCTCAGCGCTGTACATTACAAAGGGGGACAGAACATGTGACAGAACAATACCAATACAATGCAAAACATGAGGAGATCGAGGGCCCTGCTCTTTCGAGCTTACAATCTAGGAGGGAGGGGATGGTGGCACAGGAGGAGATAGCTGTGGGGGATGGAGTGGTAGAAAGAGTGGAGGAGGTTGGCAAGTTAGCAGGGGGTGGGGTAGGTTTCCCTGAAGAGATGGGTTTTCAGGGTGCACCTAAAGGAGAGGAGAGTAGGTGATAATCTGATGGGTTGGGGCAGGGAGTTCCAGAGGATGGGTGACACCCTGGAGAAGTCCTGGAGGCGGGCATGGGAGGAGGAGACCAGGGAACCATGGCCGTTAGGTACTGTTACGATCCACCTGGCAGTACCTCTGGCAGTCCACCGGACAGGATTTCCCAGAGCGTGGAGTCTAAGTCCTGGTCTACTTGTTCACCAGGGCCCCTGATGGTGGGGATGGACTTGGAGTAGACCAGAACCAAGTCACGATCTCTGGGTACTCCTACCCGTGGCAGAGGGATCCACCGGGGATCTCTACAGGGGGAGAGCCTGATGTGAAGGGGCCAACAGACCTGAGCGGAGTGGATGGATGGATGGACGGATGGATGGATGTTTCGTAGTCAGACAGGCCAGGTCGTTACCGTGGGAGCAGTGAGGTACAGGACGGCAGGCAGAGGAGAGTCGGGTCACACGCAGGGTCAATACCAGAGTTGTCAATCCAAAGGGAAATCCAAGAGAGAGGTCAGGCAAGCCAGGGGTCAGCATAGGAGAAGGCAGTGAGTCAAGGCAATCCGGGTCAGCGATCGGGCAGTACACACAGGAATCAGAGCAAGGGAACACAATCAGTGACAGCGCAGGGCATCTTTAAATACTGCGCCCTGCGCTGTCATTGGTGCCCAGCGTGCACCCGCGGCACCTAGTGCACATGCGCGAGCTTCCTTCTGCCGCGGTCGGCCGGGACCTAGTGCCCGTATCCCGGCGCGAGCCGGGGAAACTGCGCATGCGCCGGATCAGACGCCGCAGCGGACCCTGACAGATACAAATCTTCCGTGAACAACAGTGGAGGAGCTAAACGCTAGACCTGGCAGTGAATGGGGCTGATCCTGTTAACACTATGTTTTTGGCGACACTATACAAAGTAGGCAGTAGTACAGTTCTGTTCATGATTAATATATTGATCTGTACAAACACTTTGTTAGTAATGGTGGTGATCAGCGACCTATAGCATGAGTGCGATAGTGTGCGGGCAATCTAACGCTAGCTGACCCTGCCTGGGAGGAGCGCTAACTGATCCTGACACTATCTGATGTCGTTAGTGGCAGTAATACAGTGATCAATGAAAAATTCTATATACTGACACTGTACTAATGGCAATAGCTGGGTGATGGGGTGATCAAAGGGTTAATAGGGGTGATCAAAGTGTTAAATGTGCTAATCTAAAAAGTGTGTAAAATGTAGTGCTTTTACTAAATGCCGTGTTCCCTCTTCTCTTCCTGGACGGCATAGGGGGCAGCAGGGGGTGCATGCACAACCTGAAAAAGAAAACGACATAAGATTACATCACTTTGCCCAGAGCCGCCACTCACCCACACATTGTTGGCGGGTGGGTGGCAAGTAGTTAAAAAAAAAATCTCTCAATTATTTTTTAAACTTTTTTTAAAACATTATTTTTCTTTTTTTACTATTTAAAAAAATATATACCGTATTTTCCGGCGTATAAGATGACTGGGCGTATAAGACGACCCCCTACTTTTCCTGCTAAAATGTAGTGTTTGGGCTATACTCGCCGTATAAGACTACCCCTCTAGCAATGCACACCAGTGGGAGAAATAGTGCCCCATCATTGGTGTCAGTGGGAGGAATAGTGTCCCATCATTGGTATTAGTGGGAGGAATAGTGTCCCATCATTGGTATTAGTGGGAGGAATAGTGCCCCATCATTGGTATTAGTGGGAGGAATAGTGCCCCATCATTGGTGTTAGAGCGACGAATCGTGCCCAATCATTGGTGTCAGTGGGAGGAATAGCACCCCATCATTGGTGTCAGTGGGAGGAATAGCACCCCATCTTTGGTGTCAGTGGGGGGAATCGTGCCCCATCATTGGTATCAGTGGCAGGAATAGTGCCCCATCATTAGTATCAGTGGGGGGAATAGTGCCCCATCATTGGTGTCAGTGGGAGGAATAGTGCCCCATCATTGGTGTCAGTGGGAGGAATAGTGCCCCATCATTGGTGTCAGTGGGAGGAATAGTGTCCCAACATTGGTGTCAGTGGGAGGAATAGTGTCCCAACATTGGTGTCAGTGGGAGGAATAGTGCCCCATCATTGGTGTCAGTGGGGGGTGGAATAGTGCTCCATCATTGGTGTCAGTGGGGGGGAGGAATAGTGCCCCATCGTTGGTGTCAGTGGGGGGGAGGAATAGTGCCCCATCGTTGGTATCAGTGGGAGGAATAGTGCCCCATCGTTGGTGTCAGTGGGAGGAATAGTGCTACATCATTGTTATCAGTGACACCAATGATGGGGCACTATTCCTCCCACTGACACCAATTACACTTGCTGACCTCTGTTCTAGTATGGTGCTGCTGCAGCCAGCATGTGTGGTTGCAGCAGCACCTCTACACGGCACACTTACCGGCCGCTCCTTCACTTGATTTTTGCGGGGACGCTCAGCTCCGCCCCCTCGTCGGTGATTGGCCGCCTGTGTGCCTTTCCTGAGCTACAGTTCTGGCGGCCAATCACCGGTGAGGAGGCGGAGCCGAGCAGCCGCAGGAACATCCAGTGGCTGAACTGAAGGAGCAGCCGCGCTTCCTGGACCGGATCGTCGTGGGACCGGAGCCAGGTAAGGTACAGCAGCCCCTGCCCACCCCTGTACTTAGTGTCCCTTCCATTGGAAGGGGGGGCGGTGGCGGCACCGCGCTGCCCCCCTAAAAAGTGTCAGTATGCCGTATACCAGCGTATAAGACGACCCCCGACTTTTGAGAAGATTTTCAAGGGGTAAAAA
This sequence comes from Staurois parvus, assembly GCF_062004578.1. Classification (NCBI taxonomy): domain Eukaryota; kingdom Metazoa; phylum Chordata; class Amphibia; order Anura; family Ranidae; genus Staurois; species Staurois parvus. Next base: position 1,211,723 of record NW_028317930.1, on the reverse strand, counting down.
GTCGTCCTATACGCCGGAAAATACGGTACGTTCATCAAAGTACTACAATGTTAACATAATAACAATGTACTACTCTGGGGGGTAATCAGGGATTTTTTTTTATACTTTGTACTGCAGGAGCAATGAAGATTATTGCTCTGTAATGCAAAGCTTGCTTTGAACTGTCATGAATGCGTCAAGTTCATGACAGTTCAAAATACAGTAATCTGTGAATGGCTTCAGCTGGTCGCATGGTACAGGGTGCTGTCATTGGCCCCATGTGCCATGTGAGAGCTGTGGACCAATCACAGCTCTACAGGAACAGAAGCAAAGCTTTTATGATTGATTCATCAGGACTCTCATTCTGCTGTGTTCGGACACAGCAGACGTAGACAGGTAGCAAAGCCACTTAAGGGCTGTCTCGGCCCCTTGCCAAGCCTCCTGTTGGGGATTGGCCAGGATCCCTTGAGAGTGCAGATCAGCCACTTCTTACCTCTGCCCACTGCTTCTTGAACTCCAAAGTTCTAGTGTAGGGGGAAGTCTCAGAAAGCTGATCTGTAGAGCCTCTCAGTTCCTGACCAAAATTTGCCCCCCTTTGCTTTTCAATCTGCAGCCCTTGTTATTTTCTGTAAAATTCAATGCAATATGGCTACCTGGTTGCAGAACGCCTTCAAAATTGCCATTTCCCGCGTGTGTGTTTGACTCACTGATTTTCCAAGAAGTCTAATTTTTAATCCCCCCAACCCTTCTCCATTAGTTGCAAAGGCAGCCATACAGGGGTATACACGTCATAGCAAAAATGATTCCCGTCAAGTACAGTTTGAATTGAATAGGGCTGCGCCTCAACTACCCTGCAACTGTGTGCTTTGCACACAGTTGCAGTGCAGTGGTGCTGGCAGTGGTACTGGCTTTCAGAGGTTAAAATAGAGAATGAGGAGGTGACACTATGGGGTTTATTTACTAGAGCTGGAAAGTGCAAAATCAGGCTCACATCTGCATAGAAATCAATCAGCTTCCGGGTTTTATTGCCAAAGCTTAATTGAACAAGGTGAAGTTAGAAGCTGACTGGCTACCATGCACAGCTGCCCCAGATTTTGCACTCTCCAATTTTTGCAAATCAACACCTATGCCTCTTTACCACATGTCAAGCACTCTCTGAAAAGTGATTCACTGCAGATGCTACTGCAGTCATAAATGAGCTGTTAGTCACTTTTTCCTTTATTTCCTACTAGGAAATACAATCTGTAACACATGTCATGTCCTAGCATGACAAAATCTGGTGCAACTCTGTATAGAAACCAAAGCTTAATTGGACAAGCTGAAGTTAGAAGCTGATTGACTACCATGCACAGATGCACCAGATTTTGCACTCTCCAGTGTTAGTAAAGCAACCTCTACGTGCTCTAGAATGTCCTAGCTCACTCGCTGTACTGTATCTATAGAAGAGCACCAGGAAAGGACTACAGAATAACTCCCTCTTCACATTCCCATAATATAAAGGGGAGGTGTTCTATATTCCAAAGACAGAATTGAGAGCAATGCTAATTGATAACAGTCAGCAGACATAGAGAACACAGATTTCTGTCAGGAACAACCGTTTTTTTTCACTTTCATGAACAGATATAACAAAAAACGTTTAGAGCCAATTTAGACCTTTACACAGAAGTGCGTTTAATTTTAGCACTAAATAAATGCCTTGTCATGTGTCAACCTATACATTTGTGCATTGCTATGTGTTTTAACATGCTTTTAAGTGTAATACATTTTAACCATTTGCCCTCCTGAGGATTTACCCCCCTTCCTGACCAGGTCATTTTTTGCGTAACAGTGCTGCGTTACTTTAACTGACAATTGCACAGTCATGCAACACTGCACCCAAATTAAACTTACGTCCTTTTTTTCCCACAAATTGAGCTTTCTTTCGGTGGTATTTGATCACCTGCGCATTTTGAATTTTTTGCTCTATAAAAAAAAAAAGACAAAATCACGTATATATAGTATTTCTGCTATAGGGTGGTCGGGAAGCGGTTAATTTAGAATTTCATGTAGACACAGTTAACATCCACTGACCAAGGCTGGTTAATACCTGTTGTTAATGCATCAAAACGCATACTATACCCTGTTCCAAATTATTATGCAAATTATATTTTTCTCATTTACCTAAATAATTGATGTAATTAACAGTCAGCATAATTCTCATGTTATCAACTATTAAGAGTACACTTCAAATTTTATTATACAAACCTCCTAATGATAACAGTATTTTTTTTAAACATAAAAAACTTACAATGCACTGTTCCAAATTATTATTACGCACAGTAAATTTCAAAACACTTTATAGCTTGTCAAGAACTGAAAATTGTCATTTGTTGTGTTTGCAGCATATTTACTGAAATCAAAAGCTATTTCAATCAAACTTTTAACAACATTTTAACTTTTTAAACATTTTAACAGGTCACGTTACATTTTAACATAGGACCCCTTATTTGATAGCAGCTTCACAAGTCTTGCATCCATTGAACTTGTGAGTTTTTGGACAGTTTGTGCTTGAATTTGTTTGCAAGATGTCAGAATAGCCTCCCAGAGCTGCTGTTTGGATGTAAACTGCCTCCCACCCTCATAGATCTTTTGCTTCAGGATGCTCCAAAGGTTCTCAATAGGATCGAGGTCAGGGGAGGATGGAGGCCACACCATGACTTTCTCTCCTTTTATCCCCATAGCAGCCATTGATGCAGAGGTATTCTTTGCAGCATGAGATGGTGCATTGTCATGCATGAAAATTATTTTATTACGTAAAGCATAGTTCTTCCTTCTGTACCAGGGAAGAAAGTGGTCAGTCATAAACTCCACATACTTTGCAGAGGTCATCTTTACACCTTCGGGGACCCTAAAGGGGCCGACCAGCTCTGTTCCCATGATTCTGACCCAAAACATGACTCCACCACCGCCTTGCTGACGTCGCAGCCTTGTTGGAACAGGCTGGCAGTCCACCAACCATCCACTACTCCATCCATCTGGACCATCCAGGGTTGCACGGCACTCATCAGTGAACAGGACTGTTTGAAAATTAGTCTTCATGTATTTTTCTGCCCAATGCAGCCGTTTCTGCATGTGAGCATTGGTTATTGGTGGCCGAATAGAAGGTTTATGCACAGTTGCAAGACTCTGGAGCAGGGGCGGACTGACAACTCATGGGGCCCCCGGGCAATAGGGGATCATGGGGCCCCTGTGTCCTCACCCACACCCAAAAAAAGCTTATGAAAAAGGTACCATGGGCATCTCATGGGGCCCCCTACTGACCCAGGGCCCTCGGGCAGTGCCCGAGTTCCCAAATGGTCAGTCCGCCCCTGCTCTGGAGGACTCTACAACTTGATGTCCATGGGACTACAGAGGCACCAGCAGCTTCAAATATCTGTTTGCTGCTATGTAATGGTATTTTAGCAGCTGCTCTCTTCATCTGATGCATGGATCTGGCATAAATCTTCCTCAATGTGCCTTTATCTGCACAAACCCGTCTGTGCTCTGAATCAGCCACAAATCTCTTATTAGTGCGATGATCACGCTTAAGTTTTCGTGAAATATCTAATGTTTTCATACCTCGTCCAAGGCATTGAACTATTTCACTCTTTTCTGCAGCAGAGAGATCCTTTTTCTTCCCCATATTGCTTGAAAATGGTGCTCTGCTTAATTATGTGGAATACCCTCCTTTAGTAGGTTTTCCTTAAATTGGGCTCACCTGCCAATCTAATTATCACAGGTGTTTTCAGTGATCAAAAGAGCCCTGAGACACAATGCAATCCATGAGTTAAACTGAAAAACAAAATATTTAATATTTGTGACACTTAAATAGAATTTGCATAATAATTTGGAACAGGGTGTATATGGATTTTGATGCATTGCCAATTACTTCCATGGGCCTCACAATGCAGTAAAACAGAGTACAGAACAGAAACTTTACTTGCTAGAGGAAAATTGGACATACCTACACTGTAACGTGTGTGTTAAAGCACAACAGCGTAAGTGGGACCTTATTGATATTTTCAACAGACCAAAAGAAAGAAAATGGAAGTTATTGCTAGGGTTTACATAGCATTGAAGTGTTATACTCTTCAGTGACAGATGTTAAAGTTTCACATCCATTTTGACAGAAACAATTGAGTACTGTCCGTGATACTTTTTTTATTTGCACGAACATACAATTTTGAGGACAAGCTTTCGGGGTATGTACCCTTCTTCAAAGTCCAAGCAGTACTATTACAAATCACAAAGTTTAAGCAGAATGTTAGAAGGGATGAAAAAAAAAAAAAGGCTACAGATAAGATACAGCAAAAGGAGGGGGGGAAGGGGGGGATACTACACTCACACAGAGGGAGTCAAGCTAGCTAATAGTCATAAAACTGCTGGATAATGAGTGAGGAATCCCATGTCCAAATTAAGGCCGTTATCTCTTGTGTCAAATAGAATTATCATTCTTAGTTCAAAAGTTTTTCTTTCCTGAATGGATTTGAATTTTCCTTTCAGAACTAAAACATAGAGGTCTCCCATTGTGTGGCCTGGTTGTGTGAAATGGTGTCCTACAGGTGTGCAGAGGTCATCCTCTTTATGTTCCTTGATGGTATGTCTGTGCAAATTCATCCTTGTTTGCAACTTCTGTCCTGTTTCGCCAACATAAGATCCTTTGCTGCATTTTCTGCACTGGATAACGTACACAACATTACTGGAGGTGCAGCTGTATGATCCGGAGATATTAAAGATCCCTTTTGAGTGTCTGACACTTTTTGATGAATTGATTTGGTTGCACAGCTTGCAGCATTTCTTATTGCAGGTTTTGCTTCCATTATTTGTGACATCATAATCAGAAGGAAGTTTCCTACTGATTAGTTTATTTCTGAGGTTGGGGGGGCCAGTATTGGGGGTTGCTGGAATATTTCTTTCAGAGTTCCATCCTCTGTTATGATGGGTTGTAAATATTCCATTTTGGAAGTTTACTCTTTAGACTATATTGATTTATACGTCAAACGCTGAATTTTTACAGTGATACATATTAGTGTTTAGTAAACTTTACATTCATACATTCTAATATAATATGCCAATTGCATGTGCACATGTGATATATATTATAGTTCAAAGAACTTTACATTCATACATTTTAATGGCAATTTATAATGCTCAGCATGCATGCATACATGTGATACATATCATAGCTCAAAGGACTTTTACATTCCTACATTCCAGCATATAACACATATTGGAGTTGTAACCAACTGTGATTAATCAGCGCAATCACACTCCCCACCCAAATCCAAAATACTATTAAATACCTCTTTGTTGCTGGCTGAACACAAAAAAACAGTGGATTCCACCTCCTATCTTAATTTATTCACAAATTACTAGTGCAGCGCAACTCTCTGAATTAATAATTGTTAGAAAACATAAGTACTCCTGTGAAAAACACACAAGTGATAAACTAAAGAGTCCATAAACAATCCCCTCAGTGACGTGTATCACTTCTGTGAATTTCTTCTTTAGTAATATTCAGTGATACTCCACCACACCAGGCGAAAAACCTGCTCACCTCAAAAAGAGAAAATATGCACTCATCTGGGTGTACTCAACTCCTCAGTCGCAGTGACATATCTTCTTATCTCCTCTTGCCTTCCACTCACTCTGACATCAGGCCAAAATTGATCTCATGCAACAGAAAGACCGAAACATAATGCTCTCTGTATAACATTTTATTGTATCCCCACTAAAATAACACCTACAGATATAAAAGCATAAAAAGCATAAATTGTGTATCCACATCCAGCTCACTGCTCCTCTAGCAAGATAGTGATGGCGTGGTAACACAGTACCTGCTCCTCCTTCGTAGATGCGTTTCGTCCCCTCTCAGGGCTTCCTAAGTAGGTGGAGAGCCGTTCTAACACAGCCTTTTTATAGCCATTCCCCCAGCTTGTGTCCAATTGGTCATGGAGACACAGGAAGTGAGTCATCATCTTTGGGCGGAAGTGCCAATACTGGCCTCTTCTCCACCCATGGACTGCACACGCACAACCGGACATACAGTGGTGGCTATCTTAATTGAGGGTAATAGGAAATTCCCACCAAACACTGGCACCGGCAGTGCATCATCATCCCTGGGCAGAAGTGTCAATACTGGCCTCTTCTATGCCCATGGACTGCACACATACCACCGGAAGTACACCAGCGGCCATCTTAGGTGAGGGTGACAAGAGATTGCCACCAAACTCTGGCAGAAAACACTCTCTCCCATCCTCCACACATTTGACCAGACACCTACACAATGACCCCACATCTACCCAGGCTACCTCCCCAAAACCCTGATACAGAAAAACATAAATGATGAATAATATGCATATACCCAGGCTGTATCATTACAATACCCAACTTAAATACATCAAAATGCACATGCATACAAGAATATATACCGACTAAAACACTCAACTATTACTAATAAAATAATTTAAATCAAAATCAATATTAAGACCCCTAGGTGACAGAACCTTGGTTTTGAAAATCCGAAAGGATTCCCTCTTACTCAAAAACCATATAAAATTACCTCCTCTACAATGTTTATTGACTTTTTCCACCCCCAGAATTTTAATCCTGTGGGGTCTTTCTCATGGACTTCTTTAAAATGTTTAGAAACACTGTGCTCCTTCTTACCTTTCTTAATATTATTATGTTCCCTAATCCTCACGTGTAAAGTTCTAGAGGTACACCCAACATACTGAAGAGAACAAGGGCACTCCATCATATACACCACCCCTTTAGTGGTACACATGGTGAAGTTGTTCAATTTATAGGAGGAACCTATGGCTGTTGCTTTAAAGTCACAAATTCTTTTTTGCTTAACTTTAGATGTTGTACACACTAGGCATTTCCTACATGAGTAGAAACCAATAAAATCTAAAAATCCTTTACATACATTATTAGAAGGGGAGTCTATTACACTTGGGTGTAAGGAGGAATTTAATTGCCCCGGTAACATAGTGTTTCTAAACATTTTACAGAAGTCCATGGGAAAGATCCCTCAGGATTAAAATGAGAAGCGTGACTCCAGAGGATATGTCTCCACTGCTCTAGAGTCCAGTGGTGGCATGCTTTGCATTGCACTTAGTGATGTAAGGCTTGGATGCAGCTGCTCGGCCATGGAAACCCATATCATGAAGCTCTCTATGCACTGTTGTGCTAATCTGACTGCCACACGAAGTTTGGAGGTCTTTAGCTATTGACTTTGCAGACAGTTGGTGACTTCTCTGCACTCTGCACTTCAGCATGCACTGACCCCGTTCTGACATTTTATGTGGCCTGCCACTTCGTGGCTGAGTTGCTGTTTCTCCCAGTTGCTTCCACTTTGTTATAATACCACTATCAGTTGACTGTGGTATTTCACGGATGGACTTATTGCACAGGTGGCAACTTATCACGGTACCACACTTGAATTCACAGAGCTCCTGAGAGTCACCTATTCTTTCACAAATGTTTGTAGAAGCAGTCTGCATGTGCTTGAGTTTATACAACTGTGGCCATGGAGGTGATTGGAACACCTGAACCCAATGATTTGGCATTTGGCATAGCCTTAAAAACCCCAAGCCCTTACTGTACCAATTCCACAAAAAAGACCAGTGAGGCATGTCAAGGTGTTGTCAGGCATACTGTAGCCAGGCTTTTTTGTGGCATTGGCGCAGCAAAAGGCTTCTTTCTGGCAACTCTACCATGCAGCTCATTTTTGTTCATCGTCATATTGTGCACCTTGAAATAACCACACCGTCTTTTTCCAGAGCAGCCTGTATTTCTCTTGAAGTTACTAGTGGGTTTTTCTTTGTATCCCAAACAATGTTGTGGCTTGCAATCTTTTTTGGTCTACCTGACCTTGGCTTGGTATCAAGAGATCCACAAATTTTCCACTTCTTGCAGTACGGATTGGCATATTCAAGGCTTTGGATATTTTTATATCCTTTTCTGTCTTTATAAAGTTCCATTACCTTGTTACGCAGGTCTTTTGACTGTTCTTTTCTGCTCCCCATAGCTCAGTATCTAGCCTGCTCAGTACATCCACGTGAAAACTAACAAACCGATTATATACAGACACTAAATGCAATTTAAAAAGCCACATGGGAAATTAACCTTTAATTGCCATTTTAACTTGTGTATGTCACCTTTTATGTCTGTTCCAAGGTCTAAAATTCCAGGGTATGGAAAATTTTGATCAGGGCTATTTGGTTTTGCAAGGATTCAACCTATGTCTGTAGCCCCTGTCCTCATTATTTTCACCCTAAGGCCTGAGAGAAATTAAGCTCCAGACACCAAAGTGTGCAAGCTAAATCTCTGAAAGTTTAATGCATGACAAGAACGGTTATACAGAACTCAGTAGGTGTTGCTTATTCTCAGGATGACCAATGAAACATTCCATTCTTATCACTATAGCTACGTGAAGAACAGAAACTGCAAATAGTTGAGGGGCACCATATAAAGTAGTTCGGTTTACAGAAATAAAACTAGTCTAAGAAAACGAGAGAGAAGTTACAAAACCGAAACTAACTGTTCACACGTCTAGAATTTGAGGCACTATACAAAATGGATGCCAGTTAATTAGACATATTTCCTTACAGGCTGATTTCTGTTATCATTATGATTTTAAAAGGAGCCAAATATGTGATAATAAATGGCTTCATATAATCACTGCACTGATAGGCGGCACTGATGAGGAGGCACTGACAGGCATTGACAGGCAGCACTCATATATGTCACTGACAGGTGGCACTGAAAGACAGTTTTTTTTGGCATGGTCATTCATATCTTCAATATCAATGCCAAAATTTCATGATTTCTGCCAAGGTATGCAAACTTTGGAGCACAACTATATGATGAATAACTATATGATAAATACACGTATATGATAAATTATATGATCCCATGTATTTACAATCATGCACTAATACACAACACATACTGTATATGATACCTGGTATAATCCCACGTATTTATATTCATACACTAATATGCAGCATGTCTGATACAATCCCATGTATTTATAATCCTATATTAATACACAGCACATACAGTATCTCACAAAAGTGAGTACACCCCTCACATTTTTGTAAATATTTTATTATATCTTTCCATGTGACAACACTGAAGAAATTACACTTTCCTACAATGTATAGTGAGTGTACAGCTTGTATAACAGTGTCAATTTGCTGTCCCCTCAAAATAACTCAACACACAAGCCATTAATGTCTAAACCACTGGCAACAAACGTGAGTACACCCCTAAGTGAAAATTTCCAAATTGATCCCAAAATGGAAATATTTTGTGTGGCCACCATTATTTTCCAGCACTGCCTTAACCCTCTTGGGCATGGAGTTCACCAGAGTTTCACAGGTTGCCACTGGAGTCCTCTTTCACTCCTCCATGACGACGTCACAAAGCTGGTGGATGTTAGAGACCTTGTGCTCCTCCACCTTCCGTTTGAGGATGCCTCACAGATGCACAATAGGGTTTAGGTCTGGAGACATGGAGACACCTTTACCCTCAGCTTCTTTAACAAGGCAGTGGTCGTCTTGGAGGTGTGTTTGGGATTGTTATCATGTTGGAATACTTCCCTGCGGCTAAGTCTCTGAAGGGAGGGGATCATGCTCTGCTTCAGTATGTCACAGTACATGTTGACATTCATGGTTCCTTCAATGAACTGTAGCTCCCCAGTGCTGGCAGCACTCATGCAGCCCCAGACCATGACACTCCCACCACCATGCTTGACAGTAGGCAAGACACACTTGTCTTTGTACTACTCACCTGGTTGCCACCACACATGCTTGACACTATCTGAACCAAATAAGTTTATCTTGGTCTCATCAGACCACAGGAGATGGTTCCAGTAATCTATGTCCTTAGTCTGCTTGTCTTCAGCAAACTGTTTGCAGGCTTTCTTGTGCATCATCTTTAGAAGAAGCTTCCTTTTGGGACGACAGCCATGCAGACCAATTTGATCATGTGTGCGGCTTATGGTCTGAGCACTGACAGGCTGCCCCCCACCTCTTCAACCTCTGCAGCAATGCTGGCAGAACTCATATGTCTATTTCCCAAAATCGACCGTGGCAAGGCCTGTTCTGAGTGGAACCTGTCCTGTTAAACCGCTGTATGATCTTGGCCACCGTGCTGCAGCTCAGTTTCAGGGTCTTGGCAATCTTCTTATAGCCTAGGCCATCTTTATGTAGAGCAAGAATTCTTTTTTTCAGATCCTCAGAGAGTTCTTTGCCATGAGGTACAGTTGCAAGAAAAAGTATGTGAACCCCTTGGGATTACGTGGAGTTTTGCATGAATTGGGCATAAAATGTCCTCTGAACGTCATCTAAGTCACAACAGTAGAAGAACACAGTCTGCTGAACATAATACTACACAAACATTAGATGTTGCCATGGTTTAATTGCACATAACATGTAAACATTCACAGTGCAGGGAGGAAAAAGTATGTGAACCTTTGGACTTAATAACTGGTTGACCCTCCTTTGGCAGCAATAACCTCAACCAAACGTTTCCTGTAGTTGCAGATCAGACCTGCACAATGATCTGGAGTAATTTTGGACCACTCCTCTTCACAAAACTGTTTCAGTGTAGCAATATTCTTGGGATGTCTGGTGTGAATCGCTCTCTTAAGGTCATACCACAGCATTTCAATCGGGTTGAGGTCAGGACTCTGACTGGGCCACTCCAGAAGGCGTATTCTGTGCTGTTGCAGCCATTGTTTTGTTGAATGACTTGTATGCTTTGGGTCATTGTCCTGTTGCATCACCCATCCTCTGCGGAGCTTCAGTTGGCGGATATATGGTCGTACGTTTTTCCGCAAAATGTCTTGATAAACTCTGGAATTCATTTTCCCATCAATGACAACAATCCGTCCAGGCCCTGAGGCAGCAAAGCAGCCCCAAACCATGATGCTCCCTCCGCCATGTTTCACAGTGGGGATGAGGTTTTGATGTTGGTGTGCTGTGCCTTTTTTTCTCCACACATAGTGTTGTGTGTTCTTCCCAAACAACTCAATCTTGGTTTCATCTGTCCACAGTATATTTTGCCAGTAGTGCTGTGGAACATCCAGGGGCTCTTTTGCAAACTTCAAACGTGCTGCAATATTCTTTTTGGACAGCAATGGCTTCCTCCGTGGTGTCCTCCCATGTACTCCATTCTTGTTTAATGTTTTCCTTATTGTAGATGTGTCAACAAAAATGTTAGCATGTGCCAGAGATTTCTGTAGGTCTTTAGCTGACACTCTGGGATTCTTCTTTACCTCATGCAGCATTCTGCGCTGTGCTCTTGCAGTCATTTTTACAGGACGACCACGCCTAGGGAGAGTAGCAACAGTGCTAAACGTTCTCCATTTGTAGACAGTCTGTCTTACCATGGACACATGAACATCAAGGCTTTTGGAGATACTTTTGTAACCCTTTCCAGCTTCATGCAAGTCAACAATTCTTGATCGTAGGTCTTCTGAGAGCTCTTTTCTGCGAGGCATGGTTCACATCAGACAGTGCTTCTTGAAACCAGTAAACCCAAAACAGGTGTGTGTGTTTTTAAGGGCAGGACAGCTGTCAGCAACACATCCAATATCATCACACTGATTGGAGTCAAGGTTGGCTCACTCCTGGCTCCAATTAGCTCTGGGAGAAGTCATTAAGCTAGGGCCTCACATACTTTTTCCTCCCTGCACTGTATATGTTTACATGTTATGTGCAATTAAACCATGGCAACATCTAATGTTTGTGTAGTATTATGTTCAGCAGACTGTGTTCTTCTATTGTTGTGACTTAGATGACGTTCAGAGCACATTTTATGCCCAATTCATGCAAAATCTCTACGTAATCCCAAGGGGTTCACATACTTTTTCTTGCAACTGTACCATGTTGAACTTCCAGTGACTAGTATGAGAGAGTGAGAGTGATAACACCAAATTTAACACACCTGCTCCCCATTCACACCTGAGGCCTTGTAACACTAACGAGTCACATGACACCAGGGAGGGAAAAAGGCTAACTGGGCCTAATTTGGCATTTTCACTTAGGGGTGTACACACTTTTGTTGCCAGTGGTTTAGACATTAATGGCTGTGTGTTGAGTTATTTTGAGGGGACAGCAAATTTACACTGTTATACAAGCTGTACACTCACTACTTTACATTGTAGCAAAGTGTCATTTCTTCAGTGTTGTCACAAGAAAAGATACAATAAAATATTTACAAAAATGTGAGGGGTGTACTCACTTCCGTGAGATACTGTACATATATGATACATAATGTAATCCCATGTATTTTCATTCATACACTAATAAACAACATGTATGATACATTATATAATTCCATGTATTTACAATCACATTCATACGCAGCACATACATATATGATACATCATATAATTCAATGTATTTAAATTCATGCACTAATACACAGTACATGCATATTTGAGACATGATGTAATCCCAGGTATTTACAGTCATGCACTAATACACAGCACACATAATACATATGATATGTGCTATATATTCCCAAAAATGTATATTATTACACAGCACACATAATACATACTGTATATAATACATCCTATAATCCCATGAATTGGCATCCTTACACTGTTATACACAGCATATGGATACATATGTGATACATGTCTATAATACCATTCATTTATATTCTAATTCTTAGCCCAGAGTACATGTGTGTTACATGATATAATTGAAACAGAACTGGACCCTGACTGCACTAGGGTATTTCCATTAGATTCCAGCTTCCCTGTCCGAACACAGATCCACGGACACCACCGCTGGCCATACAAGACGAGACAGCACCAGACTTGAAGGAAACCAGACTGCATGTGATTAGCTGTGACCATTCACAGCTAGACAGTAGTATACAATGGATGGCATGAATGAAGCCATCCATTGTATACAACTGTCATGTGACCTGCTGCTGGTCACAGCAGGTCACATGGTACCGGCAACGGGGCCGATACTCAGATCTGTCATCGGCTGTGTCCGAGGTACACGGCTGGTGACAGATCGTGCCACTGCATGGCTCTGCAGGAGCGCAAACTGTGTATGTGTGGGAGGACGCCATTTGGCGTCCAACCCGGAAATTCTGTACATTTTGCCGGCCGCCTTTTGGCTATTGGCCGAGTGTGTACTGGTTAAAATGGTGTTTGAGGGTTTGAGAACAAAATTTGTGGAAAAGCATGGACAATCTCAAGGTTACAAGTCCATCTCCAGAGATTTTAATGATCTTGTGTCCTCTGTGCACAACATTGTCAAGAAGTTTACAGCCCATGGTATTGTAGCTAATCTCCCTAGAAATGGACGGAAGAGAGAAATTGATCAAGCATAGAAGATTGAAAAAAGGATTGTTTTGAATGGTGGCTAAAGAACCTTGATCCACTTCCAGACAAATTCAAGCTGAGGGTACAACTGTGACAGCTCGTACTATAAGTCGCCATCTAAATGAAAAGGGATGCTATGGTAGGAGACCCAGGAGGACCCCACTCCTGTCACAGAAACCTAAAAAAAAGCCAGATAGGAGTTTACCAAAAGCCCTTCTGGGAGAATGTGCTGTGGACAGACAAAACAAAATTACAGCTTTTTGGTAAAGCCCATCATTCTACTGTTTTCAGAAAAAGAAATGAGGCCTTTAAAAATAATAATAATACAGTCCCTACAGTCACACATGGTGAGGGGGTCACTGATGTTTTGGGTTTGCTTTGCTTCTTCAGGCTATGGATGTCTTGACCATGTGCATGGCATTATGAAATCTGAAGACTACCAAAGAATTCTGGGGTGCAATGTACAGCCCAGTGCCAGAAAATTGGGTTTCCGTCAGAGGTAATGAGTTTTACTGCAGGACAATGACCCAAACCACATATCAAAATGCACCCAGAAATGGTTTCAAACAAAGCACTGTAGAATAATGAACTGGCCAGCAATGAGTCCAGATCTCAATCCCATAGAGCACAGGTGGAGAGATCTCAAAACAGCAGTTGAGAAAAGGAACTCTTACAAACTGAGACCTGGAGCAGTTGGCGAAAGAAGAGGGTCCAAAATTCCAGTAGAGAGGTGTAAGAAACTCAGTGTTGGTTACAGGAAGCGATTGAGTTCAGTTATTTTCCCCAAGGGGTGTTCAAATATTAAATTGAAGGTGACAAAAATTTTTGTTTAGTCCAGTTATGGAGTTTTGCTTGGAATGTGTTAGATCTGACTTTTTGTTTCTCTTCTTTTTTGTGTCATACCAACACAAACAAAAGAAATAAACATGAGAATGCCAAAACATTTGTCATTGCAAAACATTTTTTGGGCAAAGTGGTGCATTATTTGACGAAATGCAGGGGTGCAAATATTTTTTCCGTGACTGTATATTACGTGGAAATTGTAACCATGACACTCTACTCATAATCCCCACATAACATATATTTCTATTCAACTTTTAGGTGATCCCTGAAAAACCTTTTCTTCAGAGAAGCCTATTCTTCCTCTACCTAACAACTGTACATTTACTTTATGCATCAGCTCATCCCCCCTCCCAATTATTACCTTTTTTATCACCTGTCTGTCACTTTTAGATTGCAAGCTCCAATAAGCAGGGCCCTCTGATTCCTCCTGTATTTAATTGTATTTCTAATTGTACTGTCTGCCCTCATGTTGTTAAATACTGTGTAAATGGTTGGCGCAATATAGAACCTGTATAATAATAATAGTAATTCCCAAATTCCTATAAGTAACATGTTACATATTTTATGCTGGATGTGTACACATGATATTGTTCCCATAATCCCTATAAATAAAACACATTTTATACATATTCTTATCTAAAAAGGTAAAATGTATCACGTGGGATGTGTAAACATGATTTTCCCCATGTGGTAAAATAATTATATGCATGTTCTTATCAGAAATAGGTCAACTATAGTCCTTGGCATATATATCCACAATAATGCACCATAATCCCCATGTAGAAAAATAACTATACCCATAATCCTTTCAGAAATAGGTCAAACATGGTCCTTGGCATGTGTATTCACAAAAATCCATCCATAATCCCCAAGTAGAAAAATAACTATTCTCATATTCTTATCAAAAACAAGTGAAATGTGTTGCAAGGCATGTTAAAGCCTGATATTCCACCCATAATCCCCATGTAGAAAATTATTATACCCATAATCTTTTCAGAAATAGGTCAAATATGGTTCTTGCCATGTGTATCCACAATAATACATGCATAATCCCCATGTAGAAAAATAACTATTCTCATATTTTTATCAGAGAGGGGTCAAATGTGTTCCTAGGCATGTGTAACCATGATATTCCACCCATCATCCCCAAGTAGAAAAATAATTATGCCCATAATCTTTTCAGAAATAAGTCAAATATGGTTCTTGCCATGTGTAACCATGATCTTCCACCCATAATCCCCATATAGAAAAATAACTATTCTAATATGATTATCAGAAAAAGGTCAAATGTATTCCTATGCATTTTCAACCATGATATTCCACCCATAATCCCCATGTAGAAAAAAAACTATGCCCACAATAGTTTCAGAAATAGGTCAAATATGTTTCTTGCCATGTGTATCCACAATAATACACCCATAATCCCCATGTAGAAAAATAACTATTCTCATATTTTTATCTAAAAGGGGTCAAATATGTTTCTTGCCATGTGTATCCACAATAATACACCCATAACCCCATGTAGAAAAATAACTATTATATTTTTATCTGAAAGTGGTCAAATGTGTTTCTAGGCATGTTAAAAAAACAATATTCCACCCATAATCCCCATGTAGTAAAAGAGCTATTCTCATATTGTTATCAGAAAAAAGTCAAATGTGTTCCTGGGCATGTTTAACCATGATATTGCACCCATAATCCCATGTAGAAAAATAGCTAATGTCATATTCTTATTAGAAAATGATCAAATGTGTTCCTATTCATGTTAAAAAAAAATATACCACCCATAATCCACCTATAGAAAAATAGCTATTCTCATATTCTTATCAGAAAAGGATCAAATATGTTCCTAGGCATTTTCAGCCATGACAATCCCCATATAGAAAAAAAAACTATACCCGTATTCTTAGGAGAAACATGTCATATATGGTCCTTGGCATGTGTATCTGCAATCATTCACCCATAATCCCCATGTAGAAAAATAACTATTCTCATATTTGTATCAGAAAGGGGTCAAATGTGTTCCTGGGCATGTTAGAAAACAATATTCCACCCATAATCCCCATGTAGTAAAAGTTCTATTCTGCTTTTTTTTATTGTTATCAGAAAAGGGTCAAATGTTTTCTTAGGCATGTTAAAAAAAATATTCCACTCATAATCCCCATATCGAAAAATAGCTATTCTCATATTCTTATCAGAATTTTATCATCAAATGTGTTCCTAGGCACGTTTAACCATGATATTCAACCCATAATCCCCATGTAGAAAAATAGTTATGCCCATAATCTTTTCAGAAATAGGTCAAATATGGTTCTTCCCATGTGTATCCACAATAATACATGAATAATCCCCATGTAGAAAAAATACTATTCTTATATTTTTATCAGAAAGGGGTCAAATGTGTTCCTAGGCATGTTTAACCATGATATTCCACCCATAATCCCCATGCAGAAAAATAATTATGCACATAATCTTTTCAGAAATAGGTAAAATATGGTTCTTGCTATGTGTAACCATGATATACCACCCATAATCCCCATATAGAAAAATAACTATTCTAATATTATTATCAGAAAAAGGTCAAATGTATTCCTATGCATTTTCAACCATGATATTCCACCCATAATCCCCATGTAGAAAGAAAACTATGCCCACAATAGTTTCAGAAATATGTCAAATATGGTTCTTGCCATGTGTATCCACAATAATACACCCATAATCCCCATGTAGAAAGAGAGCTGTTCTACATGGGGATTATGGGTTGTCAGTCCGCCCCTATAACTATGATATTCCACCTATAATCTCCATATAGAAAAATAACTGTACCTATATTCTTAGGAGAAACATGTCAAATATGGTCCTTGACATGTGTATCTGCAATCATCCACCCATAATCCCCATGTAGAAAAATAACTATTCTCATATTATTATCAGAAAATTGTCAAATGTATTCCTAGATGATAATAATCCATAATCCCCATGTAGAAAAACAACAATGCCCACAATCTTTTCAAAAATAGGTCAAATATGGTTCTTGCCATGTGTATACACAATAATACAAACATAATCCCCATGTAGAAATATAACTATTCTCATATTTGTATCATAAAGGGGTCAAATGTGTTCCTGGGCATGTTAGAAAACAATATTCCACCCATAATCCCCATGTAATAAAAGATCTATTCTGCTATTTTTATATTGTTATCAGAAACAAGTCAAATGTGTTCCTAGGCATGTTTAACCATGATATTCCACCCATAATCCCCATATAGAAAAATAACTATACCCATATTCTTAAGAGAAACATGTCAAATATGGTCCTTGGCATGTGTATCTGCAATCATCCACCCATAAACCCTATACAGAAAAATACCTATCCTCATATTTTTTATCAGAAAGGGTCAAATGTGTTCTTAGGCATGTTAGAAAACTATATTCCACCCATATTCCCCATGTAGAAAAAAAGCTATACTCGTATACTTATCAGAAAAGGGTCAAATGTGTTCCTAGGTATGTTAGAAAAAAATATTCCACCCATTCTCCCCATGCAGAAAAAAATATTCTCATGTTCTTATCAGAAAAGGGTCAAATGTGTTCCTAGGCATCTTCAACCATGATATTCCACCCATAATCCTCATGTAGAAAAACAACTATTCTCATATTATTATCAGAAAGGGGTCACATTTTTTCCTAGGCATGTTTTTCCATGATATTCCACCCATAATCCCAATGTAGAAAAATAGCTATTCTTATATTCTTATCAGAAAGGGGTCAAATGTGTTCCTAGGCATGTTCAACCATGATATTCCACCCATAATCCCCATATAGAAAAATAAATATACCCATATTTTTAGGCAAAACATGTCAAATATGGTCCTTGGCATGTGTATCTGCAATCCTCCACCCATAATCCCCATGTGGAAAAATAACTATTCTCATATTATCATCAGAAACAGGCCAAATGTGTGCATAGGCATGTTTAGCCATGATATTCCACCCATAATCCCCATGTAGAAAAATAATTATGCCCTAATCTTTTCAGAAATAGGTCAAATACGGTTCTTGCCATGTGTATCCACAATAATAAACCCATAATCCCCATGTAGAAAATAGTTATTCTCATATTTTTATCAGAAAGGGGTCTAATGTGTTCCTAGGGATGTTTTACCAGGGTATGTATTCCACCCATAATATCCCTTTCTAGAAAAATAACTATTCCCATATTCCTAGGAGAAACATGCCAAATATGGTCCTTGGCATGTGTATCTCCAATCATCCACCCATAATCCCCATGTAGAAAAATAACTATTCTCATATTTGTATCAGAAAGGGGTCAAATGTGTTCCTAGGCATGTTAAAAAAACAATATTCCACCCATAATCCCCATGTAGAAAAATAGCTATTCTTGTACTCTTATTACAAAGAGGTCAAATGGGTTCCTAGGCATGTTCAACCATGATATCCAACCCATAATCCCCATATAGAAAAATAACTATACCTTTAATTATTTCAGAAATAGGTCAAATATGGTCAATGGCATATGTATTCACAATAATCCATCCATAATCCCCATGTAGAAAAATAATTATATGCATTTGCTTATCCAAAATAAATTCATATCCCCTCCATAATCCCCATATATAAAAATAATTTTACCCACATTTTTTTCTAAAAAGGTAAAATTTAATTTGTATGGGATGTGTAACTATTATATTCCAGCCATAATCCCCATGCAGATCAATATTAAGCACATTGTTATCAGAAATGCATTCACTTTATTGTTGGCGTTTGTAATTTTTAATCTTCATTTTTTCATCTTCATTTTTTTAAACATCATTTTCTAGGTTCTTAATAAAACAGTTCAAAATGTAGTGCTTTACACATACATGTACTGTATGAAATCAGTAAATCTATTCCTATTAATATATTGCGTAATGTTTTCATTATTTCTGTATAATTTACTATGATGCCATTTTACAGCTGCATATATATCAGTAAGTGAAGAGTTAAACATTAGCCACTACTACTTGCAACATAGTTTCAAGCACTGCAGAAAAGAAAAACGCATTTTGTGTAACAAAATCATTACCATATATGTGTGTAAAAATATACTGACACCTAATGAGAGTGTTGAGCATTGCAGCCAATAATCAAATCATCCCATCAACCCACTATGCAGTTTGGTACATCCCTATATTGAACACAGGTTATAAGAACCCCACCAAAGTACTCTGTAATGCATGATATATTATTCGGGGAATATATACTGTAACACATGCTATAATTCCCCCCCCCTACATATGTAATACATGATATAATCATATTCATTCTACTTTCACACGTTGTAATATACAGTTCATAGAATACAGGTTATAACCCCATTACTCTGTAATACATGATCTATATGTAACCCTATGTATATACATTGGAATACGTCACACAATCCCGTGACTTTAAATCCATACATCCTACTACACAACACAATCTATATAGAATATATAATCCCGAGAATGTACACGGTCATGTTATACACGGCGTAGATCAATCGGGTATAGATTGTGTCTCCATTATTTCTATTTATATCTCTAATCACACAGTATATTTATCATTGTCGGGGTTGTGTCGGTGGTGTAGGCAGTGATCGGTGATGGGAACATAAGATCGTATGACCTGATCACATTTGCCGATACCAGACTGGGTACAGATGCAGATTTCTATATTGGAGTTTTGTCAGGATCATCCCCGATGAGGT
This sequence comes from Staurois parvus, assembly GCF_062004578.1. Classification (NCBI taxonomy): domain Eukaryota; kingdom Metazoa; phylum Chordata; class Amphibia; order Anura; family Ranidae; genus Staurois; species Staurois parvus. Next base: position 1,191,768 of record NW_028317930.1, on the reverse strand, counting down.
GTGTTCACCGGAGAGCTCTGCCTGGTCGGCCCGTTAATGTGTACATTTCTCCATAATAGGACTGTCAATCAATCCTTCGTCTCTCTGGATTTACTATATCATCACATATATTATAGTATACATTATAGACATCGGGAGGATGGTGTCTGGGTGAAACATGGTGTCGGACTGTGGTACAAAGCAGATCGTTGTGTAAGTGCACAGATCGGGGGTAGTGATGTAAGCGCAGACATTTATTGTCGGGGAATGGTCTTCCTCCATGATGTTGATGGCTCTCCTGTTCTCGCTATGTGCCATGTACAGTGTGTAATACTGGTCGAGAGGAGCACACAGGGGCCCTACGTCTCCCGCACCTCGCTGTTCCAGGGGCTCTGGTCTGCGTTTCTATCTTTAAATCCCATCCGATGTAGATCTGCTCCAACCATAGCTTCACCGCTCTCCCTTCCCCCATCGTCTTCCAACTCCGGGGGCGGGACCCTGCCGAGCCAGCCCCAATCAGAGCCGGCCGCGGTTGCTCGGTGACAGCTGCAAGACCCGCCCCCTGATATTACAGTGCGGACTCCGGCGGGGAAGAGCAGGAGAGACGGCGTAGCTGGAGACTGACGGGTCCGGGTACATGGACATTGTCATCTCGCAGAGCCTGGCCTTCCCTACCACTGTCCCAGCACAGCCGGCATGGAGCTCCCGGCCGCCGGTGAACATGTCTTCGCTGTGGAGAGCATCGAGAAGAAGCGGATCCGTAAGGTAAATCAATAGGACCCGGGTAGGGGCCATCACTCATCATCAATATATATATTCATTGTTATTATTTATTTTTGTCTCCCAGGGACGTGTGGAATACCTGGTGAAATGGAGAGGATGGTCATCCAAGTAAGTCTTGGACAGATAATCACATCATCACACATGGATCTTCATCACACCTCACCATTTATTATTATTTATTATTATCAATATTATTATTTATTATTATTATTAGCACCATCCAGCAGACAGGAGATTGATTAGACGCAGGGAGGGGGATCACAGATCTGCATCACATCACTACTCACACACGACATGGGATCTGATCATTATATGTTACCATTAACATTGCATTTATTTTTTATTAATATTATCATTGCATTTATTTTATAATTTTATTGTTGCTATTATTATTAATAATAATCCCCTCTAGCAGACAAGCAATCAGTGTGAGGGACGCATGTTTTGGGATTACACATTTTATTATTTCTTCCTCTCTAGTAGTGTTGGCACACACAGGTCCTGAGATCCTAGATTTTATCTTTATTATTTCTCCCTCTCCTGTATTGTTGGCACACACAGGTTTCGAGATCCTCTCTCCTGTTGGTTGGATCTCTTCCTCCTGCTCATGATCATACAAGCAGTTGGTGTGGTCTGGCTGGGTGTCAGCCCTGTAGGGGGTTGGGAGTTTGCCTTTTGCCAAGGATGGAATGTCTTTTCCTGCCTCTCTTCTCTAGGAGTGCTGGTTATTCCAACAGCATGTCACCTTACATGGCTTCCCTGTAAATGAGAATCATTGAGGTAGGGGGTATTCTGACAGTGTGCACATTGCACTCACGCATACAGAACTGTAATACAACTGGGATTTCTAGTTCCACTGGTGTGGGCTCAGTGTTGATCACTACTTCTTCCCCTGACTTATTGAACAAGAGTCTGTGTTACAGATCAACCCTATGGCTACATCCTAAATGTAAAAAGTGACTACTCAAGCCCCTGGTTTGTTTTATATAAAAGAGAATCACCTGAACCCTTGACTTCTTATATATTAAAGATGCTAACTTTATCTCTAGGCTGCTTGCCTGGCATCTTATTTATGAAAGATGATAGATCCATTGGTTTCCTACATAGAAAAGATAATCATATGATCCCCTAGCATCATATATATAGGATGTTTGTTAGATCCATTGGCTTCTTATATACGAGATGTTTACAGGATCTCTTGGCTTCTTATATACAAGATGTTTACTAAATTCCTTGGTTTCTTAAATACAAGATCTTTATTAGATCGCTTAGCTTATATATACAAGAGATGTTTACTTGATCCCCTGGCTTTTATTTATGAAAGATGAATAGTCGAACCCTTGGCTCCTTCTGATGAAAGATGTTCACTCGATCCCTTGGCTTCTTCTAGATGAAGTGTATGGTTCAGTTTTTTTGGCCAATTCAGAACAGAGGTAGATTGTATATACTAATTTGCATGATAGAACATACATTAGAGATATACTTTCCCCTCCCCCTTGCTTTATTTATTTATTTAATCCCCTCTCACTGGTCAGATTGGGTTGTCCTCAGTTGGCATGCTCATCTGCCCAGCAAATCCAGTGCTGTCTTGTAACTCACTGCAGTTGTAACTGGGATCTCACGTTGTCATCTTCCCCTCATGACATTATCAGGGAGCTGGCTATCCCTTCCAGGTTTTTGTAGCTGGCCCCTTGATGAAGTGTTCACTGGGTCTACCCTCCTCCTGCTGCTATGTGGATGCTGAAACCTCCTGGGATGTCTTACTTGGATATCCCAGGACATTGTGGTTGTTGAACATTATCCTGACCTAGTCGGGGGCTTACTTTTAATTACAAATAAAATGTTATTGTCTTAATTTTGCAGAGTGGATAGTTGCATTAGCGCAAATGTGAGTTTTGAAGTTAATGTCCACTCATACCATTTTGCACTGTCTAAGCTAGTGCTGTACAGTATCCCAGTTTTAAAACAGCACTAAAATTGTATAGAGTAAGGACTTTATGGTGAATAGCACAATGGGACATGAATGTGTTTCATTTTGTGCAGTCTTGGCTAGTGCTGTCCAATGTTGCAGTATTATAAGCCAGTTTAGAAGAGTTCTAGGTTGCATGGATTTAGAAGAGTTTTATAGTTAATAACATGATGGAACAATAATGAATTTTATATTGTACAGTCTAGGCTGGTGCTGTCCAATATCTCCATTTTATAGGCAATTTCAGAAGGCTTCTATGTCCTATGGATGAAGAAGAGATTTATATTTCATACCATGATGGAACACAAATTAATTTTATTTTGTACAGATTAGGCTTCTGTTATCTAATATATCCATTTTATAGGACAGTTCTGAAGAGTTCTAGATTGTATGGATGGAGAAGAGGTTTACAGTGATTAACAAGATGGAACATGAATGAGTTTTATTTTGTATGGGCTAGGCTTCTGCTATCTAATATTCACATTTTTAGGACAATCCGGAAGAGCACTAGATTCTATGAATGGAGAAGAGGTTTACAGTGAATACCATGATGGAACATGAATGAGTTTTATTTTGTATGGCCTAGGCTTATGCTATCCAATATCTCCACTTTATAGGCCAATTTGGATGAGTACTAGGTTGTATGGACGGAGAAGAGGTTTATAGTGAATAACATGATGGAACATGAATTTTATTTTTTTTTGATTGGTCCAGACAATTTCTGTTCAAGGTGTACATTTTATAGGTCAGTTCAGAAGAGTTCTAAATTGTATGGATGGAGAAGAGGTTTATACTAAATAACATGGAACATCTGGAACAATAATAAATTTCATAGTGTACAGGCGAGGCTATTTTTGTCTAATATTTCCATTTTATAGGCCAATTCAGGGGAGTTCTAGAGTGTATGGATGAAGAACACGTTTATACTGTTATGGCATGATGGAACATGAATAGATTTTATTTTGTACGATCTAAGCTTGCGTCCGATATCCAGTTTTTCTTGGCCATTTCAGAATACAGCTATATTGTATATATACCGCACATCATGATGGAACATTAACTCCTCTCATCTTGTGCTGTCTAGGTATAACACATGGGAACCAGAGGAAAATATTTTGGACCCTCGACTGTTGGTTGCATTTCAAAACAGGTATGTTTAGTGCTCTTTTTCATCAACCAATACTTTTGAGAATGTTTATTTATAAAAGAAAAACTCTTTGAGCCTCCAATGTATAACATTGTAACAAGAAGGCCTGGTAGAGATATGTGTGGTTTTCTGAGGACATAAACTTGGCTAATACAAAAAAAAAAAAATCAGGCTGTTTCAAATGAACCAATTAGTTGCCTGGCAGGTGGCCTAGATCTCAGTATCCCAAAGCAATGTTTTGTCCCTTCAGCCATTACAGATTTGGAATTTGACAGAGGTGGGCGTTCCATTACAAGGTTGTTGTGCAGAGGCTTCCTTCCCTCCACCCACTCACAAAAACTCTTGGCTAATTTTGACATTGTGTAAACAGTCTGGAGTGGAGTCTCCCCAACCTTAGATTGCATGTAATCTTGCTCCATGCATTTTAATGAGATCATTAGCATGCTGCCTGCATCTGTACATCTTAGCATCCAGCATATATTCTCTATTAAATGGTTTTAACGTTTGAATTTAATATTTATGGAGATAATAGGGTCAGAATGATTCAAGTCCAGCTTTGTGTGTTTTAACAATGCAGTATCTTCATAAGAATAGGTACCTGATTTCATACCTAAATGTACTGCAAATATGTCCTCCTCATCAGCTCACATTGTTACAGAGTTGTATGTTTGTGTAACATTCACATAGCTTGGTAGTAATCCTGAAGATCAGCTGCATTATACCCACATAGACTGTCAGGCCTGCAGCTGATGGGAGGTTGGTATGATTAAGACAGACTTGTTCCAGAATGATTCTACGAGGTCACACCATGCATTATTATTCTGTTAACCCTGATGAAGAATGTTCTGGCACTCTCAAAAGTCCTTGTTGGTTTCTGCTATTAAATGGTTATACCATTAATGCCTCTCTAGTACATCTGCTTCCATCTGTGTTTTGGCCAAATGTCTATTCACATATCAGCTGATACAATACGCATGTGCTGGGAATGTGCCTGCCTTAATCATACCTACTTTCTATGCTGGCAATCTGCAACGATTTTCTGCAGCTGGACTCAGAGAATCCTATCCAATGCAAGTAGATAACTCTATATGTATGCAGTCTAGCACAGCCAATGACTCATGCACACAGCCGCAGGCATTTTACGCACTTGGACATAAATCCCTATGCAAGTGTGGTATATACACTATATTGCCAAAAGTATTGGGATGCCTGCCTTTACACGCACATGAACTTTAATGGCATCCCAGTCTTAGTCTGTAGGGTTCAATACTGAGTTGGCCTACCTTTTGCGACTATAACAGCTTCAACTCTTTTGGGAAGGCTGTCCACACAAAGTGTAGGAGTGTGTCTGTAGGAATGTTTGACCATTCTTCCACAAGCGCAATTTGTGAGGTAAGGCACTGATGGCAGATCAGAAGGCCTGGCTCGCCGTTTCCACTCTAATCACAAAGGTGTTCTGTCCGGTTGAGGTCATGACTCTGTGCAGGCCAGTCAAGTTCCTCCACTCCAGACTCACTCATCCATGTCTTTGTTAACCTTGATTTTTCCTTTGGTGCGCAATCATGTTGGAACAGGAAGGGGCCATCCCAAACTGTTCCCGCAAAGGTGGGAGCATGAAATTGTTCAAAATGTCTTGTTATGCCGACACCTTAAGCGTTCCCTTCACTGGAACTATGGGGCCAAACCCAACCCTTGAAAAACAACCCCACACCATAATCCCCCCTCAGGCAAGTACCATTCTCCTGGCAACTATTAGACCCAGACACGTCCATAGCATTGTCACAGAGAAGCATGATTCATCACTCCAGAGAATACGTCGCCACCACTCTAGAGTCCAGTGGCAGCGTGCCACTGCATCTGATGCTTTGCATTGCACTTGGTGATGCAACCTATTCTCGGTCATGGAAACCTATTCCATGAAGCTCTCTACTCACTGTTGTGCTAATCTGAAGGCCACACAAAGTTTTGAGGTCTTTAGTTATTGACTCTGCAGACAGTTGGTGACTTCTACGCACTGTGCCCTTTTGTATGCGCTGACCCCACTCTGTCATTGTACGTGACCTACCACTTTGTGGCTGAGTTGCTGTTCCCAGTTTCTTCCACTTTGTTATAATACCACTAACAGTTGACCGTGGAATATTTAGTAGCAAGAAGATTTCACGGATGGACTTATTACACAGGTAGCAACCTATCACGGTGCCGTGCTTGAATTCACTGAGCTCCTGAGAGCGACCCATTCTTTTACAGATGTTTGTAAAAGCCATTTGCATGCCTAGGTGCTTAATTTTATACGCCTGTGGCCATGAAGGTGATAGGAACACCTAAATCCAATGATTTGGAGGGGTGTCCCAATACGTTTGGCAATATAGTGTACCTGTGTACAGCCATTTATTGATGTAGGGGACTGTATGCTGCAGCTATGTGTCTGGTGCAGAAATACGCAATATGCAATTTAAACCAGATGCGCTTAAGCATCCATGTGCAGGAGGCCTAAGGGGGGTAGGACAAGTGTCTGCTTTTACCTCCTTCTTTATTACTTAGCCTACATTCACACAGGCAATGGGGTGTGGATAGTTTACTGCCATCAGAGGTGGCTATGGCCACATACAAACTGTCTTATTAACTGTAGCCAGTTTGTTCACGGCCAGACAGTGTACAAATCTGAGAGGTGCTGCTATTCGCACACAGTGGGGGAGATTTACTATAACTTGTGCACACAGAATCTGGTGCATCTGTGCATATCAACCGTTCAGCTTGTACAGTTAATCTTTGACAATAAAACCTGGAAGCTGATTGGTTACTATGCAGAGCTTCACCAGTTTAATAAATCTCCCCCAATGTGTGCAGTCAGCATTTAGAACAACCAGCAAGACTCTATTGATTCTTACCCACGGGCACACGAGTGAGACTTTGACTTTGTTATTTCTGCTTTTCATAGATGATATACGTTAGTACAGTAGAAAGGGAGCTGCCATTTTCCATGTGTTAGACATTGCAAACAACAGATTAGCTTTCCTTGCACTGTATTTAATTTCTTTGATTATTCAGTTTTACATTTTTAAAGGCTAAGTTCACCTTTTTTTTTTTTTTTTCTAAATTCCAGCTCCACTCTATGTATTATTGTACCTCTGTTGCAGAAAAATAAAAGCTTTCTTTGATTTTGAGAACAAGGCCTTAGGCTGCCCATACATTATACAATTTTCCTGAGATTTTTGCTTTAGATTTACCAAAATTCATATAATATAAGGTCAAACCTAAACAACACTTTCAATTGAATCTAATTAGGCAGGCCCTTGCACTACATAGTGGAAGGTAAATCTAAATAGAATAGTGTATGTCCACCTTTATACACCTAGAATTAACTAATTGCGCTTTCAGTGCCAAACGTAGTAACAAACACACATTTTGCCATGTGCAAAAAGAGTGACAAATGCGGCAAAACACACAGTAAAAAAACGTGCAACCCACATCACACCAAAATGTCCCATAAGCTACTTTGTGACATGTAGAGCAACACATTGAAATCAACAGGCTGCCCTATGTGTATCACTGAAAAAACATGCCAAAAAACATGCACTCCCACTACTCTAGTTATGCATGGGGCCTGAATGTGAAATTGGTTTGTTTACGCAAGAACAATGAGGCTCCGTTCACATACAGTATGTGGGTTTTTGAATGCATGGCAAACTGCAGAGAAAATGCACATTTTGTAGAGTTGCCACTTCATCCCTTTAAAACTGAAATCCTATTAATTACACAGGTTCTGAGGCTAATTTTATGCAGATTAGGCACTGATTTTAATTACCACCTTAAAGCGGAGCTTCACCCAAAAGGGGAAGTTCCACTTTAAAGACTGGTCTCCCCGCTCCCCATTAAGGATTGGCACCTTGGAGGAGTGTGGGGGGAGGGGGTACCCGATATTGACAGGTACCCGCTCCCACTTCCGATGCGATCGCCTAGGCCAGTGGTCGGCAAGCCGCGGCTCGCGAGCCACATGCGGCTCTTTACACATTTTAATGCGGCTCTTCTGTGTGCCGGGCGCCCGCTCCCCTCCCTCCTCTCGGGCGGCCGCCCCAAAAGTCAGGACTCTGCAGCTAGCCCAGCAATGGGCAAACTACGGCCCGGCGGACCTTTTAATCTGGCCCGCGGAGCGTGGCAAACATTGGCTGTCAGGATGTAGGCAGGGCAGCGTGACGAACTCCTCTCCTCTCACAGTCCACCCTGAAGACCGGAACGGCGCGGGAACACGGCGAGAGGAACGCGCGGAGCAAAGGTAAGTGAATTGACACAATATGGGGAATGAATTACTATAGGGGGGATGAATTACTATAGGGGGGATGAATTACTATGGGGGATGAATTACTATATGGGGGATGAATTACTATGGGGGATGAATTACTATATGGGTGATTAATTACTATGTGGGGGATGAATTACTATATGGGGGATGAATTACTATATGGGGGATGTATTTTCAGTTTTAAAAATGTGGCTCTCAAAATAAATTTCAATCGTGGTTTTGGCGAGATTTGGCTCAGTTGAAAAAAAAGGTTGCCCACCACTGGCCTAGGCGATCGGAAACGGAAGTTGTCCACCCCCCCTCCCTGTAGTCTTCTGGGACATGTGACAGGTCCCAGAAGACTACGGGACCATTCAAAAAGCGCAGTGCTACTCGCACATGCTCAGTGGGCACCCGGTTGTGAAGCCGCTAGCTGACACAACCGGGTGCCCACACTGAAGATGACGGTGTTTGGAACACCGGACAGCTGGTGAAATGGGCTGTGGGGGGGGACACTGCGGGATCGAGGGACAGATGAGTGGCTGTTTTTTAAAAGTCAGCAGCTATATTTTTTGTAGCTGCTGACTTTTATATATTTTTTTTTTACAGTGTGACTGGAGCTCTGCTTTAATCAGACATAGAACCTGTGTAATATGTGTTTGGTTTTAAAGGGATAAGGTGGCAACCCTAGCACTTTGCCATGCGTTTCAGAAACACGCTGCAAATGTGCATCATGTTTTGTTGTCATATGTTAAAGGCACCCCAAATGCAAACACAGCAAAAACTGCAGTAACGCACCATGCTCCGCTCCAAAAAAAGATTTGGAGCTTCTTTGGGCTATTGTTGCATGTGGGAATGTGAGTTTTTGCTACATGGAGATGTGAACAGGGCCTGGCAACTTAGTGTTTCCATCCACTCCATCTCCATCCATTCCCTCCTATGTACTTGTATAAAGATGGCCATATACTATGCAATCTGATTGTACAATTTCCTTTTATATTTACCAAAACTATGGTTTAGGACCCACCTGAACAATCTATTCAATCTGTATCAAATCTGAAAACCCTTGTACTACATAGCTGATGGTAGTTATAAAGGAGATTGTACAATCAAATTGCATAGAAAGTGGGTGGAAAGCAATATTGTAATGAGAGAGGTGTGGTCCAGAGTGGTGAACGCACCCAATTACACCCTCTTCTGTGATGCAAGTGAAGGCTTCTGGGAAATGTCCTATAGGAAGTGAATGATGAGAGACTATCTACAGGAAGAGATGGAATTTGAAAATGATTTCAAAAATTCATCTAAACTGACAAGATTTGAATTCTCCTGTAGATAAGATAAGTGAGAGAAAAGCACATTTGGATGGCTTGGCCAGAAATGGCATTGGAAAATGCCTTCTATTTATTATGAAAAGTGACATTTTGATTGAAAAAGGTGAACTTGTCCTTAAGGGCTTATTTGTTGCTACCAGCATGGATATAGATACTGTATTTAAGGACTAACGTGTTTTTTATGATGTAATATGTACAAATGTTTTCCATTAATTGCTGCACCCTTGTAGTGGTTCCAAACAGAAACAAATATGTCTAAATTGAGGGAGTGAGGATTATATGTAAATGATGATGGGGCATGGAGACATCACCAAGAGATCAAGGGTATAGTGAAATCGGTATTGTGCATTGCATCAGATCTTGTTTTTTTCCTTGTATCAACTCCAGTTTTTCCAGAGCATAGCAGCATCATTATACTAAAATATGCAAGCCAGTCTTATCCAGACAACTTCGTACACAAATATATAGGAATTTTAAACAGTAGCCATTTATAGCCTCTATTCTAGTTGTAAAATCCAACAGATTTGTGCAGGTTGTCATGTACGGCAGCAGAAAAATCATCCTTGTAGTATCATATTTCATACCCACAGCCATGCAATGGCTGAATGCACACTCTATCACGAGGGATTGGAATAACATATCTTACTCCTCAGACCCGCAAGCTTCCTCCTCTCTGTAGGACAAGTCCCCAGAGCTGTTCCTCCTCCTTGCCTGACTGGTTACAGCTCTTTGGTGTCATCACATACAATGCAGAACCAGCAGTTCTTCATTGTATGTGAGACTCTGAGAGCCCACCTACATCCCAAGGAAGAACACCAGCTGCTGGAATAAGGAAAAGGAATAAGGTAAGTATTATGGCAATCCTTATGCCCTAGACAAAAAGAATAATCAACACTTGCAGGGGAGGAAACAATTTTACCCTAGCCTGGAGTTCAGCTTTAAGGAATTGTAATAGCTATAGGGTGTTGTATTTTGTTTTTGATACTTAGCAGCAACCTGTGTTATCTGCATGAGTTTAGCCAGTTCATTGAGCAACACATAGCTGCATAGTATTAAAAAAAATCTGAACACTAAGCATTTGCATTGCTCTCTGTGAGTAATCCACACTGGAGCGGTGCAGAAGGTGAGACCACCACCCCTGAATGCCTGTTTTGTTTTTTTGACAGCTGAACTGGATTTTCCATTAGGAGTACTGTGCCGCAACTTCGAGACTAGCATTTAGCGTGGTCAAGTGAAATTGAATGGGTCGCGTTCCGAGGCAGGGGGCATAATTTTTAAGTGCTGCAGCATGTGTACAACCCCATCCAGCTGCCTTCGCAGTTTAAGGGGGCATTTGAGGGGCAACCGCTCAAATGCCTGTTTTTACTGCCCCCTTACTACACGTGTAAACTAACCCTTAGTGGAACTATTATACAGTGGGGAAAATAATTATTTGATCCCTTGCAGATTTTGTAAGTTTTCCCACTTACAAAGAAATGAAGGGTCTATAATTTTTATAATATGTGTATTTAAAATGATAGAGACAGAATATCAACCAAAAATCCAGAAAAAACACGATACAAATGTTATAAATTGAGTTGCAGTTCAGTGAGTAAAATAAGTATTTGATCCCCAAGCAAAACATGACTTCGTACTCAGTGGAGAAACCCTTGTTGGCAAGTGCAGAGGTAAGACGTTTCTTGTTTTGTTACCAGGTTTACACACATCTCAGGAGGGATTTTGGTCCACTTTTCTTTATAGATCTCCAAATCCTTAAGGTTTCTTGGCTGTTGCTTGGCAATTCAACGTTTCAGCTCCCTCCATAGATTTTCTGTATTAAGTTCTGGAGACTCGCTAGGCCACTTCATGACCCTAATGTGCTTTTTCTTGAGCCACTCCTTTGTTGCCTTGGTGGTATGTTTTGGGTCATTGTCATGCTGGCAGACCCATCTACGACCCATCTTCAGTGTTCTAGCTGAGGGAAGAAGGTTCTCATCCACGATTTTACAATACATGGCCCCGTTCATTAGCCCCTCAATGCAGCAATGTCGGCCTGTACTTTTAGCAGAGAAACAGTCCCAAAGCATAATGTTTCCACCTCCGTGCTTGACTGTAGGGATGGTGTTCTTAGGGTCATAGTCAGCATTTTTCTACCTCCAAACATAGAGAGTCAAGTTTAATGCCAAAGAGTTAAATTTTGGTCTCATCTGACCTCAGCACTTTCTCCCAATCCTTCTCCGAATTATTTAGATGTTCATTAGCAAACTTCAGATGGGACTGTACATGTGCCTTCTTAAGGAGGGGGACCTTGCGGGTTCTGCAGGATTTCAATCCATGGTGGCGTATTGCGTTACAAATGAGTTGTTTGGTGACTGTGGCCCAACTGCCTTGAGATCATTCACAAGCTCCTCCAATGTAGTTCTGTGCTGATCACTCACTTTTCTCATGATCATCTTTACCCTGTGAGGTGAAATCTTGCATGGAGCTCCAGACCGAGGGCGATTGATGGATATTTTGTTTTTCTTCCTTTTGCGAATAATCACTCCAACAGTTGTCTTCTTCTCACCAAGCTTCTTGCTGATGGTCTTGTAGCCCATTCCGGCCTTGTGCATGATGGTGAGAAAGAATGAGACAGGTGTCTTTTGTACACATAACAAGATGCCGTTAGGAGCACCTTCTTAAATTGAAAGGACTAATCTGTGTACCACATGAGCACATAGCCAGTCTGTTGGAGCCAGAATTGTTGTTATTTGTAGATCAAATACTTATTTTACTAACTGAACTGCAACTCAATTTATAACATTTGTATGTGTTTTTTCTGGATTGTTGGTTGATATTCTGTCTCTATCATTTAAAATACACCTATGATAAACATTATAGACCCTTCATTTCTTTGTAAGTGAGCAAACTTACAAAATCTGCAGGGGATCAAATAATTATTTTCCCCACTGTAAGTTCCGTCATGACCAGTCCTCTTGAAGACTAAATTAAAAACAAAAATATGTGAAGAAAGTGAAATGTTTGCACTTTTTCTGACTATTTTTCACATTTATTGCTTATGTGCAGGATAGAAAATGAATCTCAATGGGTGTTGTATTTGTCCACCCTCTCCATTGCCTCATGAGTAGCATTTGGAAGGAATATTAAACCAAGGTAGATTGATTTATGTGATCAGTTGATGGTTAAAGTATCCTGAGACCTACATGGACAGTCAGGGATTAGGTATGGGTCTGTTTACAGTGGATATAAAAAATCTATACACCCGTGTTAAAATGTCAGGTTTCTGTGATATAAAAAAAATGAGACCAAGATAAAATTTCAGAACTTTTTCTACCTTTAATGTAACCTACAACTCAGATGAACAACAAACTGAAATATTTTAGGTGGAGGGAAGTAAAAATAAGCTAAAATAATATGGTTGCATAAGTGTGCACATCCTTAAACTAATACTTTGTTGAAGCACCTTTTGATTTTATTACAGCACTCAGTCTTTTTGGTTAGGAGTCTATCAACATGGCATATCTTGACTTGGCAATATTTGCCCACTCTTCCTTGCAGAAACACTCCTAATCTGTCAGATTGCGAGGGCATCTCCTGTGTACAGCTCTCTTCAGGCCACCCCACAGATTTTCGATCAGATTCAGGTCTGGGCTCTGGCTGGGCCATTCCAAAACTTTAATCTTCTTTTGGTGAAGCCATTTCTTTGTTGATTTGGATGTATGCTTTGGGTCGTTGTCGTGCTGAAAGATAAAGTTCCTCTTCATGTTCAGCTTTCTAGCAGAAGCCTGAAGGTTTTATGCCAATATTGACTGGTATTTGGAGCTGTTCATAATTCCCTCTACCTTGACTAAGGCCCCAGTTCCAGCTGAAGAAAAACAGCCCCAAAGCATGATGCTGACACCACCATGCTTCACTGTGGGTATTTTTATTATTATACAGGATTCATATAGCTCCAACAGTTTGCTCAGTGCTTTACAATATAGCGGGAGACAATACAGTTCAATACAAGAGGGATAGGAGGGCCCTGCTCCTTGGAGCTTACAATCTAGGAAATGGTGTTCTTTTGGTGATGTGCAGTGTTGTTTTTGTGCCAAACATATCTTTTGGAATTATGGCCAAAAAGTTCAACCTTGAAACATCAGACCACAACACATTTTCCCACATGCTTTTGGGAAACTTCAGATGTGTTTTTGCAAAATTTAGCCAGGCTTGGATGTTTTCTTCATAAGAAATGGCTTCCATCTTGCCACTCTACCCCATAGCCCACACATATGAAGAATACAGGATATTGTTGTCATATGTACCTGCCAGATATTCCTGCAGCTCCTTTTAATGTTGCTGTAAGCCTCTTGGCAGCCTCCCAGAGCAGTTTTCTTCTCATCTTTTCATCATCTTTGGAGGGACATCCTGTTCTTGGTAATGTCACCGCTGCGCCATATTTTCTTCACTTGATGATGACTGTCTTCACTGTGTTCCTTAGTATATCTAATGCCTTGGAAATTCTTTTGTACCCTTCTCCTGACTGATACCTTTTTAATATTGAGATCACTCTGATGCTTTGGAAGCTGTCTGCGGACCAGGGCTTTTGCTATAGGATGCGACTTAAGAAAATGTCAGGAAAGACCTACTAGAACAGCTGAACTTTATTTGGTCACATTAAAGGTGGAAAACGTTCTGAAATTATTTATCTTTGTCTAATTTTTTTGTAGCACAGAAACCTGACAGTTTAACAGGGGTGTGTAGACTTTTTATATCCACTGTATAGTTCTGGCTCATGTGAACAGATGTGGAGGACATGAGCTTTGCTGCAAGGCACTCTGATACTACTTCTGTAACGGGGTACAGGTGCAATGAGGCAGATTTCTAAACTTCCCAATAGATATTAGCTCCTGAATGCTGGACAGGTGGGGTCGGGGTTCCCATTATATGTGAAATTTTCTGGCAGAAAATGACCAAACTGGGTAACTGTCTTCTCACTCTATACTCTTGGCAGTAGTTATGATGGGAACAAGAAGGTGTCAGATAGGAAGAACTGATGAGCATCAAACCATTACAAAATATGTTATTTTTTTTTATGTAGTTAGGTATTGTGTTTTTTAGTATGTTCCCTATCTACACTGGGGGAGATTTATTAAAACTGGTGCACACAGAATCTGGTGCAGCTGTGCATGGTAGCCAATCAGCATCTAACTTCAGCTTGTTCAAGGAAGCTTTGACAATAAAACCTGAAAGCTGATGGGTTACTATGCACAGCTGCACCAGATTCTGTGTGCACCAGTGTTCCTAAAGCTCCCCCACTATCACTATATCAGATATAGGAATGTGAAATCATCCAGCTTGTGCCAGTGAATCTGTTTTGAACACCTTCATTTGCTGTCCCCTTTTATATAGAGAACGACAAGAACAGATTATGGGGTACCGAAAACGTGGACCTAAACCAAAGCACCATCTTCTGTCGGTAAGTTAAAGTGTTACTAAACCCACAAAGTAAAATCAGTCTGTATATGCGTAACGCATGCTTGTTATACTCACGGTGGAACCTAAAGGGTTAATCCTTTGCATTGTGTAAAAATGCTGTTTGATCCTGACTTCTCTGATGCTCCCCTTCCTCCACTGTCCCCCTCTTATCTCTTGATAAGACATATCGTGTGACGTCCCTCTGCACATGCTCAGTTTGGTGTGCATTACTAGAGAGGGTTTTTTGTTTCTTTGGAGAGTGCATGTGATCAGCACAGGGTCAATCAGCACTGTCCAGACAGAGGTCATGGGTTCTGCATCCTCCTAGAGCAAAATGAAAACTCCACCTACCAGCTTTAACATGTGCTTGGCTGGACACTGATAGAAGTAACAAGACTGCTCTAACTGCTGATGAGACAAGGTATTTATTTAGCAGTTTATATTTGCTAAAATAATTGCATTTCCATGTTATGTGTACTGTGGGACACCAGATATAGTGAATGCAGGGTCCTGGGTTTAGTAACACTTTAAAGCTGATTTTATTTTGCCCTTTTTGGTCCCTCTTTTCCCCTCTCATCAACATGATAATAACATTACATTTTAAATGTAACTCTCCATTTTCATTACATAGCTTATTTTAGTCCCAATGATGTCATCACTGGGTCTCTGTGCTTCTCTATGAAATGCAGGCAGATCATGACTTGTGAGAGGGGCCATCATGTGGCTGTAGATAGCTTCCTGAAAATATCACAGCACCTGTCCTCCTTATTCTTCCTAAAACCCCTAAGTCCTAATGCAAGCAGTGGGCTGGCTCTTGAGAGGACTTGTGCAAATCAAAATTCCTTGATAGGTGGATGTTAGTCTGCAGGAATGGGCGTTCCTAGGCAGACTGCATTTGCATGCAGACTGCCCTAGGTAACACCCATATGTGATGAAAGGTAAAAACATAGTTTTATTAAGTTTCAGATGAGTCTATTGATCAGGCTAAATTGGGGGACTACTTAATATTTAATGAGCTCCATGCAGATACTGCCAGATGTAGCTCATTAGTTAGTATGGCAATCAGAGGGGTGTAACACCTTTCATCAATTGTTGTAGTTTTCCCACTGATAAGCCCGCAGTCGCTTGCCTCTCTCCATTGTCTGCAAAACAAACCATCTGCTGGATTGACAGTTCATGTTTAGGGAAGTGCTGATTTAAACTCTGATCCACTCCATTGCCAACGTCATGTGACTAACCACTATTGTATACAGTACTAGTTGTTTCTCTAGCTAAGTATTTCAGGATCACTGTTACTAATCATGTGTTAAGGGAGTGAGGGATCTCCTATGTGTTTTTTTTTTTTTAGTGTGTGTACAGTCCATTTAACCTGGTTTCCTATGGGACATATTCACATATATGCGTTTTCAGCTGCTGCGTTTTTGGAAGGGGTTAAGGACTTTTTTTCCTGGAGCAGATTGCATTTTGGTGCAATAGACTTCAAAGGAACTGCACCAAAAATGCAAGTGTTGCATTTTGTATGCGTTTTGCCTTTTTTGGCCAAGAGGAAAATTTTGAGTGCAACTTTGATGCAACTTTACACTCTCTGGCACTCAGAATGCATCAACGTCACATCAAAGTACTTCAGGATAATTTTCCAAGTCGTTGCAACTTTGAAAAGCTTCCTGCACTACTTTTATGCCCCTTTGATGCGTTTATGAGTGCCAGAGAGTTTAAAGTAGCATCAAAGTTACACTCAATACTTTACTATTGGCAGAAAAAACCCAAAATGCTTTAAAAATGTGTGTTCAAATACGCACCACAAAGCATGCCAGAAAAACACATCAATTGCAACATGCATAGCTGTGAACCAGCCTTTATATGGCTTTTATATATATAATTGAAACCTTTTTTATTGTAGGTGCCATCATTTGCTCGTCGTTCCAGTGTGTTGAGTGGCCTTCAGGATGCTACAGTGGACAGCCATACTAAGCCAGATATGGCATCTATAGCAAAGAGCCAGACTTACCAATATCAGTTGAACAGTAAAAAACACCACCAATATCAGCCGTATGTCAGTGATCACTCTGAAAAGCACCACATGAGTAACAAAAGAAAATATTACTATCAGCTGAATAGTAAGAAACATCATCATTATCAACCAGACCCTAAGATGTATGGCCAGTATTCCTCAGGGAAGGATTCTCAGAACTCTTCTGATCAAAGCAGACATAAGGAGTCCTGGACTCAGAGTCGGCCTATTGAGTTAGAGGCTCCTGCAAAGAATGGCTTAGGATTAGCTTTAAATGGCTTGGACAGAAACCTCTCTAGCAGAGCTCCCACCAGCACAGTTAAAGAAGTGTCTGGAAATGGAGTTGGGGGCAAAATGAAAATTGTGAAAAATAAAAATAAGAATGGGAGAATTGTCATAGTTATGAGTAAGTATATGGAGAATGGTATGCAGTCTGTGAAAATTAAGTCTGCTGAGGAGGATTGTGAAACAGAGCCTGGAAGGACAGTGGGTACAAAGGTCACCTGCAATGGTGGCAGGACTTGTAATGTGGTGGAAGAAAAACAAGAGACCTGGAAAAACAGAGCGGAGTCCAAAATCACAGTAATCGGGAATAAAGGGTGTGGAGACCGGAAGACCGCTCCTCTTGCTGGCCTCCGGAGAACCTATTCTAGCACTGAATCTGTTCACAACCAGCCCTTGCCACTCACCACCAAGGAGGACATGACCACATGGACAAATGGAAGCAGTTTATCCAGTAATAAAGAGTCACCGAAGGAAGTTGTATATATTAACCCTAGAAAAAGGTGCTTGGCTGAGTTGGCAGATGCTGGAAATGCCTCCCAAAAAGTACTACCTTCACGAAGCGTTAGCGCTCCTGGAAGACTGGAGAACCAGGGTGGTGGTCAGAGCATTCTGCCTGTTTCCCCACAAGAGCCGGACATCATTCTCTTAGACTCTGACTTGGATGAACCAATAGACTTGCGATGTGTGAAGTCCAGGTGTGACAGTCAACAAGAAATCACCAACCATGTTGTTCAAGTGTCTGAAGAATCCCAGGCCAGTGAACTAGAGGATGCAAAGGAGGAACCAAGGACCGTATTCAAACCTTTTTTTGGAAATATTGTGATTACAGATGTAACAGCCAACTGTCTTACTGTTACTTTCAAGGAGTATATAACCATTTGACCATATTTTGGGGGAGAACTTGGAGTGATTAAAAATGTAATTCAGGGATAACAGCAGTTGGGAAAACGTATAAATTTGTACTTTTCATTCAAAGCCTTTAGAATTGTGAAGCCTTTTAAAGCACTTAATAGCTAAACAGCCTGTATGAGTGTTTTATCTGTAGGTATTGTTCTCCCCGGTAATCAAACCGTTGTCAATGGTAACCATGTAACTTGTATATTTATTAGTATTTATATGTGTAGATTTAATCAAGCTTTGTATTGTTAATAGCTATAATTTTTTTGTGAAATGCAACTTTGATGTAACTATTTTGTTGCCAGAATTGACTAAGTTCATACTGAATTGAACCTGTTATATACAAAATTGTATATTTATGGTGTATTGTTGATATGCAAAGAAATATTAAATCCGGAGCTGCTAATAGATTTTTTTTTTTTTTTAATGCTTCCCGTAGCTGCTTGTATGTAAATATTTATTGAGGAAAAGGTATGTCAGCATCATGCTTTATCCCTGGGCTTGTGTAGAAGTCTGTAGCCTTAGTTAGGTGCTAAATTATATTGTGCAATAATAAAAATTAAATGATTATGAAGAATTGTGGCAGCTGTCTTCAGTATTTGAGCAGCAGGGATTAACATACAACTTTTAATTCCTGTACTGCTGCAAGGAGTTCCAAGAGGAGCGCAGCTGATGGTCAGGATGGAGAAGGGACTTCATTTCTTCTTCTGATCACCTGGATCTTTTAGTAGTGAGACTGCACTGTTTTGAAGAGGCTTAAAGAAGATCTAGCATATTTATTTTTTTACTGTTCTGTCCCCTATAAGACAAAGTACTTATAATACTTTGTCCCATGCTAGGTGTTTCCTAACCCTATCTATGAGGTCAAAACTGCACCCTCTCCCCTCCTGTCATTCCGACAACAGGTAGGAAGAAGATGGAAAAATCATAATGGCAGCTTGGCTCAGCTGTGAGCAATTTCCCCAGACAAGCAGGAGTAAGGGGGGGGGGGGGGAAGTGTCGTCAGCCTGTGCATTCCTCTTGCCACTGTTTGTCTTTGGGGAAAAAAAAGCTCAGATTTGAGACAAGCTGATGTTGTGATGCATCTGTCTCCTTTCTAGCTATTGTCCATTTTATGGTTGACTGCAAAAAAAAAAAGCAAATGCCTAGCATGCTTAGACAATAAACAAGCAGTAGCACCCTGATGGGGCCCTTCACACTGATAGGAATCAGCCAGGTCACAGTGTAAGGACTAAGCTACATGGGTAACTTTCATCTCTTATCATGAGAGATTCAGGCACTTGCCGGCTGTTACTCCCTTGTCCTAAAACTGCTCAGGAGACTAAAGCCGGCCATAGATTGTTCGAATCTTGGCCAGTTCAGCAAGGACCAGCTGAGATTCGAACCATGTATGGGCAAACAATGTACCCAAGTTCCCCAATTAATTAATAAATCAACTTTGGTACAACCAGCCTGTTGGATTTTACATGCGATTATTGCTAGCAGCTATTGGAGCCACTAGCAGTAATCACTGCACTGTGTTCTCATGGCGGGGATGCCCCCCCCCTCTCTTCCCTGTGGGGAGAACACAATGGCTCATTGGAACAGATTCCCCCAGCAACACTGACTGTTTTGATGGGGGAATCAAGTGAGAGAGCTTTAGGCAGGCCATAGATGATTCGATTTTCTTTCCTGTAGAACCCATCTATTGAGTGATCAAATGGTACTTTTAATGATTTTAATAGAATGAGTAAGCTTCCAAAGTCGCCCATAGATGGATTGAATCTCGGCCGGTTCAGTCTGTAAAAAGGCATTTCATGTTTTTTTTAAGTGATGGTAACAACTGCTTATGCACCATTTTTTCATATGCTATGCTTCAATTTCCAAGGTTTGTGATGTCATTGACCATGGACCAGATTCACTGGTACTGGTAATTATCACAGTGAGTGATGATCGGGAAGAAAACAGAGGAAATGGTGAGACTGAGAATAAAGACAAAACAGGCAGCTGTGCCAGGTAGCACAATGGCAAGAACGTTTGCCCACACAATATAATGATAATTAGTATAAGGCTAGGGTCACATCTCTGTGAGCAGTGAATGTATGCAAAATCACATGCGTTCCTGCAGAGAAGAAGCATGCCATTAATTCTAAATCAGACCTCCTGCGCATCGGCACTCATGCCACATTTTCATGCACACCAAATTCAATGGTGCTGCAGCACCATGCAGCCTGCTGTAGTGCAACTTAAAAAAAGGTCAGGGACTCCTTTCTCTGCATTTTTGGGGGTAGGACAGCCCATTGAAATGAATGAACAGCGTACATGCAGAATACAGGTCGCAGTAATTTGAACCTAGTGTAAAGGGCAGATCAACGCTGTATTCTTGCATGACAGCTGCTGACTTCACTCATTTATTATACTTTGCGTGGTTAGGAAAAAGGCCACTAAAGACAAATTTTTAGGTACTAGCAACTTTTGTAATGACTCATCCTTTAACCTATACAACATTTTCAGGGGTTTTAAGATCTGGTTTGCAAATACCACAGTTTCATACCTAGGAGTATGCAGGATATCCTTGCAAAGGCAACAAAATGCATTGGGTGTATGACAGATACCAGATATTGGTTTAGTAGTCAAAATGAAAAACAGATTGCTTATTTCAAGAGTTAGAGACACAGCAGGTACAGAATGAAATCCCATATCTAGATACAATGTTGTATGATATTTTGGTTTGGTAATATTATATATGACCTTTTTGTCTCTCACCCCCTTAACCTACTAGCAATTACAGAAACCTGGCTTCAGGCAGCATATTTTGCTTCTCCCGCAGCACTTTCCTATGGAGGCCTCCTCTGGACTCACTCACCCAGACCCAGTGCTCAAAAAGGAGGTGGGGTTGGTTTGCTTCTATCCCCACTGAGCACCTTTCAAGTCCTCCCTAACTCTCCCTCTCTATCCTTCTCTTCTTTCGAGACTCACTGCATCCGGCTGTTTTCTCCCATTTCTCTGAGGATTGCAGTGATCTATCGGCCTCCTGGACCAGTGTCACGCTTTCTTGATGATTTCTCCGCCTGGCTACCCTACTTTCTCTCCTCTGAAATGCCCACTATCATTCTGAGATTTTAACATCCCCATTAATGTCAACAACCCAGCTACATCCCAAATCTTCAACCTAACCTCATCTTTTGCATTAGCACAATATATACAGTCCTCCACTCAATCTGATGGGAATACATTAGACCTTGTTTTCTCCCGTCTTTGCACTCCCTACAACCTCACAAACACCCCCTTTCCTCTCTCTGATCACAATCTCATCACCTTCACAGTGTCCTTGTCCTCAAACACTTAACCCTCCAAGCAGCAAACAATTAACCGCAGAAAGCTTCACAACTTGAACCCTGCTCCTTTCCACTCTGCAACTGACCAACTCTATGACAGAATCTCTCCCCTGTCCTGCCCTGACCTGGCCACTTCTGTCTACAACAGTTTGCTTTCATCCACACTAGACTCACTTGCTCCTCTAACTACACGAAGTATCAGGACCCGACCGTTACAACCTTGGCAAGCTGATGACACCAGAAATCTTAAACGACATAGTCGTGCGCTGGAGCGATTGTGGCGTAAAACCAAATCTCACCAAGCATTCACCTTATATGAATCTGCTTTTTTAACATACAATTCCTCCTTCCATGCTGCCAAACAAGCCTACTTTGTCACTCTCATCAACAGCTTGTCATCCAGTCCTAGTCATCTCTTCTCTACTTTTAACTCTCTACTTTCTCCACCTCCACCCAGTACCTCACTCACTGCTCACGAGATTGCAAATCATTTCAAAAACAAGATTGATGCAATTCGTGGGGACATTGCCACTACACAGACATCCATTCAACTTAGCATACCTTATACTAAACCTCTCTCAACACTTTCTTCTTTTCAGCTTGCTACTACCGAAGAGGTCACTAAGGTTTTCTCAGAAGCCAGTCTCACTACCTGCCCCCTGGATCCTGTCAACTACGGTCTACGGTCACCCTCTTCTTCCATCCTATGCTCCCTCACTCACATCTTCAATCTCTCCCTCTCTAACGGTGCCTTCCCCTCCCCTCTAAAGCATGCACACATCACTCCCATACTTAAAAAGCCCTCCCTGGATCCCACCAACATGAACAACTTAAGACCCATCTCCCTGCTGCCATTTACCTCTAAACTCCTAGAACGCTTAGTCTACAATCGCCTGAGCTTTTACCTCACTGACAACAACCTTCTTGACCCTTTACAGTCTGGCTTTCACTCACTACACTCCACTGAAACTGCCCTACTAAAACTCACTAATGATCTACTAACTGCTAAAACCAACGGTCACTAATCCATACTCTTACTACTTGACCTCTCTGCGGCTTTTGATACAGTTGACTATCCCCTCCTCCTCAAAAAACTCCACTCTCTTGGCCTCAGAGACTCTGCTCTCTCCTGGTTCTCCTCCTACCTATCGAAGCGCTCCTTCAGAGTTACCTATAACTCTGCCTCCTCCTCTCCACTTCCTCTCTGTAGGGGTCCCTCAAGGTTTCATCCTTGGACCCCTACTCTTCTCCATCTACACCTCCTCCCTTGGTCACTTGATAAACTCCCATGGCTTTAAGTACCATCTCTATGCTGATGACACACAAATCTATCTTTCTACCCCTCACCTCACCCCTTCAGTCTCCTCTCGCATTACTAACCTACTAAGCGACATATCAGCATGGATGTCACTCCACTTCCTCAAACTCAATCTTTCCAAAACTGAGCTCATACTATTCCCTCCAGCCCGTGCCCCCTCCCCTGACTTCTCCATCAAGATCAATAACACAATCATCAGTCCCTCCCCTCATGCCAGGGTACTAGGTGTTATCCTAGACTCCCATCTGTCCTTTCAGTCCCAAATCCAATCGCTGTCCAAATATTGTAGACTTCACCTCTGCAACATCTCCAAGATACGGCTGTTCTTAACCTCGGAAACCACTAAGCAACTTATTCACTCCCTTTTTCTATCTCGCCTTGACTATTGTAACTCCCTCCTCATTGGCCTACCTAATCGCAGGCTATCCCCTCTTCAGTCTATCATGAATGCTGCTGCCAGACTCATCCACCTTACTAACCATTCTGTATCAGCCACCCCTCTCTGCCAATCTTTTCACTGGCTTCCCATTGCCCAACAGATAAAATTCAAAACGTTAACAATAACATATAAAGCCATTTATAACTCTGCCCCAAATTACATCACCGATCTTGTCTCCAAATATCACCCAAACCATACTCTCCGCTCCTCGCACAACCTCCTGCTCTCTAGCTCCCTTGTCTTCACCTCCCATGCTGGTCTCCAGGACTTCTCCAGAGCTTCCCCCATCCTCTGGAACTCTCTACCCCAATTTATCAGACTATCGCCTACTCTGCTCACTTTTAGGCGATCTCTGAAAACCTATCTCTTCAGGGAAGCCTATCCTACCCTCAGCTAATAATGGAATCTTCTACTCTTCCTACCAGTCCATCCCCCACAGTTACTACCTTTTGTACCACTAGCCCCTCCATCCCAGATTGTTAGCTCCGAGGAGCAGGGCCCTTCTATCCCTCTTGTATTGAACTGTATTGTTGCTATATTGTCTCCCGTTATATTGTAAAGCGCTGAGCAAACTGTTGACTCTATATAAATCCTTTATAATAATAATATATGAATATTCTATACTTAAAACTATGGCAGAAAATAGACCCTATTCTATAGAGGTGTTTTTGTTTCCTAAAAAATAGTCTCTTATGTCATTGGAAATTCCACTTTTACCAGTAAACTTCTATTCCAGGGGTCTTGAATTAAAATTTGCGGGGGTCCAGTCAGTATGAATCTCATATTTGTGCTATAACACATCACAGCCCCCCCGTACCTCAGTGTCTTCAGCCTACCCTTCACATAATATTGCTCCCTTTACATCAGAGTTCCCTCTTTGCAGCAGTGTCTTCAGCACCCACTCTTTACATCAGTGTCCACAGCTTCCCCTCACATCACAACCCCCCTTAACATCACATCCCTCCCACACACTTTACATCAGTGACCACAATCTCTTTTGAGGACTAGTTCCACCTGAATCAAACTGATAAGTGCCTCTACACTGCTGTGTTAAGGTAGGACTGTGCAAGGGAGTCTCCCATTGAAAGGGGAACTGCGATGTAAGGGAGGAAAGGGGGGGGGGTTATGACTGCAAGGGGGGTTGTGATGGATTGTGGACTGGGTTCCTGTGCGACTCAATATAGTCCAATTTTCATCCCATTCATTTGAATGGCCTGAAATTGCATTGGATTGCACAAAAAGTACTTTTCGAAAACACACTGCACCAATTCGCATGGTACTATGGTACCATGGTACCATGCATTCCGGTGCAAGCAAACACACTGCGTTTTTGGTCTGTGTTTGGGCCATCATTAATAATACATTGACACTCTCATTAGATCACACATCCAATGCGTTTTGAATGTGGTGCAGGAAATGTGCATAGAACGTGGGTTTCTCAAACAACATTCTAATGTGAACAAACCCTTACATAACAGCCCCCCTTCACATCACAATCCCCCCTTTTTACAGCAGTCACACAGTGTCCTCTGTTCCTCTTGTGATCACAGCCCCCTTTATATTGCAGTCCCCCTTGAAATCACAGTCCCCCTTTCAATGGCAGCCTCCCCTGCACAGTCCTATATTAACATGGTAGGGTAGAGGCACTTATCAGTCTGAATGTTCTCTCCTGAGTCTCCCTCCCAGCCTCTGCTGTCATCCTCACTGTAGGACATGGGGCAGGAGGTGCCCAATTTATTATGTTAACAAGAGGATGTTTACCTGCTTGTTAATTTCAAAAGACTCCCACTCTCTGTGCAGATCTGCAGCACATACTGCCCCCTGTCTTGCTATGAGGATGAAAGCAGCAGCTGGGTGGGAGATCCAGAAGAGGACATGCAGACTGGTAAGTGGCATGGCCACGGTCCAAATAGGACTGTTACTCCTTCCAGGTCCAGACCATGGTGATCCCTGTTTTATATATATATGCAGAGACCTTCATTTGGTCAGGGTCAGGGCTGTAACAGTATGGAACGAAAGAAAGAATACAGGCAAACCCCTTACTAATTTGTATTAGAACTGGGTTTATGTTACTCCACATTCTGACACCTAGCATGCAAGCTGGACTGTGATCCTTATGCAAGTTTAGACTGTCTCCAACAGGCAATAGTCCCCTAAAGGCCCCTGTATGTCTTTGTGTTGTGTTGCAACGCTTGTAATATACTTTTCATTGTGGTGTCATTCAGCATCATCACACCACATGGTAGAATGGTGCATTGTGTTACAAAAAAGAGTCACATCTGATTTTTGACACACTACGGTACATTGGCAGCTCATTCAATTCAATTTGTTATATAGAAACCCCATACATTCTCTGCAAAGACGTACCAAAAATAGTCCAATGTGCTTTTTATTTGTCATATAAATTATTTAAAATATTGCTGCTTTTTTTGGCCCCAAATCCCTCCCATTGATCAAATATTTAGCTAAATTGAAGGATTGTCATGATAATTGCAACATTAATCAATAGCTTGGTGATATGGATGAGCTAGGAAGTAGCCTTGCCTGGCCTTGCCTGTTCCATGCTTTCATAAAGATGATTGTCAGATGTCATTTTATTCCACCAAAATTTTTTTGCAATTTGTTTTTTACAAGTGGCATTGTAGACATCCATAAAAAACAAATCCAGGATAGAAAGGTATAATAACATCAAACAGCACCATTGAATATGCGGTAGTAGAGGAAGTGAAGAGAGATGTCCCTGTTGAACTGTACCACGCATATATTAAGTGTAGAACCTGCATTTGAGTAACTAAACAGAAAATAACCAAACATACTACTTTACTTTGTTTTTTTTTTCATTATGAAAAGACATGCCTAATAAAACTACGCTTTACTCAGTGCATCTGTATCCTTTGGAATATAAAAGCAATATGATTAAAAGGAAGTGGATAGAGAAAGTGGGTGTATTAGTTAGGAAGATTTAAGTGGGAGTGCTTTAAACCTTCTATATATTATACTGATGTGAGATGGGGAAACAGCTCTCATTGTTTGAATACTGCTTGTGTGGAGTAAATTAAATGTTTTGACTGACATTCTGCAATTTTGCCACAAGATGTCACTGTTTTTCTAACACAGCCTCAGACTGCATAGATATTTCTATATTCATGAAGAGGTGGAGTTTACACACAGAGTTGAGAGGGAACAGGAATAAGAGACAGCAGTCATGTTCGGGAGAATGGTGAATGAGGGGGGCCGTGTGAGCTGAGAATCTGATGACATCCAGGTGTGAGAGCATCCTTCCGTAACCAGAGTTGCTGCCAGGAAGCTGATGAGATTGCTGCCAGGAATGCTGGTGAGAGCAGAGGAACTAAGCAACATATACGGCGAGACCGCATGCTTGTTGGAGAGACATTTGTTCTGTTCAGAATCATCAGCGGATGCAAAGCAGACCCGGGTCGGTAAGATCGTGCACGCACCTCATTTCAGTGTGGGCGCCTTGAGACTGAGTCCAGGCCTATAGTTAGTTAGTTAGGGTCTCTGTGTCAGGCCACAAGTGTTGTTACTGATCATTGGCAGGACTCCACAGCTTAAAGTGACATTTCACATTGGAGAGCTATTAAAATCCTACAAACTCAAGCCAGACTGGCGTTTTGCTCAGAAGGAATACTCAGGCACGTGCTACAGGACCAGTTATGGGAGGGGGAATACTGTAGATTTGTGTAAGTTTGTAAGCTGTTGTGCTGCACCGCAGGCTAGCCCATACCATACACCCATACACTGATTCTTGCTCTTTTAGGGTAATAACAGGTAAGGTGTGGCAGCTTAGTTGTGCCCGCCAATAGGTAAATTACTTCACTTTCTACCTTCATCCATCAGAGGGCGCCGTGCTGTGCAGCACAAGGGTCTCAGCCTTTGGGCTGGGTGTATGTAAATTTATTGTATGTAAATTTATTGTATGTTTCCAGCATTTGTGCTTGTGTTTATTTGCCACATCTAAGTAAAATTCTGTTGTGGCAAATGCTGGTGTTGAGGTTGCTTTCCTCGTTCATTACTTCACTGTATCTTGGGGAGCCCACCCTGGTACACGGCTTACAACTTGGCATAGTCGGCAGGATACAGCGACCGTTATGGACGGGAATGCGGCGGGAGATCTTCCCCCGGCGCCAATGGCATCGGTCCAGGCCCAGCTCAGTGTGCGCCAGTGCAAGGCCAAGTTGCCCCAACACCGCTGATACAGCTTGCCCCCGTCCTGCCCGTACCAGTAGGGTACATTCCCGTGGGGGCGCTAATGAGTCACCTGCCAAAATTTGATGGTAAAAACATGACGTTGCAGGACTGGACTGAAAGAGTGCGAAGCGTGGTTAGAATGTGTAACCTGACGTCCGAGCTGCGGGCAGAGGTTGCATTGGGGGTTCTAGAAGGTTGACGTCAGATGGACAGTAATGGTAAGGCCCGAATCTGAGAGAGAAACCCTAGAGAAAATCTTCTCCCTGCTGGAGAGAGCCCAAGGGGGGTGTGCTAAAGTAGTGCAGCTGCGGAGCCACTTCTTCAACCGACCACAGCAAAAGGGCGAGACCCTGATGCAGTACCCCAATGCCCTACAGGAGACGCTAAATGAAATACAGTGGCAAGATCCAGAGGCCATGGGAGCTTTCCGGGAGGTGGACCGGCAACTACGAGACCAGTTCATAGTGGGGCAGGAATGCGATTCCTGTCCAAATCACATGCAATTTCCCCCCTGTTCCTGTGTGAACCCAGGCTGTCATAGCCTGCGTTCAAACAGAATCGGTGCAGGGGGGTTTCCTGCAGCGGAGAGTGGGTGAGTGGGATGTATACTACGCTGGCAGATGCTCCATATTCTCAGTGGTAGGAGAGGAGAGAAAGCGACAGGGAGTTGAAATTCCCTGCTGTTTTCTCTCCTCTCCTTGCAGGGATGACTGTTTGAGCTAGAGGGCTTTTGACTGGTCAGCTCCGTCACATGGACGGTGCTGACCAATCAGATGCCATCTAGCCTGTACTGTTATCGCTGCAAGGAGAGCAGAGAATGCTGGGGATTTGAAATCCCTGCAGCTTTTTGTCCTCGACCTGCAGCAATGACAGTATGGCTTAGACGGCATCGGATTGGTCAGCACCCCCCATGTGATGGTACTGACCAATCAAAAGCCCTCTAGTCCGAACTGTCATCCCAGCAAGGAGAAGAGAGAAATCGGCTGGGATTTCAAAGGGGGGGTGCGCTTTCTCCCCTCTCCTACTGCTGAGAATATGAAGCATCTGCCTCCATAGTGTGCATCCCCACACTCCCACTCTCTGCTAAGCATGGGAACCTTGCACTGAGGTTTCCGTCACGGATCCTGTGTGAACTCTATGGCTATGATAGCCTGGGTTCATACAGGAGCAGTGGGGAAACCAATCGCATTCCTGTTCAAATTGCATTCTAATATTTGCTGGGCAATTTTTATTGACACAAAATACACCACAAGGAATCGGTCTTCGGTATCGGGAGTATTTCACGAGTACAAATACTCGTGAAAATACTGAGTATTGGCACTGATACCGGTATCGGTATTGGCGCATTCCTATAATAAACTAATCCCTGCTATACTTTTCAGCCAAGGAAGCTGCCATCTTAGCCTATATATGATCTGCAGTTACCATGATGCTGCACTTGTGATCAGTTATGACTCCATAATAGTGATACAGCGCAAATAATACATATTTGAAAAATTATATTAAAGTCCAACAAAAAAGTTCCAAATTAAAGTCCAATGTCACAAAAATTTGTGAAAAAAAAATATTTTATAGAACTGTAACTCAAACTTCATAAATTTTCCAGCATGCTCACATCTTCTGTGAAAAAAACATTTGATCCACACTCACCAAATACTGTGAATTCCCGAGCTAATATAGCTTTAAGAGACAAAAAGACAAGCCTGCAGGTGGGGTGTGGTATCCTCAGAAGTTGTAATACTCCTGAAGCGATTTCTCACTGACTCTCCTTCCAAGACGTTTCCACGTATAGCGATAAAACATAAAAGAAAAGATGCCAATGATATATCACTATATAACAATAAAAAAAATATATATATATAAAGTGCCAAAAAACATTCCTTACACTCACATCAGTTAGTTAGACACCAATTTTCATGGAATTTTATGCCTCCCAAATCACAGATGATAATCCATCCTTAACTTCCTCCAAGCTCTCACTCCTGGATGGATGGATGGATGGATAGGGGTACTTTGTGACCAGCTTGTAACTTTCAAGCCTTCGCCAATAATTCCTCCTTAGTTTACCCCGAATACATGCTCATGTATGGATGGATGAAAAATGCAAAAGAGAGGATACCAAAATAGCCTATACTCAAGTGATGCTCCAAATGCACTCACATTTTAAAACTGAATATAAAGCATTTTTGTAAATAAATCAGGACTCCTCAAACTTGTTCCAATAGCCCTTCTGACAATTCCAGCTAGGAAGACACAATTGATCAGCTTTGGCAATGAAGAACTGGCAAAATTGTGGAATCAGATCTCTTTGCCCATACTAAACATGGCCGCAGAACGCCGCATCAGCGTGCGTTCCACTCACCGGATATAATGTCACACGTACAGGGTTGGTACCGGATGTTATTTCAATGTGATTCGCCTTCCCACAAGGCGTCATCATGGACAAGAAACTCTGGTTCTCCGCTACTTAAAATACTCCCCAATCAGTCCTCATTCGCCCAGCAATTAATGGGCAGAATAAATTAGTATAATCTCCCTCTATTCATCCTACTATATCAACAGACTAGTGAATAGACTGCCCTGCTGTTAATCAATCTCCTTACATTATATATACCCTGCTGGAGGGTCATTTGCAATTATCAAACAATGTGAACCAGAGCATTATATAAATTATAAACACTAAATGATAATGTTTATTGTTAATAACCTTAAAAATAAATCAAAATATAAAATGAATAAATAAAAAGTATATAAATAAAAATAGAAATACAAAATACTAAAAAAATAAATAAAAAATAAATAAATTAAAAAAATAAAAAATATCTTTTTAAATTGAAACATATATAGAAAAATAGTAAATAAAAATAACAAAATACAAAAAAAAATGAAAAAAATAAAATGAAAAAAATTAAAAAAAAAGAATAATATATATATAAAATTAATTTATTTATATATTTATATATATATATATATATATATATATATATATATATATATATATATATACACAGTTGTGTTCAAAATAATAGCAGTCAGACATCACTAACCTGATCAATAACTATTTTTGGTAGAAATTATATTTCTACATGGCAAATGTAGTAGGTGCAGCAGAGTAATAGAAATCCAACAGACCCAACAGTCATGACATACATGCTGCTGATTCTGTGTAATTAAATCACTAATTGAAAGGGGCATGTTTAAAATAATAGCAGTGTGGAGTTCTATTAGTTAGGTTATTCATTCTTTGAAAAACAGGTGGCAATTATTGCCCTTAAGGAAGGAAGGCAGCAAATGTTGTACATGCTGGTTACAGTGCATTTCTCTCTGAAATTCTAAGGAAAATGGGTCGTTCCAGACATTGTTCAGAAGAACAGCGTACCTTGATTAAAAAGTTGATTGGACAGGGGAAAAGATATAAAGAAGTGCATAAAATGATAGGCTGCTCAGCTAAAATGATCGCAAATGCTTTAAAATGGCAACCAAAACCTGAAAGACATGGAAGAAAGCGAAAAACTACCATTCGAATGGATAGAAGAATAGCCAAAATGGCAAGGACTCAGCCAACAATCAGTTCCAGGAAGATCAAAGAAGGTCTAAAATTACCTGTGAGTACTGTTACAATTAGAAGATGCCTATGTGAAGCCAAGCTATCTGCAAGAAGCCCCCGCAAAGTCCCACTGTTGAAAAAAAAGACGTGCTGAAGAGGTTACAATTTTCCAAAGAGCACATTGACTGGCCTAAAGAGAAATGGTGCAACATTTTGTGGACTGATGAAAGTAAGATTGTTCTTTTTGGGTCTAGTGGCCAGAGACAGTTTGTCTGACGACCCCCAAACACTGAATTCAAGCCGCAGTACACTGTGAAGACAGTGAAGCATGGTTGCGCAAGCATCATGATATGGGGATGTTTCTCATACTACGGTGTTGGGCCTATTTATCGCATGCCAGGGATCATGGATCATGGATCAGTTTGAATACATTAGAATACTTGAAGAGGTCATGCTGCCTTATGCTGAATGGGGTTCGACACTGTCGATCCCACAGAATTTGAGCAAAGATGGATCTCTATTATGAAACTTCCTGAAATGATAAGATAAACTATGATGTTTGAAGCTCTTTTTAATATTCCTAATGTGTTCACATAATCTTACAGCAAATTTCCTCGTTGTTCTCCCCACATACTGCAAGTGACAAGGGCACTCTAAAAGGTATGTAACATGATTACTATCACATAAATCTAAATAGTTTTTTGTCTAATTGGTAATTTGGGGTATCTTTTTAGAATTCTTTATTAGTTTTGTATTTCTTTTTTTTCTTTAATTTTTATAAATATATATATATATATATTTTTTTTTTTTTTTTAATATATTTATTATATTATTATTTGTATTATTATTTATTTTTATTATTTACATTTAATTTAAATTTTTATTTATTTATTATTCATTAATATAGATTTTTTTCATTTTATTTTTTTATATTTTTTTTTATTATTACTATTTTTCTATATTTTTTTCATCATATATATTTTTTCAATTAAAAAAAATATTTTTTATTTTTATTTTTATTTCTTTTTTATTTTATTTCTTTTTTATTTTTATTTATATATTTTTTATTTATTCATTTATTTATATTTATTTTTAAGGTTATTAACAATAAAGATTATCATTTAGTGTTTATTATTTATATAATGCTCTGGTTCACATTGTTTGATAATTGCAAATGACCCTCCAGCAGGGTATATATAATGTAAGGAGATCGATTGACAGCAGGGCAGTCTATACACTAGTCCTTTGATATAGTAGGATGAATAGAGGGAGATTATACTAATTTATTCCGCCCATTATTTGCTGGGCAAATGAGGAGTGATGGAGTATTTAAAGTAGCTGAGAACCAGAGTTTCTTGTCCGTGACAATGCCTTGTGGGAAGGTGAAACGCATTGACGTAACTTCTGGTTCTGACCCTGTATGTGTGACATCATATCCGGTGAGTGGAACGCACACTGATGTGGCATTCCCCGGCCTTCTTTAGTGTGGGCAAAGAGATCTGATTCCACAATTTTGCCAGTTCTTCATTGCCAAAGCTGATCAATTATGTCTGCCTAGCTGGAATTGTCAGAAGGTCTATTGGAACAAGTTTGAGAAGTCCTGATTTATTTACAAAAATGCTTTATATATTAAGTTTTAAAATGTGAGTGCATTTGGAGCATCATTTGAGTATTAAAAGCTTTTTTAACAGTATTACGTTATTTTGGTATAATTCTTTTGCATTTTTCATCCATCCATACATAAGAATGAATTTGGGGTAAACTAAGGAGGAATTATTGGCGAAGGCTTGAGAGTTACAAGCTGGTCACAAAGTACATAAAGGGCTGCCATTGTGCTACATGCTGGGATCCTGTGCACTCCTTTGCCTTTAAGAGGGGTGGGCTCCCTCAGGTACACCTGCCCTTGATCTATCCATTAAATGCATGTGCCTCTACTATGGGGACTCTTAGAAATTGTAGAGTTAGGACCACAGATTATCAGGGTGCCGTGACATGGCTTGTGGCTTATGTATGTATTTGCAAATAACCCCTGTTATAAACGCATACTGTTAGACAGGTTAATTCGGTTCATCTTTTATGTTTTATCGCTATATGTGGAAACATCTGGGAAGGAGAGTCAGTGAGAAATCGCTTAAGGAGTATTACAACTTCTGAGGATACCACACCCCACCTGCAGGCTTGTATTTTTGTCTCTAAGGCTACGTTCACACTAGCGTTGTGTGCAGGCGGCAGAAAGGCGTTTGGGAAGCATTTTACCGCTTCCCAAACGCCTCGGACAATTCTGCACATTGCAGCACATGGTGCTGTTCTAACGGGAGCGTTACCGTCACGTTGTGGCGCGGCAAAAGGGACGCCTCTGGTCGAGTCAGGAGGCGTTGAAGCCTCCTATTCTAGTCTATGGTGCCGCTCCGCAAAAAACGCCTGGCCGGCGTTTGCGCTGCGGTTGCGACGCGTTTGCGGGGGGCGTTTGCAGAGCAGTAACACCATTCAAACTTCATTATAGGTGTTTGTAGGGCGTTTTTAATGCTCGGCAAACGCCTAGCAACCGCCGCTGAACCGCACATTCGGCGTTTGCGGAGCGTTAAAAAACGCTCCGCAAACGCCGGACCAACGCTTGCCAAACGCTATAGGGGCGTTTGGCAAGAATTGGTAAAGCAGTCATGTGTGAACGAGCGCTTAAAGCTATATTAGCTTGGTAAGTGTGGATCAAATGTTTTTTTCACAGAAGATGTGAGCATGCTGGAAAATTTATGAAGTTTGAGTTACAGTTCTATAAAATATTTTTTTTCACACATTTTTGAGACATTGGACTTTAATTTGGGACTTTTTTGTTGGACTTTAATATAATTTTTCACATTTTTATTATTTGCGCTGTATCACTATTATGAGTATATTTTGATGTTTAGTCAATTTCTGAACAGCAGCATTTATTTTTCATTTAATCCTTTGGAGCAAGTTTTTTTTATATATTTTGTGAGTTATGACTCCAGCCATTTGATAGTTTGACAGTTTGCTTGAGAACACAAGCAAATGTAACAGCATTCCCGGCATTCCTGTTTTTTTGAAACCTTTAAATCAATGGGTTTAGTTCCGCTATAACCACTTCCCGCCCACTGTATAGTCGGTATGCAGTGACACAGTGCTCAGTACACAGCCGTGAGCAGCTGGGGTATCATGTGTTCGCTATGATCAATCATAACAATCAGATGATAACATGTAAAAACCATTCATGACAGCTTGCTTCAGATTGTGATTGGTCACAGTTATTACATAGTACAAGGCCATACATTGTGGCCTTGTACCATGTGTTAGCTGTAGCCAATCACAGCATCACAATAGTAAGCAAGTTGTCATGAATGAAAGCCACATGACTGTTAAAACAACTGCTGTTAAAGTGATCATCACTGTAACGTACCTGTAAGATTTGAGTAGATAAGATGTGATCAGTAGCAATATGTAATCATAACCATAGTGCATTCACATGTGACATAATTGTACAGATTTGAGTAGATTAGGTGTAGATTCAGTCCTTGTCATTACAGATGTATATTCAGTCAGAGGTAGTCAGACAGTGGTCATCAATTAGCATTTGCCTTCTGAAAAGCCTGGCTTCCTGAATGTGACACCTTTTGTCTATTAATAAGGTTGGCACCTTCTGGGAAAACGGTTTGGAGGAAATGACAGCAGACAGGGTGCCTGCCTGACATTGAAAGCTCTAAAGATATATCCATACATCAACAGGGGTATGTTTAATCTCTCATAAAAGCTAAAATATTATTTACAGAGAGACGAACATGCTCTCTTCTTGTAGGGCATGCTGTGCGCTACATCTGCATATAAAAACCATATTTGTGGCTTAGGTAGAATGCCAGGAAAAGGAAGGAAATGGTTAGGTGGCGCTGGATGGCGACAGTCGAATGGTGTTTGGTACTGTTGCGATCGGGCCGATGCACTGGTGTTGGAAGTCCAATCCCCGACTTGGTGTTTGAGCCGGCCTTGGTCCGATTGAACTTGGGTAGGTCAGTATCCAGAGCATCCTGTGGGTGAATGCAGGAGCAGCCCTCCATGGTCGATTGGCCGAGGACTAATGTTCCGCCTACGTTCATATCCCCATAAAAGGAGCACCCGGGCATTGGGACATTTGTGATTCGTATGGAGCTGGTCGATCGACTAACGGATTGCTGACTTTTCTGACTTGCTCCAGTCGCAGGGTAAAGTTCTATTCTGTCTTTTATTCCCTTTTTATTTTATAGTAATTAGTCATTTGTGTGTCTTCTTTTTTTTTTTGTATTTCTGTAACTTTTTATATTTTTTACATATTTTATGCACTGCCCACTTCGGGAAATTAAATCTTAAAACTAATTAGTGACTTCTGTGTATTTAAGCACATGCTCATATCTTCAGAGAGATTGGAGAGATTAGATTGGAGTAGATTAAATTGTATTGTATTTTAGTGCCTTTAAATGCTCGGTCAAGCTCATTGCCAATCTGTATGCAATTGCACTGTGTGTGGGCAGATTGTGTGCAGATTGTAAAAGGTAATAGATCGGCCAGACGGAGATCTGTGTGTGTGGGGTGTCCCAGCAGACCGTTCTATGGATAAACTGTTGGGTGGTGGCAGGCTACCTTTTGTGGTGTCCAACAAAGAAATTTGTGAAAAGAGATTCACAAGAAAGCGGCTACATTATGGACAGAATGCGATACTCTGAAAAATTTCCAAAAAATGATGCTTTATTAAACATTAATGATTGACAATAGGGCAATCACCCTGGTTTACCATCACCTCAGTATGAGACAATACACACAGACCTAAAACCATTTAAAATCACACCAAGACCGGTCTGAATATATATGTGCTGCAGGTTTCTCGCACGTGCTCAGATTTGGCTGAGGTATATTGATGATATTTTTCTTATATGGAGAGGAACATTGGAGGAATTAAAACTTTTTCTGGAGGAGATAAATCAAAACTCCTTCAACATTAGACTCACATATGTGTTTGATGAAAGGTGTATTTCTTTTCTTGACCTTGAACTTAGACTTGAAGACAACAGGCTCCTTACTAAAACGTTTAGAAAACCAACTGCAGCTAATACCCTATTAGAGGCTAGGAGTTATCACCCACGCTCATTGATTACAGGAATTCCGGTAGGACAGTTTCTGAGATGTCGAAGAAACTGTTTGAACATTAATGACTTTAGGATGGAGGCGCAGGACCTTTATAAAAGGTTTAGGGAACGGGGATATTCTCTCTCTCAGATTAGAAAAGCTCGGAGACGGGCATATCAAACTGACCGTAAGAGTTTATTGTCCCCAAAAAAGGCTGAGAAGGTTAAATTAAGTGAGCAACCCAGTAGAATGATAACTCAATTTGGAGCTCAATGGCAGGCTGTGAGACAAATATTAGAAAAACACTGGAATATTCTAACCCAATGCCCCAAATTAAGTAAAATTTTAGGTGAATGCCCCCAAATGGTAGCTAGAAGAGCACCAAATCTTGGTGACCTCCTTATCCATTCTGACTATCAACCGTTAAAACAAACAACATGGTTGAAGTCACGTACAAAAGGGATGTATAGATGTGGAAAATGCCAGATCTGTAAATTTGTGGATCGCACAGATCTTTTCTTTGATTCAAAAAATAGTACTCACTATAAAATTCAAAGTCTTATAAATTGCTCCACAGCCAGAGTATTGTATATGTTGACTTGCCCTTGTAAAAAGATGTATATAGGTAAAACTAAAAGACAACTTAAAGTACGAATAGGCGAACACTTTAGAGATCTCCTAGATTGTAAGCTCGAAAGAGCAGGGCCCTCAATCCCCTCATGTTTTGCATTGTATTGGTATTGTTCTGTCACATGTTCTGTCCCCCTTTGTAATGTACAGCGCTGAGCGAACTATTAGCGCTTTATAAATACTGTATAATAATAATAATAATATCAGATCCAATGACCCTGAAAGTAATTTAACTGAACACTATGCTAAGCACCATGGTGGTAAATTAGATGGTACAAAAGTGAAATGTTTCTATGCATTACATTTTCCCCAAAGGACAGGTGATTTTGATAAAAAATTATTAATAAAGGAAAAATATTGGATATATAAACTTGATACACTGTTCCCAAAGGGGTTAAATGTTGAATGTGATCTCCAGGTGTTTTTGGATAAACAGCCCTATGCAGGGATTTTCTAATCAATATCGCCATCTTGTGGTAAGTTTGCGGTACTTTTTCATTTCTTTTAATGTCAATAGAACATGGTAAACCTTTCCTCTCTTTGATGTATCCAGCTGCCTGTCGTTTTAAATGTGATAAATGACCAGCTGTTGTGTTAAGTAATAACCTCTTTCCCATTGAGAATAGCTGCATATTTGGGTGGGTTTAAACCCACTATAAAAAGGAAGCTGAAAGGCAGGAATCTCATTGGTCCTGACGAAGCTGAGTGAGATACACCCATCGGCGAAAGGCGTTGACATCATACGCCACTTCCGGTCATGCGCATTGGCGTTATACACGCTGACCTACAAGGAGGCGGCCATTTTCACATGCCATGAGTCATGCAAAGCTGTACAGGCGCCATGGAGAGAATGGAACCCGCGAGATGTCGGCTGATGTAAGCGGTTGTTCCCTGGATCAACACGGCAGTACATGTGAAGGACATTTCCATTATTTACTACCCATGGCACAGGTGGTTGTTACCTATTATATACATCAGAGTGAAAGTACCCAGATTGACTGTCCTTATATTATTTGTCTTATTTCAGGATGGGGACATTATGATGCATTACCTAGATGCAAGACATACAGCATATATTGCAACAAACGGAAAACCCATTGGGCCTCATTCTATCAGGTATATTAAAGTGGTTTATAGTCCACATGCTGTGGTGAAGAAACCATATAAAGCAGGGCTCTGCTATCTACATTTATTATTCCATCAAGACATCAACAGGTACTCTTTCATCTATAAGAATTTTTGCAACTATCTGCATCTACCAAAGGTAGATGGGCCCCAACCACATGTGCCTCTATTGGGTTGTACTGCATGAATCTATATTCATATTATTGGGGTATATCCCCCCTCCTTATGCAATTTTTTACCCATATCGCCTTGAATAGGCTAAGAGTTATGTTTCTCTCTACATGGTAACTGTATTAGCTATTATGCATAGCATGTGATAATTACATTATATATACCTATGGTACAATTTTTGGAAAACCTCCAACAGGGAGTGTAACCAATGTGCGGTGCTGCAAATGCTCTAGACAAAGTTTGTCACTGCCTCTGCAGCACATATATATCCAGACCGGTCTTGGTGTGATTTTAAATGGTTTTAGGTCTGTGTGTATTGTCTCATACTGAGTTGATGGTAAACCAGGGTGATTGCCCTATTGCCAATCATTAATGTTTAATAAAGCATACTTTTTTGGAAATTTTTCCGAGTATCGCATTCTGTCCATAATGTAGCCGCTTTCTTGTGAATCTCTTTTCACAAATGTCTTTGTTGGTCTGCATATTTTTTGGCTACTGGATGGAAGCCATATATTTGGTGATACAGTAATATATATTTGAACCTCTAAACTTTATTCTTTATTATTTGTACCTTTTGTGGTGTGTCTGGTGCGGGGGGGGGGGGGGGGGTGTGGACAGTGGAAGGGTGATTAACACCGGGACTCAAGCTGTAGGTAGCTGGAGGGACCTTAGAAGGGTGTGTAATTACTAAGCTGGTCCTCAACTCTAATCAGTGCACCAGATTGTATGTAAGATTTGTATCTGCCATAGTGTGGTCGACCAACTGGATTGGAGTAGAGTCTCCATCTGGTGGTGGTCAAAGCTAGTGCGGGCTGTGAAAATGTGTCACGGCTGATCTTATATGCGGTTTTATATATTCAAAGTGTAAGTCCCCTTTATTCCCTCTTTACCTCCCTGTCACGGCCGCACGTGCGCGTCTCGGTTAGCTAGTTGCTGTGGGCGTGGCGTGTGGGGGATCCATGACACTAGTCCTTTGATATAGTAGGATGAATAGAGGGAGATTATACTAATTTATTCCGTCCATTATTTGCTAGGCAAATGAGGAGTGATGGGGGAGTATTTAAAGTAGCTGAGAACCAGAGTTTCTTGTCCGTGACAATACCTTGTGGGAAGGTGAAACGCATTGACGTAATTTCTGGTTCTGACCCTGTATGTGTGACATCATATCCGGTGAGTGGAACGCACGCTGATATGGCGTTCTGCGGCCTTCTTTAGTGTGGGCAAAGAGATCTGATTCCACAATTTTGCCAGTTCTTCATTGCCAAAGCTGATCAATTATGTCTACCTAGCTGGAATTGTCAGAAGGGCTATTGGCACAAGTTTGAGGAGTCCTGATTTATTTACAAAAATGCTTTATATTCAGTTTTAAAATGTGAATGCATTTGAAGCATCACTTGAGTATTAAAAGTTTTTTTAACAGTATTACGCTATTTTGGTATCCTTTCTTTTGCATTTTTCATCCATCCATACATGAGAATGAATTTGGGGTAAACTAAGGAGGAATTATTGGTGAACGCTTGAGAGTTACAAGCTGGTCACAAAGTACCCCTATCCATCCATCCAGGAGTGAGAGCTTGGAAGAAGTTAAGGATGGATTATCATCTGTGATTTGGGAGGCATAAATTGGTGTCTAACCACCTTATGTGAGTGCAAGGAAGGTTTTTTGGAACTTCATACATATTTTTTATCGTTATATAGTAATATATCATTGCCATCTTTTCTTTTATGTTTTATTGCTATAAAGTCCAACAAAAAAGTAACAAGCAATAACAGTATTAAAAAAATTGTAAAAAAAAAAAGAATAAAAAATATTTTCAAAATTGAATAAAAACTTTTTTTTCACATACTGTCACCAGTCAGTATCCCTGATCACTGTCACACCAGTCATATGGTGATGCTGTACTGCGCTGGTGACAGTATGTTAAAAAAAATGTGAAAAAAGAAAACAAATTTTATGTATTTTTTTCATTTTCTAAAAAAATGTGACAAATATACAACTTCAAAAAACTCACCATGTCATTACTAAATAGCTTGGGCTATCTACTTTCTAAAAAGGGGTCTTGGGGGGGTATATTTGTACTGTGCTGGTATTGTAAGGTCTCAAGAAATGAGACTGTCAGTAGATCAGGATTACTCAATTTTTAGATACATATACCATTGTTTGTAGCCTAACTTTCACAAAATGTTTGGAATATTTTCATCTATATGCCAAACAAATAAAAAACCGAGTGGTGATTAAACACCACCAAAAAAAGCTCTATCTGTCTCAAAAAATGATAAAAATGTAAATTAGGTACAGTGTTGCATGAGTAATTGTCATTCAAAGTGTGACAGCGCTGAAAGCTGAAAATTGGCCTGGGAAGGAAGGGGGTGAAAGTATTCATTATTGAGGTGGTTAACTACAGGGGTACAGATATGGCAAGAGCTGCTAAACCATGACTCTATGCTCAACTTACAACAAGGATAAGGATCTTTATTTTAGCCATGCTATTTTAATTTCATCTCATTGGACTCAACTGAAAATAACTGTCACTTTTTAAAAATAAAGATCCTAATGCGTTTGTTTTATAAATTGAACATTCTGTCTATTAGCTAATGAATTTAAAGAATTGTTTCCAAGGTATATTGTTACATATTAAGCACAACCTGGACCTCCCTAACAATTAGCCCAAGGTCAGCACACTTAATAAAAAGCATTTGTAGGTTATGTTGACATGTGTACTAATTACACGTTTAAACAAATTAAAGATGGTTGAAAACTGTAATCCCTGGAAAAAAGGAATTTAGGGTAGGAATTTGGGAGCTGTCATGGCACACTTTATTGTAAAGATGAAAGCTTAAATGGTTGAATCCCTCCTCGGGATTCATTGACCTGCAACAAGCATATGCATATCAGGTTTCCTGCTAGCAGGAAGGTGTGGATTTTGTGGATTAGAGTGTCCCATCATTAGTGTCAGTGTGTGAGGAATAGTGCCCCATCATTGGTATCAGTGGGAGGAATCGTGCCACATCATTGGTGTCAGTAGGAGGAATCGTGCCCCATCATTGGTGTCAGTGGGAGGAATCGTGCCCCATCATTGGTGTCAGGGGGAGGAATCATGCCCCATCATTGGTGTCAGGGGGAGGAATAGTGCCCCATCATTGGTATCAGTGGGAGGAAGTACCCATCATTAGTGACAGTAGGAGGAATAGTGCCCCATCATTGGTGTCAGTGGAAGGAATAGTGCCCCATCTTTGGTGTCAGTGGGAGGAATAGTGTCCCATAATTGGTGTCAGTGGAAGGAATAGTGCCCCCTCATTGGTGTCAGTGGGAGGCCCGGAGGCATAGTGCCCCATCATTGGTGTCAGTGGAATAGTGCCCCATCATTGGTGTCAGTGGGAGGAAAAGTGCCCCCTCATTGGTGTCAGTGACACCAATGAGGGGGCACTATTCCTCCCACACTGACACTAATGAGGGGGCACTATTACTCCCACTGACACCAATTGTACTTACATCGCCGTGCCACCCCCCTGAAAAGTGCCGCCCTAGGCAAATGCCTTGTTTGCCTCAAGGCAAATATGCCCCTGGGACAAGTGAGGGGCAGTGGGACAGGAGGAGCACAGTGGGACAAGTGAGGGGCAGTGGGGCAGGGGGCATGGGAGAGTATCAGGGCAGCTGGACAGGAGGAGTGCAGAGGGACAGGTAGGGGGCAGCGTGACGGGAGGGCATGGGACAGGAGTAGCGCAGTGGGACAGGTGAGGGGCAGTGAGACAGGAGGAGTGCAGTGGTACAGGTGAGGGGCAGTGGGACAGGAGAATTAGCACAGAGGGACAGGAGGAGCGCAGAAGGATAGGTGAGGGGCAGTGGGACAGGACGAGCGCAGAGGGATAGGTGGGGGGCAGAGTGACAGGGGACATGGGACAGGATCGGGACAGCTTGACAGGAGGAATGCAGAGGGACAGGTGAGGGGCAGATGGACAGGAGGAGCGCAGTGGGACAGGTGAGGGGTAGATGGACAGGAGAAGCACAGAGGGACAGGTGAGGGGCAGATGGACAGGAGGAGCGCAGTGGGACAGGTGAGGGGCAGATGGGCAGGAAAAAGCACAGAGGGACAGGTGAGGGGCAGATGGACAGGAGAAGCACAGAGGGACAGGTGAGGGGCAGATGGACAGGAGAAGCACAGAGGGACAGGTGAGGGGCAGATGGACAGGAGAAGCACAGAGGGACAGGTGAGGGGCAGATGGACAGGAGGAGCACAGAGGGACAGGTGAGGGGCAGATGGACAGGAGGAGCGCAGAGGGGCAGAGGGACAGGAGGAGCACAGAGGGACAGGTGAGGGGCAGATGGACAGGAGGAGCGCAGAGGGGCAGGTGAGTGGCAGATGGACAGGAGGAGTGCAGAGGGACAGGTGAGGGGCAGATGGACAGGAGGAGCACAGAGGGACAGGTGAGGGGCAGATGGACAGGAGGAGCACAGAGGGACAGGTGGGGGGCAGTGGGGACAGATGGGTGGTAGTGGGACAATGTCCCCCACAGGAGGGGGAAGTGGAACAGGTGTGGGGCAGGGTGACATGTATGGGGGGCAATGGGACGGGGGAGGGAAGTAGAACAGGTGGGGGAGCAGTGTATCAGGGGACAGTGAGACAGGACCGAGGGAGCACCAGTCCTCCAAGCACTTACCTGTCCAGCAGCGGCTCCTCCAGCTGGTGTCAGGATCATTCCAGGACGGGTGCCTGGGTCCCTTCTCCCCCTCGATCTCTGGCGGCTGCTGCAAAGGAGCTGGTCGGCTCCGCCCCCCTGACCTCATCCTCTTCTGCTTCCTCCTTCTGGCCTTCACCTGGATACCCGCACACTGACAGCGGGCGCCGCCCCTCACGCGCTCTGAGCGTACTCCGGGGATCCGCCCACCACTACGTCTCCTCTGCGGCCGGTCCCTCAGCCATGGTGGCCCTGCCTCTGTATCTTTCCCACGGAAGGGACACTTCCGTGGGAAAAGGGGGGGTCCCCTGAAAATTGCCGCCCTAGGCAAATGCCTAGGTTGCTTCGCAGCAGATATGCCCCGATCTTATCTACTTACCTTGTAATTCAAAGTGGAACTATACTTGCCTTGGCTCCAGCAATGCAGTGTCCTTTTGCTCCCTGTCCAGTTTCTGAC
Organism: Staurois parvus; assembly: GCF_062004578.1. Classification (NCBI taxonomy): domain Eukaryota; kingdom Metazoa; phylum Chordata; class Amphibia; order Anura; family Ranidae; genus Staurois; species Staurois parvus. Next base: position 1,148,652 of record NW_028317930.1, on the reverse strand, counting down.
ATCTTCGGGCAACTGGCTTTTTGGTATCTATCGCAGGCTGCTGTCATTGGTTGGGCGAGGATGACATCACTCCCACGCATGCGCGGGAGTTCCGTCAGATTCGGCATTGCATGGTATTGCATGTATTTAAAAAAAAAACCCTTGTTATAAAAAAATAAATTAATCAAATGTATGTGCTGTTGCTGTAAGCCAAGTTAGTTGTAAAAGAAAAAATTCCATACCCAAATATGAGTTGCTAGTGTACACTGATGCTGAAACCGACCCTGAAAATTTTACTTCTCCATAACATCACATACAGCTTTAAAGCGATACTGAACCCAAAACCAAAAATGTAATGTATTGCAGCTTACCAATCACTAGATGTGGTGGGTGCATCTCTTTTTTTGTCCCCCTCTGTTTTCATTTGGTTATCTGGACAGTAACATGCTTCATTTATGAGTGAGACACCACTCTGGAGAAATGAGCACAGGAGGCACAACAAACAGCAGCATTGCCAGTCTGAGGGGAGTGTTAGATGTATTAGCAGATTTAAATATAATAACAAATTAAAGTTAAACTCCAGCTAACACTTTATAATCAGTTACAGCAAACTGTTTTTCTTCTTTTGGGATAGAGGTTTTACATGAATAAATAAAAGATGATAATTTTAGCCACCCCTGCCATGTAAATCCATGTAAATTGATACATTCTGCTGGAGAGCTTGTGCTTTTAAAAAAACAACTGACTTGCTGGCTGGATTACCAGATGAAAATAGAAGAAAGAGTGCCTAAAAAAGAAAACTAATACAGCCATCACATCTAAAAACTGGTAAGCTGCAATATATTAAATTGTCTGCTTTAAAGATGAATTTCAAGTATGGATGTTTGGACTAATGTAACTACATATGTATATAGCATACCTGGCTGATATCAGCTCTTGGAAGCTAGAAATCACTGAAGTAGATACAGCTACTCCAGTGATCTCCACTTACTTTTGGGTCCTGTGCTGAACAGCTGCCTTGCTTCATTCTGAAAACAGGAAGTTGGCTGCTTGGCATGGGTGTATTCAGAGAATGCAATGAATTTTCTGAATGAATGCAAAGCATTCTGATTGGATGAGGTGGAGTGTGTGACATCACTGCCCACACCCAGTCAGGGAATAGTTTGCCTGCATCTAAAAAATGCAGAGCGGACAACCTCCCATGTTCAGAATCTAGCCCCCTAACAGGGGCGGACTGACCATTTGGAAACTCAGGCACTGCCCGAGGGCCCAGGGTCAGTAGGGGGCCCCATGAGATGCCCCTGGTACCTTTTTCATAGGCTTTGAGTTTGGGCAAGGACACAGGGGCCCCATGGTCCCCTGTTGCCCGGGGGCCCCATGAGTTGTCAGTCCGCCCCTGCCCCCTACCCCCTCATCCTCTATCCAACAATTTTCACTTGCTTCTGAAATTATCCCCGCTGTGTCGACTTTATTCTTTGCATGCGCATTATGGCCCCACTGATTTCTTTAGGGAAAAGTGGAGTTGTCCTTTAAATCTACCTTGTAAATCAATGTTTCCCAAGCTGGTCTTGCCAGCAGGCCATATGCTGTGAATATTCACACAGGTGGTTAAATTGCATTGCTGGGATACTAATTATCCTTTCTCTGTCCATGGGAGGGGATTTTCAGAATCAAGGACTATCGATTGGCCTGGATTGTCTTGGGAACAGTTTTACCCAGACTCGTCTAAGGTCTAATTCTCATATGCTGTGTGTTGATATCATTATGGTAGCCCATTCGTGCATGTAACCACAAAATATGTGAATCTGTCCTTAAAGTGGTTGTAAACCTAAGACATGAAATACTAACAAAGCACATTTCTCTATAGTGTGTACTTCTCTCGATCCAGAGCACTAAAGGGAAGATTTACTAAAACTGATGCACTCAGAATCTGGTGTTTGGTGTAGCCAATCAGCTTCTAACATCAGCTTGTTCAATAAAAGGAGAAGTACAGTCAAAACTCTTTTGGCTGTACTTCTCATGTGGATCACAAGAGTACAGTGCATTTTGCACTCCGGTGACCCGTTTTCAGCTGACAGCGGACTGAAGCCCATTGTTGGCTGACGTCACTCAGCTGGTCCAAGCCAGTGAAAGATCCTAACTTCAAAGTCGGGATCCACTGTTGAGTCTGGAGTGGCACCTGGCGCAGCCTCTCAGCAATCTGCTGAGAGCCTGAGTCAGCCGCTCCCTCCCACTCCACAGTTCTGCACTCCTGATAGTCACTGCTCTCTGCTCAGAGCGGCTGTGAGAACTCAGCGATTAGCGGTCGTGTGACTGCTGAGTTCTCACACTTAGAGCCGGCGGAGGACAGATGCAGCATGCATCAGACTGATGCTGCATCCACCGAGTTAAGTATAAATGGGGGGAGGGGAAGTCCACACTTCTCTGTTAAGCTTTGACAATAAAATGTGCTAGCTGGCTGGTTTCTATGCAAAGCTGCACCAGATTTGGCACTTTTCAGTTTTAGTAAATAACCCCTAAGTGTCATTTCTGTCTTCTGCCTTGTTCCTCTTCCGTCAGCTTGAATCCCTTCTGACAAGTTTTCCTGACACCAAGAGAAAAAAGTTGACAGGACCTCCAGCAGATTGACGGCCTGAGCTCTGTTTCTGTGTGGAGGGGTGTGTGTCCCCTTCTTCCAATCAGCTCTCAGCGCTTTCCTTAAAGAGCACTACAGTGAGTAATTCCAGCTCTACATCCCCTTTTTTCTGAATGCTCAGACACGCTGTCTAAATTGTGGACTTTGAATGGCTGTAGAGAAGAGAAGACTCCAGATAAACTTATGTAGGAGGATTCTTTTCATCTTTGCGTATCACCCGCGGTCAGTCACATCACTGAGTATAGGTAAGGGTTTACAACCACTTTAAGGCACATCCATACCCCAAAACATTTTACATGATTCCTCAGATTAGTTGTTTTCTTTCAGGCTTTTTTTTATTTTATTTTTACTTGTAGTCCTGTCTTTGAGTGGTTACATCAATCCACTGTACTCACAGAGGGAGCCATGGTTGTCAGACTAGGCTGCTCCCCTGATTTATAAGACAAACATGTTCTCTTCTAATAATCTCAATTACAATAGGGAGGACAATCAGTAATTTACATAGAACACTGCATTTCTGGCAAGATCATTAGGGTTCTCTGTACTTGCTGAAAATGTTCTTAGCCTGAAAAAAGAAAACTAAAGCATCCACCACATCTGAGTACAGGTAAGCTGCACGATATTATACTTCTGGGGTTAATTGTCCTTTAATGTAAAATTTCCATGGTTGACTGAAACAAGGCTTTTATGAAGAGTCAAATAAACATACATTATTCTAAATGTAGCACCCTTCCAGATAGCCAGGGGGAGCTAGCTACATTTTTCTTTAGTTAGAGAAGCTGAGCAGCAGCCTGGGGAATTAATCAACAGGGTCAAATTTGGGTCAGGGCTGAGGGTCTCTGCAAGTTAGTTCCTTGATACCTCCCCCTGCTCTAGAATCTTGGAGAGGATTCTAGAAGCAGTGGGTGGGGTGAGAAGTTTGCCTGCACACTCAGAGGACTTTGGTCTATCCCCAAGCATGGTGCCAGGGCAGCCTTTAGGTGTGTTTGAGCCTGCTTAGCAGCAGGAGAATTCGGGTGCAAGATGTGAGGAAAGCTAAGATGCAGGAGCCTAGGAAGGGGCCCAGAGAGAAGGGCCTACCTACAGGTGGGGACATGGAAAGTTGGATCACTCAGCCTCAGTCCTCGGAGGGAGGCCCACCTGTGGAGCAAGGGAAGGAACCAGCCCAGCAGAAGGCCTGAAGGCAGCCACCAACCCAACCAGCTTACAGGCAAGGACTGAGTGAGTAATCCTACACCCCCTGGGCCAGCTAAGGGAACAGAGAATTCTGGTGGGAAATCTGACTAGCTCCTTACCCGGGACTGTTCAACTTAAAGTGGCAGACACTGGATCCCCTTGCCCAGGGATTCCTCTTAACGTCTGGGTAAAAAAGAGGCTTTATCTGGGGTGGCACACCAGGAGAGGCTGGAGAGCTCACCAAGAAGAGAAGTTCCATCTTTGGACTTGTATATAGTTGCCAGGAAGTTGTCCTCAGTTTGCAGTTCCCTCCCATAAACCCTTTATCCCATCCAAGTTCAATACCCCTAATAAAATTTAAAAAACACAAAAAACAAGCTCAAGGACTGTTTACTATCTCTGGAATGCAAGTCTGTGAAAAATGTGTGTTGCCTGGTTGTGCAGAACTATAGGGGGACCCAAAACTTCAGTAACTCCTAAGGGGGTAATGCTACATACTGTAAATATCATAGGTACCTCACATATTTAATGGCATGCCATCAGTCTTATTTAGCAAGGTTTAATCCACATGGGCAGTATTATACTGTATGTGTGTTATCCTCAAAGTGAATTATTATTATTATTATTATTATTATAACAGAGTGCTCTGCTTGTTAGAGCTTACAATCTAGAAGGAAGGGTTGAGAAATGTAATAGCTGTGGGGGGGGGATGAGCTGATGAAGGAAATAAAAGGCAGTTTACTAGTTAGAAGCAGGATAGGCTTCTTTAAAGAGAACAGTTTTCAGGGATTGTCTAAAGATGGATAGATTAGGAGATAGCCGGACAGATTGGGGTAAGGAGTTCCATAAGATGGGAGAAGCTTGGGAGAAGTCCTGGAGGTGGGCATGGGAGGAGGTGACACAGGAACTAGAGAGCAGAAGATCTTGGGAGGATCGAAGAGCACGGTTTGGTAGATATTTTGAGACCAGGTTAGTGATGTAGCTGGGGGCTGGGAGCTGAGTTGTGGATGGCTTTGTAAGTTGTTAGTATTTTGAATTTTATTCATAGGGAGAGTGGAAGCCAGTGGAGGGATTGGCAGAGAGGGGTAGCAGACACTGAACGGTTGGTAAGGTGGATGAGCCTGGCAGCAGTATTCATGATGGACTGGAGGGGGGATAGCCTATGTAAAGGTAAGCCAATGAGGAGGGAGTTGCAGTAGTCAAGGTGAGAGATAACCAGGGAGTGACTTAGGAGCTTTGTGGTATCATTGGTTAAAAAGGGGTGTATTCTGGAGATGTTGCAGAGGTTGAGGCGGCATGATTTGGACAGGGATTGGATGTGGGCCTGAAAGGATAGTTCAGAATCCAGGGTTACCCCTAGCACTCTGGCATGCGGGGATGGGTTGATAGTGGTGCTATTGATCCTGCTTGAGAAATCAGGGGAAGAGGCACGTGGGGAAGGAAATATTATGAGCTAAGTTTTGGATAGATTAAGTTTTAGGAAGTGCTGTGACAGCCAGTCTGATATGTCTGTTAGTAAATCGGTGATATGTGAAGAAACTGATGGGGTGATTTGAGGAGTAGAGAGATAGATTTGTTTGGCATCAGCATAGAAATGGTATTGGAAATCATGGGAAGCTATCAGCTGACCCAAGGAAGAGATGTAGATCAAGAATAGGAGAGGTCCAAGGACAGTACCTTGTGGGACCTTGTAAGTGACACTGAAGGTGCGGTGAGATAGGTAAGATTCAAATCAATGGAGAGTACAGTCACAGAGACCAAGTAAATAGAGTTTTTTGAGGAGGAGGGGGTGGTCAACTGTGTAAAAGGCAGCGGAGAGGTCCAAGAGTAAGAGTATGGAATAGTGACCATTAGTTTTAGCGGTTAGCAAGTTGTTTGTGAGTTTTAGGAGAGCAGTTTCTGTGTTGTGTGTTGTGTTCTGTGTTGTGGGCGAAATCCAGACTGAAGGGGATCAAGAAGGTTTTTCTCAATAAGGTGGCAGCTCAGCTGGTTGTAGACTAGATGTTCAAGGAGTTTGGAGGCAAGCGGGAGTAAGGAGATGGGTCTTAGCTTGCTAAGATTGGTGGGGTCCACTGTAGCATTTTTAAGTATGGGGGTGACTAGCGCATGTTTTAGAGAGTTTGGGAAGATGCCAGTAGAAAGGGAAAGATTGAAGACATGAGTTAAAGAGTGAAGGATAGAGCCAGAGGATGACCGTAGTATTTGCAAAGGAACAGGGTCCAGGGAACAGATGGTTAGGTGGGCTTTAGAAAAAAGTTTACCAACCTCCTCTATAGTAGCTGGGTTAAACAAAGGAAGTATAGATTTTGCAGGTGGACAAGGAGTGTAACGTGAGGGAGATGTCTGTATAGTGGAGATCTCATCTCGCATTGTATCAGTCTTATTTTTGAAGTGATTAGCGATCTCCTGGGAGGTGAGTGAGTTAGTGGTAAAGAAGGACGAAGTAGAGAGTTAAAGGTAGAAAAGAGTTGATGGGGATTGCATGAGAGGGTGTTAATGAGAGTGATAAAATAGGTATGTTTGGCAGTGTGAAGACAGGAGTTGCATTTTTGAAGGGCAGATTTATATTAGTTGAAGTCTTGCTGGGTCTTAGTCTTATGTCATAAACACTCCAGAGCATGGCTACATTTTTTGAGGCATCTGGTACTCTGTGTTCGAGGGCTGTAGCGGTCGGGGCCTAATTCTGTGTGTAGTGAGGGGGGCCAATGTGTCCACGGTGGATGACAGTGAAGTGCTGTAGACAGAAGTGGCCAGGTTGGGGCAGGACAGGGCTGATATTTTGTCGTAGAGACAATCTGTTGCTGAAAAAAGAAGAGAGGGGTTAAGATAGCAAAGGTTTCTACGAATAACTGTTTGGTAGGTGGAGGACAAGGAGGAGGAAGCCAAGGAGAGAGTGAAGCTAATATTAAGAACACTGATAGTTATGAATCAGCTTCAGTTAGAGGTGGATTTTAAAAGCAGTATAGATTACCATATAACAGTGCAGGGTGAATTAGCATTCATACGTGGCATGGGCAGGGGCGGACTGACCATTTGGAAACTCAGGCACTGCCCAAGGGCCCAGGGTCAGTGGGGGGCCCCATGAGATGCCCCTGGTACCTTTTTATAGGCTTTTTTGAGTTTGGGCAAGGACACAGAGGCTCCATGATCCCCTATTGCTCGGGGGCCCCATGAGTTGTCAGTCTGCCCCTGGGCATGGGTGATAGTACAGATGGATATTGCTCGCAGACATTTACCATATAGCAGTGCAGGGTGAATTAGCATTCATAATTTTATATAAGTATGTAAATAGTTATTACAAGAACATTGTTACCCATACAAACAGTTAGAGGTCTTGTTTCATTTCCAGCTCTGTACAGTAGCAATGGCAGTTGGCCATTTATGGGTAGCAAGGAGCAAATAAGAATATTTCTTACAGCACACTGGTCATATTTAAAGCTTAATTCACAAAGATTAACAGTGACACTTTTTTCAGCCATTTGACTGTGATTTTCAGATTTTATTAGACCCGACTAAAAATAGCTGCTACTTTTCAAAACTAGATACAGTATCTTGGTGTGGTAGCTATACTATAGATATATTGGTGTGTAGCTTTTGTAGTCATCGGAGAAACTGCCAACTGCAAACTGTGTAGAAACCATTTTGTACTGAGCATTCCTGTTCCGTAGAAACTAGTGGGATAAATACTGCAATAAGTTTAACTTATCTATGCAAAATTTAGATCGTTATCCCTTTTGGTGCCAAAAGTATGGCCCAGATTTGCCTTAGTGTTTCAGAGTGTTCACCGGAAAACCACAACTCTCAAAAAGCAGCTTAAACTGAAAATAGCCCTGGGAGGGACACAGTTTCCTGCCTCTTAGTAGCTCACTGCACCTTTCTACAGTTACTTAAAAAAAAATTAGCACTTTGAAGACTAATGCTTCTAAGGTGCAAACCAACCCAAAGGCCACTGCAAAGTCATCAGGTGTATTTGGTAGGACTGCGCAGTTTGCTGGGACTGGGATAGCAATCAGCCAGATTTCCTTTGGGTCCTTTCACACCATACTGTGCATACAAATGCACTGCAACCCACTAAAGCTCAGTAACCTGCATTTGCATGCATTTTCAAACTGCATTGGGGTGTATTTAATAAAATTGGAGAGTGCAGTATCTGGTGCAGCTGTGCATGGTAACCAACCAGCTTCACTCTTCAGCTTGTTCAATTAGGTTTTCACAATAAGCCCTTGTTCACATCTGTGCAACTTGTCATGTGATTTGTCAGTTTCAAATAGCATGACAAGATGCACCCTGTTGTCCGCAATGGAACTGACTTTAGAATGCAGCACAAATTTGAAAAAAAGGTTCCTGCACTATTTTTTTGCGATTTCAGGTGCAACTTGCATAGACATCTGTGCATGATGTCACACATATATCAGCCAAGATGCACCTGAAATCGCAATGACGTGGGGTTTTGAAATCGTGCCACTTCAAGTGAAGCTGCACAATTTCATAGTTGGATTCAGTGTAAATCGATGAAAACCTGGAAGCTGATTGGTTTCTATGCACAGCTGCACCAGATTTTGCACTCTTCAGTTTTAGTAAATCAACCTCATTGTGTTGCATTTACAGTATATGCATTGGCATGCATTATGCTGATAAGCATTATGTAGTCCTACTTCCCATTACACTGTTCCCAGTTCCCAACTTGGTTTATTAGAGGAGAGAGTAAAAAAAAACTTTTTTTCACTTGAGTTGAATTGCATTGGTTAATATGTATTGTGTTAAAATGGGAAGGGGGAAGGGAACATAAATATGTAGTATTCAATCTCACTTGTTCACCTCCACCCAAAAATTCCTCAACTAATCCGAAAATAATTTTTAGTAATCACTAATGAAACAATTTAAATGAAACTCAATATTATGACCAAGGGGGGCTAACGTCTGCCAGGGGCGGACTGACCATTTGGAAACTCGGGCACTGCCCGAGGGCCCGGGGTCAGTAGGGGGCCCCATGAGATGCCCCTGGTACCTTTTTCATAAGCTTTTTTGAGTTTGGGCAAGGACACAGGAGCCCCATGATCCCCTATTGCTCAGGGGCCCCATGAGTTGTCAGTCCGCCCCCGACATCTGCATTTCAAAAATCCACCTAGATTGAGCTTGACTAAGAGCCTTGTTGGGAGCTGAAATACAATATTATAGGTATTTGATCCTTTGGCTGTTCTTCTGTCCTTTTATCCTCTATTAGTTTCTTCCTATCGTATTCTGCAACTTCTCTGATCTTCTGATTGATAAACTTCTCTTCATATCCCTTCTGAATAAAATGATGTCCAATGAATGTAGCCTGCTCATCATAGTCAATATTCTCCAAACAGTTTCTCCTCAAATGGATAAACTGGCCCTTAGGTATTTTCATTAGCCAAGGTAAATGATGGCTGCTATCTTCAGAGATATAACCATTCCGATCTACTATTTTGAAATGCGTTCTGGTAACAAATCTATTCTCTTTGACCATCTATTCCAAATCAAGAAAATTAATTTTCTTCTCATCAAACTCCCTTGACAGTCGGATATCTTTTTCATTGCAATTCAGGATATTTAGAAGTAGTTCTAAGCTCTTCTTATTTCCTTCCCAAATAATCATAATATCATCAATAAATCACTTATACAATCAAAGCTTAACTCCTTTGGTCTAGTTTGATAGATAACTTCCTCTTCCCACTGTGACATGAATAGGTTAGCCAGGCTAGGAGCAAGCCTAGTTCCCATAGCTATCTCAATATGTCCAATTTCATTCACTTGAGGGTTAAACAAAGATTTATGTCTTAATGTTGTGTGTTGTACCTCCGTCTTAACCTCCTTAGCGGTATTCCCGAGTGTAGCTCGGGGTAAAATTTCAATACCAAGAGCGGTAACCGCGAGCTACACTTGGGCTTACCATGCGGCGTTGCTCAGGGGGTCCCTGCAGCATTTACCTTGTCCTTCGCTCCTGCGATGTGTCCCCTGCAGCATCCCCGGCCATCTCCTCTGGCCGATGCCAGCATCCGGCTTCTGTGTTCCGGTCCCTGTGACGCCGGGACGTACGGGCGCCGAAATTTGAAATTTTTAAAAAATGTCATTTTTGCTGTCATTGCTGTTTCAATGCATTTCACATATATTTTGTCCCTACTGCTTTGTCCTGTGCCCTGCCTGCATTTTGACTGTTCTTTCTGCCTGGAAACTTAGAAAAGTCCATGGCGTCCAAAAAGTGTCCCTTTACGTCAAAAGCGGTTTTAGAACAGCAATAGTAAATTAGAACCACTTGCAGAATTGAGTGATAATGATTTGTGGTAAAATTCGTCATCAGACACTGAAAACGATTTTGCGACTTTGCTCAGCGATGTGCGAATTTGCCTCTGTATTTCAAATTTCAGTTTTTGGGGTTTGATTATATTATTGAATCAAATTTATTATTATTATATTATTATTTTTTATGATTATTTATTAAATTATAATTTATGATTTCGTGTTTCAAGTTTTATCTTATCCGGAATGTTTACTAGACTCTTGTTCGTACAGATTTCAGTGAGTTATTCCTAAAAATTACAGCCTACAATAAAAAACTACATATTTCCATGCAAAAAAATGGTACCGCTTTCAGCACAAAAAATCGGAAAGAATCATACCGCCGAGGAGGTTAATGTTCCTCATCACAACATTTTTTCTCATCTGGTTTGGTCATCATGTATTTTTTAATATTCAGTTTCCTCACATATTTAATATTCAGTTTCCTCAACATAAATGTCAAATTTATTTGCATTCTTCTTAGGGGAAAACTTCAGCCCTCTATCTAGAACTTTCAAGTCCTCATTTGTCAATTGCACATTACTCAAATTAAAAATCCCTTCTCCTAATACTCCCTTTTTTCTTTTGTTTCTTCCATCAGCTCTGTACCCCCTCCCCTGTTTGGACTTTGGACTCCTCCTTTCGTGGTACATTCCTGCTCATACCCATAATCATCTCATAAAGCTTCATACCTATTATAGATCAGTATGGGACTTCCTTCTTCATATCTCAGTTGATTGTGTGGTCTGCAATTGTATGGGCTTCTCTCCTCATATCTATACTGGTTAGGTGGCCTATGTTTGCCAATAGCCTCTTCCATGTGGATTCCTGGGAGTAGGCATGCCACCCCTTGGTCTCCATCCATTACCCGGTGTTCTTTGTTCATAATTATTTGAATAGGTCTGTCCCTTCTGTAGTCTCGGGGACCTCTATTATTATTAAGAAGGTTAGGCAGCTTATCCACCACCTGTACCTTGATTTCTTTTTCTGGTGTAGTATTTGTAGAGGGAAGCTCCCCTTCATTTAATGTGGCCTTCCACTTAAAAACGTGTTCTTTCTTGTAGTCATTTATGTCTCTCTGATATTTCCTTCTTTTCCTTTGTTTGACATTATCCTTTACTTCAAGATCTTTATTCAACTGTTTTGTTAATGTATGGAAATCAGGGGGTTCCGTAGCCTCCCTAGCGGTCTGATTATGTCAGTATTTCTGTGCTCAAAGCGGTACATTTTTTTGCATGGAAATATGTATTTTTTTATTGTAGGCCTGTAATTTTTAGGAATAACTCACTGAAATATGTCCGAACAAGAGTCTAGTAAACATCCTGGGTATGTTAAAATTTGAAACACAAAATCATAAATTATTATTTAATAAATAGTCATAAAAAATATTAATATAATAATAATAAATTTAATTCAATAATATAATCAAACCAAAAACACAAAAATTTGAAATACAGCGCCAAGTTCGCACATCACTGAGCAAAGTCGCACAATCGTTTTCAGTGTCTGATGACGAACTTCCCCACGAATCATTATCACTCAATTCTGCAAGTAGTTCTAATTTACTATCGCTGTTTTCTAGCTGGTCTAAAACAGCTTTAGACCTAAAGGGACTCTTTTTCCATGCCATGGACATTTCTCCGTTTCCAGGCAGTTTCCAGGCAGAAAGAACGGTAAAAATGCAGGAAGGGCACAGGACAAAGCACTAGGGACAAAATGTATGTGAAATGCTTTGATACAATAATGTTTTACTATGTGATTTTAGTGTATTTAGTGAATGTCAGTTTTTCACATTTTTAAATTTCCCGCCGTTCCGTCCCTGTACGTCCTGACATCGCAGGGAACGGAACCCAGAAGACGGATGCCGGCATCGGCCGGAGGACATTGCCGGGGACACTGCAGGAGGGACATCGCAGGAACGAAGGACAAGGTAAGTGAAGAAGAGATCCCGGAGCAACGCTGCAAGGTATTCCTGAGTGTAGCTCAGGGTTACCACTTGTGGTACTGAAACTTTACCACGAGCTACACTCGGGAATACCTCCAAGGAGGTTAAAAGGTTAAAGTTTTTCTTTGTATTCAACTACCTGCTATTCAATCTTCCTCATTTTCCTTTGCTTCCATTTCAGCAGGAATCAAAGTACCTCAGTCCCTTTCTCATTGAAAAAATTGAACCATTCATAAACTGACTTCTGGGAACAATATTATCTTTAATATATTTTTTGTGAGTGATAATATCCCACCAAAGGGTCACCTTTTTCTCCATCAAATTCCCCAACCCACGGGTGCCGTGATTTGATCCCCCAGGGTTCAATCATCCGATTTAGGTCAGTGATAGTTGGCCTATTTCGGATGATTGATCCCTGTCCTATCAGGGATTTTCCTGTACCTGTGTTTACAGTTACACAGGTACAGGAAATTATGACATCTCTCTCTAGGTACATTCCGTCCCAGAGAGAGAAGAATCAACACACAGTGAGTAAAAGCAGCACACTTTACAGTTGAAACACTTTAGGAGACATTTAACCCCTTGATCGCACCCCCCCCCCCCAGTTAACCCCTTCACTGCCCTGTCACCAGTGTCATTAGTACAGTGTACAGATTTTTTGTTGATCACTGTATTAGTGTTGCCGGCGACTTCGGATAGTGTTAGTGTCAGTTAGCGCTCCTCTCAGATTGCCTGTCAGTACACCAGTAATCATATTTAACCTCTTGATTGCCAGGAACATGCTCACATACATAATAAACCTCCATTTCTAGTATAGTGTCTGAACAAATCAATATCTTTGATCAAATCAGCAATATACCAGTGTTCACATTAGTATAGTGTCCTAGGAAATGCAGCATTAGCGGGATCAGCCCCAGCACCTGCATTTAGCCCCTACGCTTACTCCTCCCTTCTCCCCCAGCAAGTGCAGTGTCAGTAGGTCACTGTCACTTGATACATTGCACACATAACCGCAGTGTTGGCAAAATCAGGCCTGATCTCTGTTAGCACTTGCTGGTAATTTTTTTTTGTAGCAGTTCAAGCAGTCCCTGACAGCCAGGTGCTCTTTTTCCCGTGAGTTGCATAAATTTAGTGGCCAAAATGTCCAACAAAAGGTACTCTAGTGAAGAGGCCTAAAGGATTCTGAGCATGTCAGGTGAGAACAAAGCGGAAAACTCCCTGACACAATCAGCCTCAGAATATGAACCTGTAGACAGCAGCGGCACCCTGACAGATAGCTCAGACGATGGAGAAGAGGTCCCTGCTAAGATCAGGCATACTCGACCCCATTCCCAGGTTGCTGAAATATTATGAATGCATTATGACTCTTATATGCAGCAGAGTGCCAGTACTAGTGCCGCTCTACCTTTTGGTGAACTGGTGAGCACCAGCAGCCTATTACATCCTGGTCTTTCACATATGAGCACTGCAGTATCACTTGGTGATGTGGCGAGTCCCATAAGTGCAGTACAAGCTGGTGCTGTGGCAAGCACAACTAGTGTCCCGCAGCCACCAAGAATTCGCACTCAGGCCTGTAGAGCCTCTAGTATCCTTCTGGATGTGCTTGCTAATCCTGATTGGCAGCCCACAAAATCTGCAGCACCTGTACTTCCCCCATTCACTGCCCAACCTGGAATTCAGGTAGAAACAACAAATTTAAATACTCCCTTTGATTTTTTGGAGCTGTTTTTCACAGAAGATCTGTATGCATTGATTGTGGATCAAAGCATTTTATATTCACAACAGTTTATCGCTGCCAACCCAAATTCAAACCTTGCCAGACCATTCGCATGGAAACCCATTACGGTTTCAGAATTTAAAGTTTTCTTGGGTCTAACCCTCAACATGGGCATTCCAAAAAAAAATGAATTCTGGTTGTATTAGTCCACAGACCCCATTCATCATATGCCCGTGTTCTCTGCTACCATGGCCAGGCATTAATATGAGAGTATTATGCATTTTAACGACAACACACTCTGTCATTCTCGGGGTGACCCTGAATTTGACTGGCTCCACAAAATTCGGCCCCTCGTAAATCACCTTAACCAAAAATTTGCAGATGTTTATACTCCCCAGCAAAACATCTGTGTTGATGAGTCGCTCATTAATTTTTCTGGCCGCCTTGCATTCAAACTATTTCTCCACAGCAAGCGTGCCAGTTTTGGGGTCAAGATGTATAAGGCCTGTGAGAGGGCAACAGGTTATACATATAAGTTTTGGATTTACGAGGGAAAAGATAGTCACGTGGAGCCCCCCCGATGCCCAGACTACATGTGGAGCAGTGGCAAGATAGTTTGGGACTTGGTGTCATCCTTTTTCCACATGGGGTATCACTTATACGTGGATAATTTTTATTCAAGCATGCCACTATTTAGACATTTGTACAAGCTTGGAATTGGCGCATGTGACACTGTGCGACCTAAGAGCTGGGGCTTTCCCTAATGGCTTATAAATACCCTGTGTGCAAAGAAACAAACAGAGGGAGCACGGGCCTAGTGCATTACCTTATAAAAATGAGATTTATTGAATAAAAAGTAGTATACTCACAAAGAATAAAATCAAAGGCACATCACAAAAAAGACAGCATGGTCCAATCTCCCTAGATGGTGGCTGTTGGGGGACTGTAGGCCTCCAAATGGCTGATGCTTTTCAAGGCAGAACCTCTTCCTCAGAGGCTTGTAAATACCCGTCTTAAAAAAGGAGGAAAAAGCCTACTTGAGAAATGATGAATTGCTCACAGTGAAGTGGAAGAACAAACGGTATATTTTCGTCCTGTCTTCCATTCATGCAGACACGACCATCCAAATTGCCATGGCAGCTGGTGTTGTAGAGAAGCCTCTCTGAGTCCACGACTATAACTTTAACATGGCAGGGGTGGACTTCAACGACCAGATGATGAAGCCATACTTATTTTCCCAAAAAGCCAGACGCTGGTACAAAAAAGTATCTGTTTATTTTTTTCAATTGGCTCTATATAATGCTTTTGTACTTTACAAAGCAACTGGACGAAGTGGATCCTTCCTAAAATTCCAGGAGCAAAAATAAATAAATAATAATAAAACTAAGATCACGGCCCTTTTGTAACCAGAAGGTGCTGTGGCCCAAACCCCCAACACAGATGCAGTTAGCTGGCTGCATGAGAGGCATTTTCCAGATGCCATTCCTGGTACCCCAACCCAAAGGACACCCCAAAAAATATGTTGTGTCTGTAGCAGACATGGAATTAGCCATGACACTCGCTTTTTTTGTCCCTCCTGTCCTGGCCAACCTGGTCTCTGTCTTAAGGACTGCTTCTGTCCCTACCACACACTAGTGGAGTATTAGTATAGGGTACAACACGGCATAGTTCAGGGCACAAATTTACACAGGGTCTCAAAAGATGTTAGGTAGTCAGGAAACTGGCTAACGCAGACCCTATGATTTGTTTTAAAAAGTTTAAAGTTTAAAAAAGTAAAAAAATAAATAAAGTACAATCCCCCCATTTAAAATTAAAAATTTAAAAAACAAAAAATAGTTATAGTTTTTGTTGTTGTTACTGTTCTACTGTTACAATTTTACTGTTTTATTGTTAACCATTGTTGTTTTCTTTGTAGGAATGCCATTTAGCTGCAGCACCGACTTATTTATTCTGACAGCAACAGGAACTTGCTCTCAGAATATACATAAGTAAGTGTGGGCAGCGCTGTTGGATGCGATTTTTCATCCACAGTTAAAAAATAGCATATATGCCTGGGGTGGCCAGTGGGTGGACGGCCCCTATGCTTCGGCATATACAGTGGGGATCGAAAGTTTGGGCACCTCAGCTAAAAATTTGTATTAATGTGCATAAAGAAGCCAAGGAAAGATGGAAAAATCTCCAAAAGGCATCAAATTACAGATTAGACATTCTTATAATATGTCAACAAAAGTTAGATTTTATTTCCATCATTTACACTTTCAAAATAACAGAAAACAAAAAAATGGCATCTGCAAAAGTTTGGGCACCCTGCAGAGTTAATATCTTGTACTACCCCCTTTGGCAAGTATCACAGCTTGTAAATGCTTTTTGTAGCCAGCCAAGAGTCTTTCAATTCTTGTTTGAGGTATCTTTGCCCATTCTTCCTTACAAAAGTCTTCCAGTTCTTTGAGATTTCTGGGCTGTCTGTCACACACTGCTCTTTTGAGGTCTATCCATAGATTTTCAATTATGTTGAGGTCAGGAGATTGTGAAGGCCATGGCAAAACCTTCAGTTTACGCCTCTTGATGTAATCCCCGAGGCGTGTTTAGGATCATTATCCATTTGTAGAAGCCATCCTCTCTTTAACTTCAGCTTTTTCACAGATGGCATCAAGTTACCATCCAAAATTTGCTGAAATTTTATTGAATCCATTTTTCCTTCTACTCGTGAGATGTTCCC
Source organism: Staurois parvus (assembly GCF_062004578.1). Classification (NCBI taxonomy): domain Eukaryota; kingdom Metazoa; phylum Chordata; class Amphibia; order Anura; family Ranidae; genus Staurois; species Staurois parvus. The sequence continues at coordinate 1,132,181 of NW_028317930.1, read as the reverse complement.
TGTGCCACTGGCTACAACACAACCCCAAAGCATGATTGATCCAACCCCATGCTTAACAGTTGGAAAGAGGTTCTTTTCATTAAATTCTGTGCCCCTTCTTCTCCAAACGTACCTTTGCTCATTCCGGCCAAAAAGTTCAATTTTAACCTCATCGGTCCACAGAACTTGTTTCCAAAATACATCAGGCTTGTCTATATGTTCATTTGCAAAGTTCAAACGATGATTTTTGTGGTGAGGGCGTAGAAGAGGTTTTCTTCTGATGACTCTTCCATGAAGACCATATTTGTACAAGTATCTCTTTATAGTGGAATAGTGTACCACAACTCCAGTGTCTGCCAGATCTTTCTGGAGGGATCGTGCAGTCAAACGTGGGTTTTGAATTGTTTTTCTCACAATCCTGCGAGCTGTTCTGTCTGATATTTTTCTTGGTCTTCCAGATGTTGCTTTAACTTCCACTGTTCCTGATGGCTGCCATTTCCTAATTACATTCCGAACAGAGGATATTGACATCTGAAAATGCTTTGCTATCTTCTTATAGCCTTCTCCAGCTTTGTGAGCGTCAACTATTTTCAGTTTCAGTTTTCTAGACAACTGCTTAGAAGAACCCATGGTGCTGATTGTTGGGGCAAGGTCAGATGAGTCTGGGCATTTAAAACCTTTGAGATTGACATCACCTGGTCTTCCCAGACGATGATTGAGAACAATCCATGACACTGGCAGGTCTCAGCTTTGCAAAGGGGGCAGTGCATGCTATAAATTCTGCAAGGTGCCCAAACTTTTGCAGATGCCATTTTTTTGTTTTCTGTTATTTTGAAAGTGTAAATAATGGAAATAAAATCTAACTTTTGTTGACATATTATAAGAATGTCTAATCTGTAATGTGATGCCTTTTGGAGATTTTTCCATCTTTCCTTGGCTTCTTTATGCACATTAATACAAATTTTTAGCTGGGCTGCCCAAACTTTCGATCCCCACTGTATATTTTATAATATTTTTTGGCATACCACACACTTTTTTTGGCAGAGATTTTTTCTCTTTTTTTCATTCAGCCCACAGGCTGTATAAAAAAAAGAACATAGCATTTACACCCAACAAGGACTGGTACATCACTGGACTTTGAATGGTTATACCAGGATGGTGCCTGCAGCTGCAGGCATCATCCTGTATTGTTTTTTCAGCCGGCGATTGGATTTCATGTAAAAGCAATCCTAGTGGCTAATTAGCTGCAGGACTGCTTTTACAAGCAGCTGGAGAAGATGCCGCCCTCCCTCCCCCGCTGCCTTCCACAGCTTTCTCGGGGGAACCTGAGAATGCAGCCAGTGTTTCTGCCAGCTGACCATAGATTTGATCGGATATCGAAATGGTGCCAATCATCTCTATAGTCTAAGAAATTGGAAGCTACAAGCATTTCATCACTTCAGTTTTGCAGGATATAAACAGCCATTTGTAAATTGGGAAAGCATCTGATGACACTGATCTTGGTGAGATTAGATAATGTAAGGGCAGAGGAGATATCTAGAGTCTGATAGACTCCAGATTTAAAAAAAAAAGAATATATGACACTGCCCATTGAAGTTATAGGGAATATTTGTATTCCCTGTAATAGCATTAAAAGTGATTAAAAAAAATGAAAGGGACAGTGTAAAAATAATTTTAAAAATCAACAAAAGTTGCACCATGCATGTGAGGTATCACTGTGAATGTCAGATCAAGGGCAGTAATTCTAGCACTAGACCTCCTCTGTAAATCTAAAATGGTAGCTTATAAAGGCTTTTAACGTGTTGCCTATGCACGGGGCATGTGCAGTTTTAAAGTATGCCATGTTTGACATCCATTTACTCTGTATACCGTCATCTTTTATATTTTACCATATAATTGGCCAATGTATTGTGTTTTTGTGCATTAAAAGTAAAAAATGTGTATTTAAAAAAAAAAGTGTTTGAAAATTGCGAGTGTGCTGTGCGAGTACTATGGGACATAGTAAATTGCAGCACCCACCTTTGTATTCACTAGGGTGTCTGCTTTTAAAAAATATATAACGTTTTGGGGTTCAAAGTAATTTCCTAGCAAAAAATACAGATTTTTTTTTCATGTGAACAAAAAGTGTCAGAAAAGGCTTGGTCTTCAGGCGGTTAGAAGAGTGAGTGGTGTGTGGCATAGACTTCTATAGCTGAGCATAAAATGCCCCCACCCCCCAAAACAACCCCTTTTTTTTGGGGGGGGGAAAGTAGACATTCCAAAATATTTGCTGAGGGGCATGTTGAGTCAATAGAAGAATTTATTTTTTTACCACAAGTTTTTGGAAAATGACAAAAAAAATATTTTTTTTTTCTACACAAACTTGTTACCTAAATGATTTATTGCTTACACATTCCATGGGTATATGTGGAATTACTCCCCAAAATACATTCTGCTACTTCTCCCAAGTGTGGGGATACCACATGTGAGAGACTTTTTGGCAGTCTAGCCAAGTACAGGACCCCAAAATCCAATAAGCGTCTTCAGGCTTTTAAAGGGCTTTATTTCCTCATTACACTTCCTGACTACAGTTTTGGAGGCCCTGAAATGCCAGGATAGCACCAAACCCCCCCAAATTATCCCTTTTTGGAAATTAGACACCCTCAAGAATTTGAAAAGAAGCATGGTGAGTATTTTGCAGATCTCTTTTGTTGCCACAAGTTTTTGGAAAATGAAGAAAGAAAACAAAAACATATTTTTTCTTTTTTTATATTTCAAAACCTTGTGAGAAAAAATTAGATCTGCAAAATACTCACCATGCCTCTCTTTAAATTCCTTGGGGTGTCTACTTTCCAAAAAGGAGTTTTTTTTGGGGGGGGGGTTGGTGCTATCCTGGCATTTCAGGGCCTCTGAAACTGTGAAAGGTAGTGAGGAAGCTAAATGAGGAAGTTACGCACCTTCAGGCTTTCAAACTGGTCATTGGATTTCAGGCTGCTCACATGGTTAGGCTCCCAAAACATCTCACATGTGGTATCAGCATACTCGGTAGAAATGTATTTTAGGGTTTAAATCCACATATACCCATGGCTTGTGTGAGCAATATATCATTTAGGTGACAACTTTGTGTAAAAAAAAAATATATATATATTTTTGTCAGTTTTCCAAAAACTTGTGGAAAAAAAATAAATCTTCCATGGACTCAAGATGCCTCTCAGCAGATAGCTTAGGGTGTCTACTTTCCGAAAAGGGGTAATTTGGGGGTGTTTGTACTGTCCTGGTATTTTATCACCTCAAGAAATGATAGGCACTCAGAAAGTAAAAGCTGTGTAAATTCCATCATCTATACCTACAGTATATTATCTATAGTTTGTAGATGCTATATCTTTCACACAAAGCAATCAATATACACATATTGGTATTTTTCTTTTTACCAAAAACATGTAGCAGAATACATTTTGGACTAAATTTATGATGAAATTTTAGTTTTCTGGATATTTTTTATGACAGAAATAGAAGATATTGGGTTTTTTTTGTTTATAGCGCCAAAAATGAAAAGTGCACATGTGATCAAATACCACCAAAATAAAGCTCTATTTGTGTGAAAAAAGAACATAAACATAATTTATGTACAGTATTGCATGACCGCGAAATTGTCAGTTAAACTAGTGTAGCGCTGTGTTGCAAAAAATGGCGTAAATTGCAGAATCTATACCATAGTTTGTAGATGCTATAACGTTCACACAAAGCAATCAACATACACTTGTTTGGATTTTTTTACCGAAAACATGTAGAAGAATACATTTTGGCCTAAATTAATGACTAACTTTGAGTTTACTATATATTTTTTATAGCCAAAAGTAAAAAATATCATTTTTTTTGTTTATAGCACAAGAAATAAAAAGTGCACAGGTGATCAAATACCACCGAAAGAAAACTCTATTTGTGTGAAAAAAAGGATTTAAATTTAGTTTGGGTACATCACTGCATGACCGTGCAATTACCAGCTGAAATAGTGCAGAGCCGACTAGCAAAAGAAAGCCTGGTCAGGAAGGGGGGTAAATCCTCAGGAGGGCAAGTGGTTAATTAGGCTGTATGTAATAGTGGTTTCCTCCTCTTCCTCTCTCTGGTTATTTGTTGATTTATCAATAGGGGGCACTGACTGACATGATTGGGTATTACCGTATATACTCGAGTATGAGCCGACCCGAATATAAGCCGAGGTACCTAATTTTACCACAAAAAACTGGGAAAAACTATTGACTCGAGTATAAGCCGAGGGTGGGAACACCAGTGGGAAGAATCGTGCCTTATCATTGGTGTCAGTGGGAGGAATAGTGCCCCATCATTGGTGTCAGTGGGAGGAATAGTGCCCCATCATTGGTATCAGTGGGAGGAATAGTGCCCCATCATTGGTATCAGTGGGAGGAATAGTGCCCCATCATTGGTATCAGTGGGAGGAATAGTGCCCCATCATTGGTGTCAGTGGGAGGAATAGTGCCCCATCATTGGTGTCAGTGGGAGGAATAGTGTCCCATCATTGGTATCAGTGGAAGGAATAGTGCCCCATCATTGGTGTCAGTGGGAGGAATAGTGCCCCATCATTGGTGTCAGTGGGAGGAATAGTGCCCCATCATTGGTATCAGTGAGAGGAATAGTGCCCCATCATTGGTGTCAGTGGGAGGAATAGTGCCCCATCATTGGTATCAGTGGGAGGAATAGTGCCCCATCATTGGTGTCAGTGGGAGGAATAGCGCCCCATCATTGGTGTCAGTGGGAGGAATAGCGCCCCATCATTGGTATCAGTGGCAGGAATAGTGCCCCATCATTAGTATCAGTGGGGGGAATAGCACCCCATTATTGGTGTCAGTGGAATAGTGCCCCATCTTTGGTGTCAGTGGGAGGAATAGTGTCCCATCATTGGTGTCAGTGGGAGAAATAGTGTCCCAACATTGGTGTCAGTGGGAGGAATAGTATCCCATCATTGGTGTCAGTGGGGGGGTGGAGGAATAGTGCCCCATCGTTGGTGTCAGTGGGGGGCAGGAAAAGTGCCCCATCGTTGGTGTTAGTGGGGGGGGAATAGTATCCCATGATTGGTGTCAGTGGGGGGTGGAATAGTGCCCCATCATTGGTGTCAGTGGGGGGGGGAGGAATAGTGCCCAATCGTTGGTGTCAGTGGGGGGGAGGAAAAGTGCCCCATCGTTGGTGTCAGTGGGAGGAATAATGCCCCATCATTGGTATCAGTGACACCAATGATGGGGCACTATTCCTCCCACTGACACTTGCTGACCTCTGTTCCAGTATGGTGCTGCTGCAGCCAGCATATGTGGTTGCAGCAGCACCTAAGCACGGCACACTTACCTGCATCTCCTTCACTCGATTTTCGCGGGCCCGCTCAGCTCCGCCTCCTCGCCGGTGATTGGCCGCCTGTGTGCCTTTCCTGAGCTACAGTTCTGGCGGCCAATCACCGGTGAGAAGGCGGAGCCGAGCAGCCGCGCGAACATCCAGTGGACGAACCGAATGAAGGAGCAGCCGCGCTTCCTGGACCGGATCGTCGTGGGACCGGAGCCAGGTAAGAGACAGCAGCCCCCTGCAGACGTTGACTCGAGTATAAGCCGAGGGGGCCGTTTTTCAGCACAAAAAATGTGCTGAAAAACTCGGCTTATACTCGAGTATATACGGTAGTTATACACTGCTCAAAAAATAAAAAAAAATTAAAGGAACACTTTTTAATCAGAGTATAGCATCTAGTCAATTAAACTCCTGTGATATTGATCTGGTCAGTTAACCCCCTCAATACAGGGCACTTTTACCCCCTTCCTGACCAGACCAATTTTCAAATTTCAGCGCTCTCACACTTTGGATGATAATTACTCAGTCATGCAACATCGTACCCAAATTAATTTTTTGTCCTTTTTTCCACATAAATAGAGCTTTCTTTTGGTTGTATTTAATTAGCACTGGGTTTTTAATTTTTGCGCTGTAAATGAAAAAGAACGAAAAAAAAAAAAGAATTTTCCTTCGTTTCTGTTATAAAATTTTGCAAATAAGTAGTTTTTCTTGATAAATTTGTGCCAAAATGTATACAGCTACATTGCTTTGGTAAAAATAATCCCAATCGGTGTGTATTATTTGGTCTGTGTGAAAGTGTTAGAATCTACAAGCTATGGTACCAATCATTGAAAATTGAACACACCTGATCAAACCTGATGTACTGACAGCCTATCTCACTTCATGAGACACTAACAAGCCAGGAAAGTACAAATACCCCCCAAATTACCCCTTTTTTGGAAAGTAGACATTCCAAGGTATTTAGTAAGATGCATGGTGAGTTTTTTGAACCTGTAATTTTTTTTCCCACAATTCTTTGGAAAATGAAGAAAGTAATTAAAATAAGTTTTTTTTCACACAACTGTTATATTAACAGGTTATTCCTCTAATGCGCATGCATACTTGCAGCTTCACCCCAAAGCACATTCTGCTACTCCTCCTGAGTAGAGGGATACCACATGTGTAAGACCTTTCCGCAGCCTGGCTACATACAGAGGCCCAACATCCAAGTAGGCGTTCTGGAGGCATCTCATTCACACATCTCATTTCCTGACTACCAATCACAATTTTGAAGGCCCTGGAGCACCAGGACAATGGAATTACCAACAAAATGACACCAGTTTGGAAAGAAAACACCCCAGTGTATATTCTATGAGGCATAACAAGTCTTTTGAGCATGAACATACCAAGAATTACACCCCAAAATACATCCTGCTACTCTTCCTGAGTATAGGGATACCATAAGTGTAAGACTTTTCCACAGCCTTGCCACATACAGAGGCCTAACATCCAAGAAGCACCTACAGGTTTTCTAGAGACATATATTACAAATCTAATTTCCTATCTATCACATTTTTGAAGGCCCTACAGCACCAGGACAATGGAATTTCCTGCAAAATGACCCCATTTTGGAAAGCAAACACAATAGTGTATATTTTGTGAGGCATAACAAGTCTTTTGAGTATGTCATTTTTTTTCCACAAGTTTTTAGAAAATGTGGAAAGAAAATGAAAATTTGTTTTTTTTTTTTACACAAAGTTGTCCATTTATAAGATATTTCTAAAACTCAAAATATCAGTCCTGGTAGTAGGCAGGAACACGGTCTATAGTACATGTAGCAGGCAGAGATGTGGTCAGTTCATGTGCCAGGCAAAGGCATGATGGCAGTAAGTCAGCAGCAGGCAGAAATATCAGGCTTAGGGCCTTGGTAAGGTAAGACCTGGAAACAGGGGTAGAGGCTTCGGCCAACCCAATTTCTTCAAAACCTTTGGACTAACATACCCTTTTCCGGGAATTACAAAACCCGGAGAAAACCAAAAACTTTGTTTTCTCCACTCAGAAAATCTATTCTGGAGCCCCTCACATACATGAGATCCCTGTGTTGTCTTGAATCCAACTAACAAGAGTCGCAGGGCATAAAATCAGTTCAGGAGGCAGGCAAAAAGCATGGTCAATTAACAGGCCGAGGTCAATTCACGTGGAAGGCAGAAATGTGGTTGATAGTTCAAGCGGCAGGCAGAGGCATCGTCAATAAACAGTCCAAGGTCAGTTCAGGTGGGAAGCAGAGGCATTGTTGATAAACAATCCAGGTCATACAGGGAAATAGCAGATAGTGGACACTGGAAAAATATCTGGCCTAATAGTGTAGAGATGTGTAATACATCTGGAAGCACTCTCCAATACAGAGTCCTGGCTGGGAAGGACATTGGGGACAGTAGTATTGGGTGTCACGGTGAATTTGGTTATTGGAATATACACAACATTTTTTGGGGGGTTTGCAGCCTGTTTGGGTAAGAGGGAGTATATCGGGGAAATGCCTCTCATGGAGTCTGGACAATGAATCAGAGTGAATTTGTTCAGGGGCATGGCCATGAGGATAGAGAAGGGCTGTAACAATATCCTCTTGAAGTATCAGCTGTACTTAGCCACTAGAAGATCAAGTTATTGGTATAAAAAGGTTGCCATCTACTTGTTTCAGTTAAATCTTGTACAATTTGTTTGTCATCTTTTCTAAGTGCACATAAAGATCCCTAACCTACCAGAGGTATCAGGTAGGTTAGCGGTCTTTGTGTGCACTTAGAAAAGATGTTATACAAATTGTACAGGGCCAACTGAAACAAGTAGATGGCAACCTTTTTATACCAATAAAGTGATCTTCTGGTGGCTACGTACGACTGTAACATCTGGTCATTCATATCCACCCCCCACCCCCCCATGAACTAGTTATAGTCATGTTCTTGGTTTCTGGATGGGACCTTGCCTTGTTTGAAGTTCCACCGAGGTGTTGAGGAAAGGATATAGACATCTCTTTTATCTTTCCACTTTAGGGCTAGGATCTCTTCATTCCGCAAACTGGCTGTTTCACCCCATTTTAATTTTGTAGTGACCAGTCATTGTGGGAAGCACTTGTGGTTGGCCCGTGCTCTCCCACAGGCCACAGTTTTCTTCAAATAGAGATGGCGGAATAATAGGAGACTTGTGTAGAAATTATCTACATACAAATGGTAACCTTTCTTGAACAGCGGTTCTATAAGCTGCCAAACAATTTTGACACTTTTCCCCATATAGGTAGGGCATCCAGGGGGGTCTAACTGGCTGTCCTTTCCCTCATAAATCTTGAAATTGTAGATATGTCCCGTGGCCATGTCAGATGTCTTGTTGAATTTTACTCCATATTTGGCCCGTTTACTGGGGGTGTACTGTTTGATGCCAAGCCTTCCAGTAAAGTGGACTAGGGATTCATCCACACAAATTTTTTTGTCGGGGGTAAACATTTCCTTGAAGGTACAGCAAAAAAAATTGATTAGTGTTATTTCCATCATTTATACTTTCAAAATAACAGAAAACAAAAAAATGGCGTCTTCAAAAGTTTGGGCACCCTGCAGAATTTATAGCATGCACTGCCCCCTTTGTCAAGCTGAGACCTGCCAGTGTCATGGATTGTTCTCAATCATCGTCTGGGAAGACCAGGTGATGTCAATCTCAAAGGTTTTAAATGCCCAGACTCATCTGACCTTGCCCCAACAATCAGCACCATGGGTTCTTCTAAGCAGTTGTCTAGAAAACTAAAACTGAAAATAGTTGACGCTCACAAAGCTGGAGAAGGCTATAAGAAGATAGAAAAGCGTTTTCAGATGTCAATATCCTCTGTTCGGAATGTAGTTATGAAATGGCAGTCATCAGGAACAGTGGAAGTTGAAGCAAGATCTGTAAGACCAAGAAAAATATCAGACAGAACAGCTCGCAGGATTGTGAGAAAAACAATTCAAAACCCATGTTTGACTGCACGATCCCTCCAGAAAGATCTGGCAGACACTGGAGTTGTGGTACACTATTCCACTATAAAGAGATACTTGTACAAATATGGTCTTCATGGAAGAGTCATCAGAAGAAAACCTCTTCTATGTCCTCACCACAAAAATCATCATTTGAACTTTGCAAATGAACATATAGATAAGCCTGATGCATTTTGGAAACAAGTTCTGTGGACCGATGAGGTTAAAATTGAACTTTTTTGCCGGAATGAGCAAAGGTACGTTTGGAGAAGAAGGGGCACAGAATTTAATGAAAAGAACCTCTGTCCAACTGTTAAGCATGGGGTTGGATCAATCATGCTTTGGGGTTGTGTTGCAGCCAGTGGCACAGGGAACATCTCACGAGTAGAAGGAAAAATGGATTCAATAAAATTTCAGCAAATTTTGGATGGTAACTTGATGCCATCTGTGAAAAAGCTGAAGTTAAAGAGAGGATGGCTTCTACAAATAACAGATAATGATCCTAAACACACTTCGAAATCCACGGGGGATTACATCAAGAGGCGTAAACTGAAGGTTTTGCCATGGCCTTCACAATCTCCTGACCTCAACATAATTGAAAATCTATGGATAGACCTTAAAAGAGCAGTGCGTGACAGACAGCCCAGAAATCTCAAAGAACTGGAAGACTTTTGTAAGGAAGAATGGGCAAAGATACCTCAAACAAGAATTGAAAGACTCTTGGCTGGCTACAAAAAATGTTTACAAGCTGTGATACTTGCCAAAGGGGGCAGTACAAGATATTAACTCTGCAGGGTGCCCAAACTTTTGCAGATGCCATTTTTTTGTTTTCTGTTATTTTGAAAGTGTAGATGATGGAAATAAAATCTAACTTTTGTTGACATATTATAAGAATGTCTAATCTGTAATTTGATGCCTTTTGGAGATTTTTCCATCTTTCCTTGGCTTCTTTATGCACATTAATACAAATTTTTAGCTGGGGTGCCCAAACTTTCGATCCCCACTGTACATATGTTGATCCTTGGTACAGATTTTGATTTGACACTGATACGCTGTGACAGATATTGATCACTGGTACAGGTGTGGATTTTACACTAGTACTGTGTGACAGATATTGAGCACTGGTAGACTGTGACAGATGTGGATTTGACCCTGGTAGGCCATGACAGATGTTGATCACTGGTACAGATGTGGATGGCCACTGGTACACCGACGGATGTGGATCACTGGTACTGTGTGACAGATGTGGATCACTGGTACTGTGACAGATGTGGATCATGGGTACTGAGACAGATGTGGATGACTGGTACAGATGTGGATGACTGGTACAGATGTGGATGACTACTGGTACACCATGATGGATGTGGATCACTGATACTGTGTTACAGATATTGATCACTGGCACTGTGACAGATGTGGATCACAGATGTGGATTACGGGTATGGTGACAGATGTGGATCACAGATACTATGACAAATGTGAATCACGGGTACTGTGACAGATGTGGATCACTGGTACTGTGATAGATGTAGATCACTGGCATTGTGACAGATGTGGATCACTGGGATTGTGACAGATGTGGATCACTGGTAATGTGACATATGTGGATCACTGGTACTGTGACAGAGTGATTTTAACTCACAGATCGGCTCTGCTTCTCCTCACTAGCGGGCTCTGTGTGAGGAGAGACAGAGCCGTTCAACTGAATGGCAGCTTGTTGACATCACATGACGGCTGTGATTGGACACAGCCGTCATGTGATCAGAAGGGCCAGAGAGCCCTTCTGCCGAGCAGCGTTGCGCTGTGTCCGAGGGACACAGGCACACTGAGAGCGTGCAGCTGCGCGGCCATGTTCTGAAGGACGTTCCTGAACATCCACTCAGAACGACGAAGCTCCCACCTGGCCATTTATATGCACTAACCAGGTAGGAAGCGGTTAAGTAGCAGAGGGGTGTAGCACTAATACCAAGTGAAAATTAACATAAACATTTAAATAAAGAACTCAATATTAAATGGGTGAATTAGGACTAGAGCTTGGTGATGCAATTACAAACGGATGGCAGCCATCTTTGGACTCCATTTGCAAGCACCCTGAGTGTGGGTTTTACAGTTCATGCCTGGTGGGTCTATGACCCGATTTTAATGTGTGAGTAGGTCTTTGGCATTTGTGTATGGTATAATAAACTTTACTGTATTACACTATGGTGGCTGTTTCTCTGATTCCCTGTTTATGAGCCATTGGTAGAGTGGAGGGGTTTTGTAAAGGTGCCTTACCATTGTAATGGTTGATTAACCGTGGGCTGTGTGGAAGTTGATCCTGTGTCCATCCAGAGAGTGAGATTCATCCCACCTGGGACTAAGTGGTGATTTGTTATGCCTTATGACTCCTGGAGGGTCAAAGATTGGGGGTAAGCATGCACGCTCGACGGTGACAGATGGTCTGATGCACTTGAGCACGTATTAATTTTCACGGCCGAAGATTGATTCATCACAGTTATTCGTTTGGGACTTTGTGCTATGTGATTTATGAATATTGTTCATTTATGATGACATGTATTTATATTTGGTTAATATTTTTTTCACTTAAACCACCTATCACTTATATTTAGTCACATTCTTGATGGCATGTTTTTGGGATGCACATTAGGTGCACCACTGTACACCTATATATTTATTCATACTATTTGCGTATTCACCCATTTAATATCGAGTTCTTTATTTAATTTTTTATGTCAATTATCACATGGTATTAGCACTACATCACCATATCTACTTATGTTTCATCTATTCTAGTCTAGTTAGGTGTCAGCAGCTTCTTCGTTTTTATATCTTCGGCAGCGCATGAGTCCACCCCCCTTTAAGTAACAGAGGAGGTTGTTAATCAGTTTCAGCTGCTTTGGTATTAATGAAAAAAACAACAGGTGCACTAGATGGGCAACAATGAGACAACCCCCTAAACAGGAATGGTTTTACAGGTGGAGGACACTGACATTTCTTTCCCTACTAATTTTTTCTGACTGTTTTTCACTATTTTTGCATTTGTCTAAGGTCAATGTCACTACTAGTAGCATGAGGCGATACCTGGACCTTACAGAGGTTGCACAGGCAGTCCAACTCCTCCAGGATGCAACATCAATATGTACCATTACAAGAAGGTTTGCTGTGCCTCCCAGCACAGTCTCAAGAGCATGGAGGGGATTCCAGGAGACAGACAGTTACTCTAGGAGAGCTGGACAAGGCCGTAGAAGGTCCTTAACCCATCAGCAGGATCAGTATCTGCTTCTTTGTGCATGGAGGAACCAAGGGCGGACTGACAACTCATGGGGCCCCCGGGCAATACAGGGATCATGGGGTCCCTGTGTCCTTGCCAAAACTCAAAAAAGCCTATAAAAAAGGTACCAGGGGCATCTCATGGGGTCCCCTACTGACCACAGGCCCTTGGGCAGTGCCCAAGTTTCCAAATTGTCAGTCCGCCCCTGGGAGGAACAGGATGAGCACTGCCAGAGCAAAATGACCTCCAGCAGGCCACTGGTGTGAATGTCTCTGACCAAACAATCAGAAACAGACTTCATGAGGGTGGCCTGAGGGCCCAACATCCTCTAGTGGGCCCTGTGCTCATTTCTCAGCACCATAGAGCTTGACTGGCATTTGCCATTGAACACCAGAATTAGCAGGTCCACCACTGGAGCCCTGTGCTTCTCACAGATGAGACCAGGTTCACCCTGAGCACATGTGACAGACGTGGAAGGGTCTGGAGAAGCCGTGAAGAATGTTAGGTTGCCTTTAACATTGTTCAGCATGACCGTTTTGGTGGTGGGGCAGTGATGGTCTGGGGTGGCATATCCATGGAGGGATGCACATACCTCTACAGGCTACACAATGGCACCCTAACTGCCATTAGGTATTGGAATGAAATCCTTGGACCGTACACTGGTGCAGTGGGTCCTGGGTTCCTCCTGGTGCACGACAATCCCTGGCCTCATGTCGCAAGAGTATGCAGGCAGTTCCTGGAGGATGAAGGAATTGATACCATTGAATGACCCCCACGCTCTCCTGACCTAAATCCAATAGAATATGGGATATCATGTTTCGATCCATCTGACGCCACCAGATTACACCTCAGACTGTCCAGGAGCTAAGTGATGCCCTGGTCCAAATCTGGGAGGAAATACCCCAGGACACTGTTGTCTCATTAGGAGCATGCCCTGACATAGTCAGGCATGCATACAAGCACGTGGGGGCCATGCAAACTACTGAGTACCATTTTGAGTTCCTGTAATGAAATTTCAGCAAAATGGACTAGCCTGCTGCATCATTTTTTCACTTTGATTTTTGGGGTGTTTTTGAATTCAGTCCTCTGTAGGTTGATCATTTTCATTTCCATCAAACGATGGGGCATCCTTAAGTTCCTAACACATTACCCAGTCCATATCAGTATAGATATCCAGCATGACATTTCTCCCCATTGAGATCTGATGTATTTTCAAAGTGTTCTTTTAATTTTTTTGAGCAGTATATATATATACTGTATATATTTCTATTTATATGTATATTTTTATTTTATGTCTTATACATTTCTTTATATATTTGGTATCATGGCTGCCGTTTGGTCTCCATTAATATAACGATTACCAGATATGAGTCAACAAGGTTACTTGCCAATACTTTTCTCCATAAAGTCTGACCATACTCACCTGCTTCCTATCCCTAAGGAAGTCACGTGATACGTGATGCAACGCGGTGGACAGAAGTGTGGTGACATAATTTCCGGTGCAGCAAATATTGCCGCTATCTTTGGGGTAACCTACTTGATATGCTGTATGTGAGTGCGTTTTTAATATTATTAATCTTTATTCAATAAAATTGGTTGCACTATGAGAAGCCCCTTTCGTTTATATTTGAGTACACTCCTAAGCCGAAGACTTGATGGAGCAGAATCCCACCAGTGCTGACCTGCAGAGGATGTTGGTTTGAGTGCTTTTGACCTGTTGTTTATAGGTCAACGCTTGGAGGTGAGCGTGCATGCTGGGTGAAGGTGAACACAGTGGTGTACCAAGGGAAAGATTCACTTTGAACCTTTTTGGGGACTTTTTATGATTATCACTGTGGACTGTGACTTTATATTCCACTGATTACTATCTTTAGAAATATCATTTTGTTTATTCACCTTTGGTTTATTTACCTATATGTGAGTTACACCTTATTGTATTTGTGATATACAGTTATATTTATTTTTTTTCACACAACTTGTACTAGATGGTCGGACGGGTGTTTATCGGTTGAATTTCTCACTTTCAACTTTAGGTTTATACATTTTATAACTATTCACTTTGTGGGATATTGAACCGACCTAAACAACCTTAGACCCATCTCCCTGCTGCCATTTACATCCAAACTCCTTGAGCGCTTAGCCTATAATCACCTAAGCTCCCACCTCACCGACAACAACGTCCTTGATCCCCTACAAACTGGCTTCTGTCCCCTACACTCCACCGAAACCGCCCTACTCAAACTCACCAACGACCTTCTAACCGCCAAAGCCAATGGCCACTATTCAGTGCTACTACTCCTCGACCTCTCTGCGGCTTTCGACACAGTCGACCAACCCCTCCTCCTCAAAAAAACTATACTCTTTTGGCCTCAGAGACTCCGCTCTCTCCTGGCTCTCTTCCTATCTATCACAATGCTCCTTCAGTGTTACCTATAATTCTGCCACCTCCCCCTCACTCCCCCTCTCTTTTGGAGTCCCCCAAGGTTCTGTCCTTGGGCCCCTTCTCTTCTCCATGTACACCTCCTCCCTTAGTCAACTGATACACTCCCACGGCTTCAACTACCATCTCTATGCTGTTGACACTCAAATCTATCTCTGTACCCCTCGCCTCACCCCTTCAGTCTCCGCCCGAATCACTAGCCTTCTGAATGACATATCAGACTGGATGTCACTCCACTTTCTCAAATTAAACCTTGCCAAAACCGAGCTGCTAGTTTTCCCCCACGCCCCCCCCCCCCCCCGACCTCTCCATCACGACCAACAACGCCACCATCAGCCCCACCCCGCAAGCCAGAGTACTAGGTGTCATTCTAGACTCCAATTTGTCTTTCTAGCCCCAGGTCAAATTGCTGACAAACTCATGCAGACTCCACCTCTGCAACATCTCCAAAATACGCACGGTCCTAACTCCAGAAACTACAAAGCAACTCATTCATATCCCTTATTATATCACGACTTGACTACTGTAACTCCCTCCTTGCCTGCCTACCTTAACACAGGCTATCCCCGCTTCAGTCTATCCTGAATTCTGCGGCCAGACTCATCCACCTTACTAACTGCTCCGTATCCGCCACCCCCCTCTGCAAATCCCTCCACTGGCTTCCGATTGCCCAATGCATAAAATTCAAATTATTAACATTGACGTACAAAGCTGTTCATAACGCTGCCCCAAACTACATCACCGACCTAAAATCCATCTACCACCCAAAACGCACTCTCTGCTCCTCACAAGACCTCCTACTCTCTAGTTCCCTGGTCTCCTCTTCCCATGCCCGTCTCCGGGGGTTCGAGGGCCCTGCTCCTTGGAGCTTACAATCTAGGAGGGAGGGGAGAGTGGTTGCACTAGTTTAGCAGTGCTTTCTGCCCTCTGAAAAGGGATCCACCATGGATGGCTTTTTAGAGAGTGGTATAGTAGCAGTTGGCAGGTGCAACTCTACAAAATCCTCTACACTGAACACATATATGAGAAAAGATTTTCCTGCCAAATGATTTGTTGTTCAGTTGCAATTCTTGTAATTTACACACCTCTATAGACATGGCAGTTTCCTTTTTCAGCTTCTTATATGCTCACTAAGCTGTGAATCTGAGAATCCCAGTTGTCTCATTTCTGCTTCATTCTGCCAGTGAGCCAGTGCAACAGTAGTGGCAATGCAGCACACCAACAACTGATAAAGGGCTCTTTCATCAATGGAGGTGGTAAAAATAAGCAGTTACACTGTGATTTTACCACCCCCCTTCCCCCTGCATTCTGAAAAGGGATCCACTGCAGATTTCTTTTGACCGCATTTGGTAGTGGGAACCCAGCATTTAAGAAGATCAAAAATGTTTTTGTTATTGTTTCTAACTATTATACAATAACATTTGGATTTTTTAATCACTTCTAGTAGTGAATTAAGATTAAGCCTGGGTTCATGCTGATGCGGTTCGGAATTCGCAGCGTTTTCTGCACCGCATCAGAATTGCACCCCATTCATGCGAACCACTATGGGTGTGTATGTTGAATTAACAACACCCTGAAATCGGTCCGCAAAACGCGGTGCGATGTGCAGAATCGGATCGCATAGGTGTGAATACCCATGCGATCCGATTCTAGTGCGGACCAAAAAAAGGGTCCTGCACCTTTTTGGTATGGTTGCGGTGCGATTTGAGCCATGCATAATGTATGCCTCAAATCACACCGCACACAATTTGCATGTGAATTGCACAGGAATTTGGTGCGGTTCCTGTGCGAATTACATGCGATGTACTGCACCGCATGAGTGTGAACCTAGCCTTATGGAGGGAATACTGTATTTGTTTTTATGCAATAAAAGGGAATTCTCAGTCATAGGTGAAATGGTAATTGCCCCAAAGCTGTAGTCACCCATCAAGCCTGATTGGCCAAATTGTACCCTATATACTTTTTAGCGTCTGTCCCATTAAATGTCACAAGCTGGTATAACAGAAATGAACACAGTGCAGAACCATGCTACAAAGACAACTTTATGTTAAATCTCCTAGAGAAATGTGCTGAAGCTAAAATCATGGAAAAGCCTACCCAGTTATTTCTGACATGCTCCAGCCCACTATTATTTATTTATTTCAGGTACTGTCAATTTACACAGTGCTTTACATATATATTGTACATTCACATCAGTCCCTAACCCTCAAGGAGCATACAATGTAAGGTCCCTAACTCACATTCATATATACACATACTAGGGTCAATTTGGACAGGAATCAAGTCACCTACCAGCATGTCTTAGGAGTGTGGGAGGAAACCAGAGTATCCAGAGGAAACCCACGCAAGCACAGGGAGAACATGCAAACTTCATGCTATGGTTGGGAATTGAACCCATGACCCATTTACTGCAAGGTAGATGTGCTAACCATTAAGCCACTGCGCCGCCCATTATCAAGACAATGTCAGAACTGTACTCATGCAATTTTAAAGGAGAACTCCAGATGAAAACAGAATGATAAAAATAAATAGCATATTAAAAGATTTAAAAAAAAAAAACAACAAAAAACAAAAACAGCTTTTGCTGCAATAATTACCTTCAAACCAGGGGATTTCCCCTGCACTCCTTTTTACTTCCACTAGATGTCCCTAGTCTGATAACCAGCACCATTCAACCCTCTTAAAGTGCTTCTAAAGCAGTGGTTCTCAACCTTTCTAACGCCGCGACCCCTTAATACAGTTCCTCATGTTGTGGTGACCCCCAACCATAAAATTATTTTCGTTGCTACTTCATAACTGTAATTTTGCAGTAGGAGGAATAGTGCCACGTCATTGGTGTCAGTGGGAGGAATAGTGCCCCATCATTGGTATCAGTGGGAGGAATAGTGCCCCATCATTGGTGTCAATGGGAGGAATAGTGTCCCATCATTGGTGTCAGTGGGAGGAATAGTGTCCCATCATTGGTGTCACTGGGAGGAATAGTGCCCCATCATTGGTGTCAGTGGGAGGAATAGTGCCCCATCATTGGTGTCAGTGGGAGGAATAGTGCCCCATCATCGGTGTCAGTGGGAGGAATAGTGCCCCATCATCGGTGTCAGTGGGAGGAATAGTGCCTCATCATCGGTATCAGTGGGAGGAGGAATAGTGCCCCATCATAGGTGTCAGTGGGAGGAGGAATAGTGCCCCATCATAGGTGTCAGTGGGGGGAATAGTGCCCCATCATTGGTGTCAGTGGGGGGAAGAGTGCCCCATCATTGGTATCAGTGGGGGGAGGAATAGTGCCCCATCCTTGGTGTCAGTGGGGGGAGGAATAGTGCCCCATCCTTGGTGTCAGTGGGGGGAGGAATAGTGCCCCATCATAGGTGTCAGTGGGGGGAATAGTGCCCCATCATTGGTGTCAGTGGGGGGAGGAAAAGTGCCCCATCATTGGTGTCAGTGGGGGGAGGAATAGTGCCCCATCCTTGGTGTCAGTGGGGGGAGGAATAGTGCCCCATCCTTGGTGTCAGTGGGGGGAGGAATTGTGCTCCATCCTTGGTGTCAGTGGGGGGAGGAATTGTGCCCCATCGTTGGTGTCAGTGGGGGAGGAATTGTGCCCCATCGTTGGTGTCAGTGGGGGGAGGAATTGTGCCCCATCGTTGGTGTCAGTGGGGGGAGGAATCGTGCCCCATCCTTGGTGTCAGTGGGGGAGGAATAGTGCCTCATTGTTGGTGTCAGTGGGGGGAGGAATAGTGCCCCATCGTTGGTGTCATTTGGGGGAGGAATAGTGCCTCATTGTTGGTGTCAGTGGGGGGAGGAATAGTGCCCCATCGTTGGTGTCATTTGGGGGAGGAATCGTGCCTCATTGTTGGTGTCAGTGGGGGGAGGAATAGTGCCCCATCGTTGGTGTCAGTGGGAGGAATAGTGCCCCATCATTGGTGTCAGTGGGAGGAATAGTGCCCCATCATTGGTATTAGTGACACCAATGATGGGGCACTATTCCCACTGACACCAGTGATACTTACCTTGCAGACCCCTGCTCCAGCCTGGGCTCGCTCGCTCCCTCCCTCTCCCATGGTACCGACACTTACCTGTCAGCTGTCTTCCTTCTCCGGCCGCTCTCCTCCTCTTCACTCGCTCGATCTTCGCGGTGCGGCTCGGCTCCTCCTCTCCAAGCTCCACCTCCTTGCCGGTGATTGGCCGCCTGTGTGCCTGAGCTACAGTGCCGGCGGCCAATCACAGGCGAGGATTGATCTCGAGGTGTGTCCAGATGACAGGGGCGGCATGTCATCCCGCCCACACCTGGAGACGGCGGTGGCGGCGGCGAGGAGCGGTGTCTCGGTTCCTAAGACCATCGGAAATATGTGTTTTCCGATGGTCTTAGGCGACCCCTGTGGAAGCGTCGTTCGACCCCCAAAGGGGTCGCGACCCCCAGGTTGAGAACCGCTGTTCTAAAGCCTTAAAGAAGAACACCACTTTGTGGAGAAAAAACATTCTCCTCTGGATGATCAATGTACAGTACATTACAAGGATTTTAACAAACGTTGTTGTGTATCCCTACCTTTCGTTATTGTGAAGAAATAGCTGTTGGTCTGTCTGTGTCCATGTGCAGAGTAAATCTGTATGGGAGTGATTTTGTAATGGTCAATCAGTTGCTGCACTTGAAGGGCTCTAATGAGGAAATTGGCAGGGTCTGCAACACTTTAGATGTGTTCTTCCTTTGGGAGTATCTCACAATAAAAAGATATTTTTATTACAGGGGATGCCAAAAATCTGACTTGTATCTTAGCGCAGATTTCTGGAAAAATCAATGAGGCAATCACACAAGAATAAAATGACATTTCTGGGGGGCGTTCTGGACACCATCTGAGTACAGAACGCTGTGAGGTAGCCATATTGCATTGCATTTTACAGAAAATTGCAGCACTGCAGAGTGAAAAGGAAAAGTCATTTTTAATAACATTCAATTGCAATATGACTTGCGTTGAAATTGTACACATTTTTTATTTATTTTTTTTTATTTTCTAATTTTTTCCCCAAAAAATGTGGAGTTACCCTTTAAGGTTTTTTGTTTATTTTTTTTACCTCAATGCATTCTATGCATTAAGGTACTGTGCAAGGGATCCCCTCCAGCTTCCCCCCACAATTACCTGAGCCCGATCATGATCCAGTGCTGTGCATGAGAGCAGCAGCTCTTTTTGCTCTGTCCTTCCTCAGAGGCCAGATCCATAGCAGTGGGAGCCATTGACTCTCGCTGCTGTCAATCAAACTTTGTGATGAGGGAGCAGCGGGTGGATGCAGGAAGCGGGGCCCAGGAGCATGCCCGCACTAGTGCCCACATAGGAAGTGGCATCCTATGAGGTCACTGGATGAAAAAAAGGAGCCAGGAGCTCTGGTGGGGGACCCAAACTGGAGGTTTGGGGCTGCTCTGTGCAAAACCATTACAAAGAGCAGGTAAGTATAACATGTTTTTAATTAAAGAAAAAAAAACTCAAACTTTACAGCCATTTTAACCAAGGTCATCCTGGATCTGCCCCAGCCTGGAAATGGATAGTGCAGGTAGAAGTGGTATAGCAATAGGCTCATTTCTTCATCACTCTGTTATCTCCTTGTATCAGTATGCTTCTTGTCAACATATAATCTAATTGGCTCCTTGTACTGCTGCTTCCTTTCACACTCCAGCCTTGCTGTACAGGGACTGTAAAACCCCGGTCGCACTGGGTGGGACTTGGCATGCGATTTGCATGCCATGCAACTTGCAAATCACATGCCACACTCTATTGTCCGCAATTACAGCAGTCATATCAGTGCAGTTCCGACTTGGTTGGAGCTGCACCAATTTTTAAAGTAGCATATGCACTACTTTTGGTGCGATTTGCACAGATATTTGTGTCAAATGTCTTGCAAATCGCACTGAAATCAGCATGTCCGCTGACTTTGAAATCGTGCGACTTCACTGTAAGTCCCACGATTTCAAAGTCAGGCTTTATGTGACCGGGGAATAAGAGGCAGATATTCGGTCAGATTCAGGTGTTTACACTGCTTGGATGTAAATAATACATTTAATGATGAATTATTAAATGTAGAGCTGCATTCATTTGTGTATTTTTAACTGTATAGAGTTAAGCTTTAATTTATCCACCTCAGAAAGGCTAAACTTTGTTACATTTTCAACTCCAGCTAACACTTTATATGCAGTAACAGAAAACTGTTTTTTTCTTTTGGGATAAAGGTTTTACATAGATAAATAAAAGCTGATCATTGTAAACACCCCTGTCAGTGGTAAATGGGTTTTTTCAACCCTCTAACTGCTACATCTGCAGGACAGCTGGTTCTTTTGAAAAACAACAGACTTACTGGCTAATTCACCAGATTTTATGAAAATAAAGCAAAGAAAGCCTTAAAAAGAAAACAATTCAGCTGTCACATATAAGAATTAGTAAGCTGCAATATAATAAACATATGATTTGGGGTTTAATACTACTTTAAGTCTGTTTAAGTCTGTTTCTCAGTATAGTCATTCTACCTGCCATGTTAAAGATTTGCTTAATGCTCCATTCAAATCTGAGCATTCCATAAACACATGCGTTCACAACACATAAAAACCTGTGTTGTGCTTGCTGTGCCATTCAGTGTTAATGGCATCCCAAATGAGGCAAGCAATTGTGTCACAATGCACCGTTAGAAAACGTGCAAAGCTCAGTGCCTAAAAAGGAGCTTTGGAGCATTTGTCACACATAGGGTAGCACATTCAAATTAATAGTCTGTTCTATGCATGCAGTGCAAAAATGTGCAAAGAAAATGTGTATAAACATGCATGTTTACAAAAAGCTAGGTGTGAACCTAGCCTTATAGATTGCTGCAATAATCCATAACAAGCAACCATCTTTTTTCCACAGCAATCAGATCAGTTGAGGAGTTTCTGGTTGCTTTCTACATTTCAGGCCAACCTCATTGCCCTCTGCCTGGTAATGTCCACACGTTCTGTGTGTATCTTGTCTCCTGAGATGTGTGATACATGCATATGAATTCTCATAGCTATTGTAGTGTCAGTCTGGCTGGATTACCTGGCATAATTTTATATGTGCAGAGAAGAACCAGTTTATCCAGTATAGTGTTTGCTGAGAAGCAGAAGATGTTGTTTGCCTAGGGATGTGCCATAATGCCAGCCTAGGGGCACTCTTATCAAAATACTCTAGAAAATACTATAGTGAAACATTTTTTTCCTCTGTGAATTGTTTCTACAGAAGACACAGATATACACAGATTTCATCAGAATGTTGGCTTCTTGCCTATGCTGCATCTCTCGGCATATGTTAAAGTGGAACTATGAGCAAAAGCAAAACTAATATAAGATGGCCATAGCCAGCTCACATTTCTGCTGGATTAGCCATTATATGAGCCATGCAGAGGCGTATTCACCATAAGGCCAACAAGGTGTTTGCCTAGGGCAGCCTTTTTTAAGGTGGGCGGTGGAAGAAGGGACACACACGGCATGGGGACCAGGTGGGATCCAAGAGAGGCTGCAGCTGTTTGACTGACTATGCAGAGCCTGACTCTTGTTCCCAAAGATGTCCAGAGCTGTGAAGGCTCTCACCGTGGGGGGGCAGACGTTTTTTGTGTTGTCTAGGGCAGCACAAAACCTAAATACACCACTGGAGCCATGGATGGCTCTTCAAGCACCACCCAGCTTGACAAATGTCCATTTAAAGATTGACTGCCCCGGTTGGAATATTATTGGTTGAACAGTGACTACATACTGTCACATGTGGTCACTGCTTGGCAATGACTGGCTATGAAGATCCCTCCATCCATGCTGTTAGGCTAGGTTCACAATTGGTTTCCAGTGTTTTCCACTTTGCAGAAACGCTCTGCAGTCCATTTAAAATTATTTCCTATGGTTCTGGTTCACTTCCGGTGTGTTTTCAGTGGCTGCATTTTTTGGAAAGTGTCAGTGACTTTTATGACTGCAGCAGGTTGCGTTTTTAGTTCCATAGACTTCAATCGAAATAAATCAAGAAAGCATGCTAAACGCATGTACATGCTTTTTTGGTGTGTTTTTGGTGAGTATTTTGCATGACAACAGACAGCTCCCCCTAGCAAATGTAAAACATTGAGCGTAGAGCTGGGGAGGGGGCAGGAGCAGCTGGCTCAGGCTCCTAGCATCACATAGCCGATTGGGCATCTAGGTGGATCCCGACAATATTGTCAGAAAGCTTCTAGAGTCTGGACATCAGCTGACAGCAGGCTTGAGCTGTTGTCAGCTGATTCTGGGTCAGAGGGGAGCTATGGATGGTCCAATTGGGTCCGCCTGCAAAACTGACAGGCAGACCCGATTGGTCCGTCAGTGTGAAAGGGGCCTTACACATAGCAGAGGCATGTCTGCTCTCTTCAACTCTCCTACAACATTTGCGGGGGATTCTTGCTGTGAGCTGCTGTCAATCTATACAGCAGGGCTGGGCAGATAGCGTGTCTTCATTGCAACTACTGTTTTGATAGTGGGACTCATTCTGGGAGCCCTGTCAATCAAACAGCAGGGCTGGCCATGGGGTGTGGTAGCTGAACTGACTACTGAAGATACAGGCATGCCAACTGTGCAAAGATAAAGCAGAGATGCAAACTGACCAGGCCAGCTCAGATCTGCCTCCATGGCATGGTCAGAATGAAAAAGATGGAGGGGGAACTGGAATGATCAATAGCTGATAAATAGCTGGTGCTCTGATCAGTATGTCTGTTGTTTTTCAAATTCCTTTAACCACTTGCCCTCCTGAGGATTTACCCCCCTGAATGACCAGGCCTCTTTTTGCTACTTGGCGCTGTACTAATTCAACTGATAATTGCATGGTCTTGTAATGCTGCACCCAAATGAAATTTACGTCCTTTTTTTCACACAAATAGAGCTTTCTTTCGGTGGTATTTGATCACCTGTGCGCTTTTTATTTTTCACGCTATAAACAAAAAAAGACCAAAGATTTTGAAGAAAAACTATATTTTTTACTTTCAGCTATAAAAAATATATAGTAAACTCAAAGTTGGTTATAAATTTAGGCCAAAATGTATTCTGCTACATGTTTTTGGTAAAAAAAAATCCCAATAAGTGTATATTGATTGCTTTGTGTGAAAGTTATAGCATCTACAAATTATGGTATAGATACTGCAATTTACGCCATTTTTTTGCTATACAGCGCTGCGCTAGTTTAACGGACAATTGCGCGGTCATGCAATACAGTACATAAATGAAATTTACATCCTTTTTTTCTCACAAATGGAGCTTTCTTTTGGTGGTATTTGATCACCTGTGCTATAAAAAAAAGACTGACAATTTTGAGGAAAATAAACAATATTTTGGACTTTTTTTTAAAACATGTCCAGTAAAAAAAATGTAAAAATCAAATTTAGTCATAAATTTCTGCCACAATGTATTCTGCGATATGTCTTTGCTAAAAAAAAAACCCAATACGTGTAAATTAATTGGTTTACGTGAAAGTTATGGCATTTACAAATGGCGGGAAAGATACTGGGGTTTTTAATTTTTTTTATACTAATAATGGCGGCGATCAGCGACTTATGGCGGTGATCAGTGACTTATGGCGGCGATCAGGACTGCGGGACTGCGGCGGACATTCTGACACTGGGGGGGAACTGACTTGGGGTCACTGACATCCCCAGTGACACCAATACAGTGATCAGTACAAAAAAAAAAAACTGACACTGTACTAATGGCACTAGGGAGGAAGGGGTTAACTTTTTTATTTACTGAAAGGGTTAACTGTGTGAGGGGAGTGTTTTACTAGGGGTCGGGGGTGTGTACTGCAGGGGAACATGCTGATCCGGAGAGATAAACTCTTCTCTCCGGATCAGCATGTCAGGAGCTGACCGAGGACTGACAGAAAGCACGGCTGCAGTGTAAACACTGCAGCCGTCCTCTCTGTCAGTGATTGCTGCTAATCGCCAGGACACGGTAGGTAATGACCGGCTGAGACCCGGCGATTGACACCCATGGCCGAGATCGGCGGGATGGTAGGGCAGGCACGCGCCTCGCGCGTGCTCCCTACCTGTTTTGCAAACGCATGTTTTAAAATGTGGTTTTGCCCAGCCGTGCCGACCTGCCACCGTATTTCTACAGTGGCTGGTTGGCAAGAAGTTATCAGACTAAGCTGCCCAGCAAAAGTATCAGGGTGTTGAGACAACCCATTTACCACCGGCAGTGGTGCATACAATGATCAGCTGTTATTAATGTAACATCTTTTTGCCTTTTTGCTTATAAAGGGTAAGCTCGAGTTCAGCTTTTATTTGGTAGACAAGTTCATCTAAATCTGCTAGTTTAACAACCCCCAGATTGACAATGCTGCTGTCAAAAAGAGTCTCCATTGCTTCTCCATTCAGAGCGGAGACATCTTAAGATAAGGAGTGTGCTACTGGCTGGATCACTAGGTGATCACAAAGGAAAAAATCTTAACACCTTCCCACCTGGCCTATAGCAGATTGACAGCTGGGCGGGATGCTCCTCCCTCTAAGTGGACGTCACATGATGTCCTGTCAGGAGGCGCTGTGACCACGGGACACAGCCGATGACTGATTACTACACCGACCCCCTGCGAGTGTCATGTCATTGCTGTGAACAGATTACATGACAATTGTATACAATGGATGGCTTCCTTGTGTTGTTAGCTGTGATTGGTCACAGCGGTCACATGGTACAGACTGAACCAATCACAGCCCATCTGTACCATGTGATGAGCTTTGGCCAATCACAGTTAATCACAACAAAAGACTGAATGAATCAGTTTCATTCAATAAAAATGGTTGCTAATATCAATGAAACACATTGGTATAAGAAATCATAATGTGTAAAAAAAAAAAACCTGATCACTTGCCCAGAGTAGTACGATGTTACTATGGTCACAGTGTGTTGAAAAAATAGTTTAAAAAAAAAAACAATTTAAGAAAGAAATAAAATTTATTATTATTACATTTTTTTTAGGAATCGGTAAACTGCAATCAATATGTATACAGTATATTATTTTTAAACCAACTTCTTGCAAATGGAGAGAAATTAACTCTTCCCTGATTAAAATTAGACATGGTTAGAGGTCAGAGATGTATTTTTGGTAGATGATCACCTGCTGCTAAGACACATCTAGAATGAACAGAACCTTGGTAAAGTGAGACCTACACATAAGGTTGCCACCTCATCCCTTTAAAACAGAACAAATATGTGTGCTAGATGACAGTTGATTGTGCAATATGACAACTGAGTGTCCAGTGTGACAGCAGAGTTTGGGAGATGACAATAATTGGGTATGGCAGTAGAATGTTTGAAGTGACAGTTGAGTGTCCACTGTGAGAGCAGAGTGTGCAGTATGACAATAATGAAAGATGACAGCGGAGTGTGCCGGATGACAGGTTAATGTGCAATGTGACAATTGAGTGTCCAGTGTGACAGCAGAGTTTGGGGGATGACAGTAGAATGCAATGTGTCCGATTTTGTCCCCGCACCGATTTCCATATAAGGAATGGCTTCGTCTATTTCTTTTTCTGTCCACTATACCCCCATCCATCTGCTAGCCCTGCACAGCATATATATCAATTAAATAACCAGATTGCTAGGATTATTGCCTGTGTATATTATTTTTCCCAGGATGGTGAGATTTATTATTATACAGTATAACTGGACTATTATATGTATTGTTTCTTCTTTTCTCCTCGATTGCTCGGGTCCATTATTCTGTATCTGGATTGTTCTGTGTATTATATATTATTTCCTCCCCGAATGATCAGGTCGATGATCGTGTGTATAGTTGGTATTTTCTCCTCTATACATTATGTGCCCCGTGCTCTCCCGGATTGCAGCAGTATTCTTTGTGTGCAGCTCTAGAGATCAGCCAGATCCAACATGGAGAGGGAGAGAAGACAGGCTCAGTCTTCCTTCTATATATAGATCAGCATGCTGCAGATATCCCTTATAGACACCATCCCAGGTCAAATCCCCATAAAATGACCCTATGAGCATCTAGATCAGGGGACACAAAGAAGATCGGGGGGGGGGTCCTCATCATCACTCTTCAGCCCTCACCCATGTGTCTTATAATATATACCACTGGGCAAGGAAGCAAGGAAGGGTTAATATGTGGACAAAACTCAAAGTGGACACAACCTCTAAATGATCCATCATCAATAAATAACGTCGAATCATTGTGTGAGCGATCCCCGGTGCTCCCTTTTCTGTAAAATCGGCAAATTCGGCTTTTTTAAATAAATCAGTACAATAACCCAGTACTGCCCATCACCGTCTGATGGTCTTATACAGCAATGTGATCATTATGTCTGCTGCCCTATTAAATGACTCCAAATATCGCAACACAGACAGTGGCGCAGTCTATAATTACACTGCTTCCTTAAATGGTGCGCTATGCCGAATATCCCCAACACTACAATTCGCATCCATCGGACGAAACACCGACATCGGAATCCTAATACTCAGGGGTCATCTACTAACCAAATGCAAGGAAATGATCGACTAAATAAGGCGAAGCTGGGATCACTCCAGTCATGGCAGAAAAACCTGATATTTTATTTAAATCATAGCTGGAATTCGAAGTGAATACAGCATGCAAAAGGGAATATGTATTACTGTAGTAAATCATCTTTGTTATTAAATCGACATCCTTGTGTACAGTCTGTACTTCCCGGATAGGTGTTATTGTGACTACAGAGGGGATGCAATGTACAGCTGTCCTTGTCATCACCTTTCCAGTACAGAAAGTCACAGCTTGCAAAGTCAAGGAGCTTTAGTAAATCATCCTCTATAATGTATGTACATTACACAGTGAAATGTCATTCCTAAACATGAACAGTGTAATTCAATGTACATATTATACAGTGCAGTGCTATTCCTATAAGATCAGTGTAAATCAGCCTCTATAATGTACATATTACACATTGCAGTGCTATTCCAAGACATGATCAGTGTAAATCAGCCTCTATAATGTATATATTACACATTGCAGTGCTCTTCCTAGACATGATCAGGGTAAATCAGCCTCTATATTGTACATATTATACAGTGCAATGCTATTCCTAGACATGATCAGGGTAAATCAACCTCTGTATTGTACATATTATACAGTGCAGTGCTATTCCTAGACATGATCAGTGTAAATCAGACTCTATAATGTACATATTACACATTGCAGTGCTCTTCCTAGACATGATCAGGGTAAATCAGCCTCTATATTGTACTTATTATATAGTGCAATGCTATTCCTAGACATGATCAGGGTAAACCAGCCTCTATATTGTACTTATACAGTGCAATGGTATTCATAGACATGAACAGTGTAAATCAGCCTCTATTTACTTATTACACGGTGCAATGCTATTCCTATGCATGATCAGTGTAAACCAGTCTATGATGTACATATTACAAAATGCAATGCCATTGATAGACATGATCAGTGCAAATCAGCCTCATAAATGTACATATTACACAGTGCAATGCTATTCCTAGACATGTTCAGTGAAAATCAGCTTCTATTATGTACTTACTACACAGGGCAGTGCTTTTTTAGTGGATCAGAGTAAACTGTCGTTTATCATGTACATAGTACACAGTTCAGTGCTATTCCTATACATGATCAGTGTAAATCATTCTCTATAATGTACATATTACACAGTGTAATGTTATTCATATAGGATCAGTGTAAATCAGCCTCTACTTATTACACGGTGCAGTGCTATTTTTATAGGATCAGTGTAAATCGGCCTCTATCATGTACATATTGCACAGTGCAATGCTATTCGTAGACACGATCAGGGTAAATCAGCCTCTATAATGTACACATTATACAGTGCAATGCTATTCGTACACATGAACAGTGTAAATCAGCCTCTATAATGTACTTATTACGCAGTGCAGTGCTATTCTTATTGGATCAGTGTGAATCAGCTTCTATAATGTTCATATTGCACTGTGTAGAACTATTCCTAGACATGATCAGTGTAAACCAGTCTCTATGATGTACGTATTACACAGTGCAATGCTATTCCTAGACGTGATCATTGTAAATCAGCCTATTTAATGTATATATTACACAGTACAATGTTATGCATATAGGATCAGTGTAAATCAGCCTCTATAATGTACATATTACACAGTGCAGTGCTCTATCTGGGCACGGTCGTAAATCAACCACTGTAATGTAGAATGTACATATTACAAAGTACAATATAGGAATATAGGCATGAGGTAAATCAGCTTCTATAAAGTACATAATACATTACATTATATAGAGCTATTCCTAGATATGTTCGGTATAAACTGTAGTGTACATATTATACAGTGTAATGCTATTTCTACACACGAACAGTGTAAATCAGCCTCTATAATGTAAATACCAGACAGTGCAGTGTTATTTTAAGGCAGGATAAGTGTAAATCATCCTTTATATGTTCATATTATACAGTGCAGTGCAATATATCGGATCAGTGTAAATCAACCTTTATAATGTACATATTACACATTACAGTGCTGTTCCTAGGCATGATCAGTGTAAATCAATCTCTGTAATGTGTATATCACACAGTGCAGTGCTATTTCAAGGCAAAGTAAATGTAAATCAATTTCTATAATGTACATATTACATAATGGAGTGCTATTTCTATACATTTTCAGTGTGAATAGGCCTCAATAATGTACATATTACATCATACAGAGCTATTCCTATAAGATCGGTGTAAATCAGCCTCTATAATGTACGTATGGCACTGTGTAGAGCTATTTCTAGATACGATCAGTACAATTTAGTCTCTATAATATACATATTGCACCATACAATGCTATTCCTATAGGATGAGTGTAAATCAGCGTTTATAATGTACATATCACAAAGTGCTATTCTTATAGGATCGGTAGAAATCGGCTTCCATAATGTACATATTGCACCATACAGTGCTATTCCTAGAGATTAGAGCTCGTGCATAGATGAACCAATAGAGTCTGAATAATCTACAATTGACTGGTCTAGACTCCGCTGTGTGTTTCATCATCTTTGTACAAAGAGCCAATACTAAAGTATGATGGAAGCTTGTCACTATAACACATCCCGATCCCTCCCCACACTGATTACTGGAGCTAAGACACCAACCCCGGCACAGGTGTGTGATCACAGTGCAATATATGCTCATAGGAGGTCAGCTATCAGTAATCACAGTGCAATGTGTGCCCATAGGACTGATTACAGTGCACTGATCACAGTGCAATGTGTGCCCATAGAAGGTAAAATATAGATGTGTGATCAGTGCAGTGTATGCTCATAGGAGGTTAGTTATCTTGGATCACAGTGCAATGTAAGCTCATAAGCGGTCAGCTATCAATGATCACAGTGCAATGTGTGCCCATAGGAGGTCAGTTATTAGTGAACACAGTGCAATGTATGCTCATAGGAGCTCAGCCGTCAGTGATCACAGTGAGATGTATGCCCATAGGACGTCAGCTATTAGTGATCACAGTGCAATGTGTGCCCAAAAGAGCTCAGCTATCAGTGATCACAGTGTAATGTGTGCCCACAGAAGGTTAAATACAGATATGTGATCACAGTGCAGTTTATGCTCTTAGGAGGTTAGCTATCAGTGATCACGGTGTAAGCCCATAGGAGGCCAGCTATCAGTGATCACAGTGCAATGTATGCCCATAGAAGGTAAAATACAGATGTGTGATCACAGTGCAATGTGTGCCTATAGAAGGTCAAATACAGATGTGTGATCACAGTGCAGTGTATGCTCTTAGGAGGTTAGGTATCAGGGATCACAGTGCAATGTAAGCTCATAGGAGGTCAGCTATCAGTGATCACAGTACAATGTGTGCCCATAGGAGGTCAGCTATCAGTGATCACGGTGCAATGTATGCTCATAGGAGCTCAGCTATCAGTGAACACAGTGCAATGTGTGCCCATACGACTGATCACATTGCTCTGATCACAATACAGTGTGTGCCCATAGAACGTCAAATATCAGTTATCATAATGTAATGTGTGCTCATAGGTGGTCAGATATCAGTGTAATGTGTGCTCATAGAAGGTTAGCTGTCAGTACTCACATTGTAATGTGTGCCCATAGGAGGTCAGACATCAGTGATCTCAGTGCAATGTGTGCGCATAGAAAGTCAGGTATCAATGGATTGCATTATGATCAGTGAAATAAGAGTGCCTTCTTTGTCATATGAATAAACTGGAAGAGTGATGACAATACATAAAGACACCTATACATCTATACAGGGATATGTACCCACACTGCACTGATCTTCACAGGTATTAGAGATCTATCGATTACTAAATAATCAGTGATCCCCTAATAAAGGAAATGTCCTTATGGATAAGGTGGAGTTGTGCTGACTTTATTTGTAAGCATAGATCGTGTTATTTCGTGTATCTGGAATATGACTGAGTGTGGAAAGTGATCACATCTTCTCTCATCTAATTAATCTGATCCTTAGTAAATAGCTCCCTGGTTCTTCATGTGAAACTGAACCAGACAATCTTATTAGCACCATGTCCTGTATTGTGTTTACACCCCCTTCTGTACATTATCCCCACCCTGACAGTCCCTGTGTGTGCTGCCACCCCCTCCCGGATAGGCTCACTTTTCACCTGTCAGATATATTATTTGGAGTTTCCTCTCCCTGGTCATCTCTGTTCTGTAAGAGTGGGGCTCTTATGGGGTATCTGTACACAAATTACAGATTGGACACTTCTCATCTGACAGTAGGGGAAATATACTAAAACTAGAGAGTGTACAATCTGGTACAACTCTGCATAGGAACCAATCATCTTCTAGGTTGTCAAAGTTTAATTGCACAAGCTGAAGTTAGACCCTGATTGGCTACAACGCACAGCTGCGCCAGATTTTGCACTCTACTGTTAGTGAATCTTTACCAGAATCCCCACGTAAATAGATAATATTGCCATAAAGTTTGCACGACCAATCTCCAGTATATCCACCTTGATATATAGATGTGATTGAAATTGGTCAGTCAGTTGTAATTTATCAATTGTACACTGGTATTGAATGTGTATATATGTTCTAATTAGATTGTTTTGCTCAATTCGCCCATCAATCTCTTGCTTTTTTTCAATGTGTGTGCGGCCATCATTTTTTTTATCTCATTGATGTGCAAATCAATCAAATGATTGAATCAGGAAACAATTGAATGGTCATAACTTCTCTTCTGATCAAATGAAAGTCGATTTCGACCAAATTCAATCAAGTGAGTTGAGAAAATAATTGATCACTGTTGCGCTGAGATACTTTTTTTCATGATACCGATCATAATTCCATTGATCGGATTGTAAGATTACTTGGTGGAAACACAGATATGATCAATAATTTAGGAACATGAGCCACGATTGTATCTTCACTATCGAGCGAAATCCTCATCCCCGTGTGTCATAATGATTAGTTTCTTGACTATAGATTGACTATATCAGAATTGATCAGAAAATAAATCGATTCTTTATCGAAGTGTAAATGGCCACCATCTGATATGCAATAAACTGTCCTAATCAGTACAAATCCTGAGATGTCAATTAATTTCTGATGTCTAAAATGTAACAAACATAAGATGCGGTGTGTCCCCGTGTTGTGACAGGTTCTGTGTGCCGGGCTCACGTGTCCCGGGATGTCTCCGCACAGACAAGGACACCTCTGCTCTCCGGTGTCGGAGGAGGAAGGGGGTGGAGTTCGGTGGCTCCTGCCAGCTTTCCAAGGGAGATATTTGGTTGCTGTGATACTGGCCGTCCAATCAGCGGCGGCCAGCTCTCCCCAGCTTTCTCCTGACAGCCATATATGGAGGAGGATTCTGCGGGGAGTTGGGTTTCGCTCCATATAAGGAAAGGAGGAGAAATCGGTGCTCTACCTATGTGTTATTATGTGTCAATGGAA
Organism: Staurois parvus; assembly: GCF_062004578.1. NCBI lineage: Eukaryota > Metazoa > Chordata > Amphibia > Anura > Ranidae > Staurois > Staurois parvus. The sequence continues at coordinate 1,099,276 of NW_028317930.1, read as the reverse complement.
GGGTAGGGGAGGGGTATGTGTCCGCCCTCACGGCTGATATTCTTACATACTGCCAGGGGAATGTCATCATCCCATTACACTACATAGGAGTCCAAACCGAGATCAATCTCCCAGATTTAATAAAACACAGAGGAGGATTGGTGTCAACTGACGGCTGCTCCATCACATACAGAGCTGACACCGCACATCTCCTTATAAGGACATGCTGCTCAGAGGGTGGGGGCGGGGAGCTGTCGTTGTAAGATCCAATTACAGTCACCTTCTACAGGAGATCGGCCAGTCTGTGTATCATTTTATATAAACCGATCCAATGGAGGTGACATCGGCCACTACAATGTGATCACAGTCGCCTCCTATAGGAGATCGCTCAGTCTATGTATTATTATCACTCCTCATGAGATCAGTAGCGAGTCTTGTACCCATCACCTGTCATCGTCATTGCAGAGATGAGGTGATCCTTATTGCTGGGACACAGAATCCCCCCTTTGGTGTGTTTGACATTCCTTCCTCACTACTACTCATCCCGGACACTAAATACTACCAGCATGAAAACAAACACACACACGTTAATTTATTTTGTTTGTATTAGTGTGACACAAAAAAGTAGAGAAAAAAAGCCAAATCTGACATAATCCATGCAAAACTCCAAAAATGGACTGGACAAAATTATTGGTACCTTCTCAAAATTGTAATGAATAATTCCAAGTTTGTGTATCAATTAACAGGTGCTGACAATATAAAAATCACATCAGCAACCAGTTAAAATAGTGAAAAATTGACTCAATATTTCTGTTGTGTGTCATGGAGCATGGAGAAGCAGCAAAGAATAGAAAGAGTAGCAAAGAATTGTCTGAGGATCTGAGAACAAAAAATGTAGAAAAGCATGGACAATCTCAAGGTTACAAGTCCATCTCCAGAGATCTTAATGTTTCTGTGTCCATTGTGCACTACATTGTCAAGAAGTTTACAGCCAATGGCACTGTAGCTAATCTCCCTGGCCTTGAACAAAAGAGAAAAACTGATCAAAGATTGCAACGAAGGATTGTTCGAATGGTGGATTTGAAAGCGCCTCAATCAAATTACAGACAAATTCAAGTTGACCTCCATGCACAGGGTACAACTGTGTCAGTTTGCACTATACGTCACCATCTGAATGAAAAAGGACGCTATGGTAGGAGATCGAGGAGGACCCCACTGCTGACACAGAAACATAAAAAAGCCAGATTGGAGTTTGCCAAAATATTTTTGGAAGAATGTGCTGTGGACAGACGAAACCCATAATTCTACTGTTTTCATAAAAAGCAATGAAGTCATTAACCACTTGCCCTCCTGAGGATTTGCCCCCCTTCCTGATTAGGCCATTTTTTGCGTTACGGATTTGCATTACTTTAGCTGACAATTGTGTGGTCATGCAACGCTGCGCCCAAATGAAATTTACATCCTTTTTTCCCATGAATTGAGCTTTCTTTCGGTGGTATTTGATCACCTGTGCGGTTTTTATTTTTTGTGCTATAAAAAAAAAGACCAACAATTTTGAGAAAAAAAACATTTTTTTTTTACTTTTTGCTATTAAACATATCCAGTAAAAAAAATGAAAAATTAAATTTCATCATAAACATAGGCCAAAATGTATTCTGCTACGTCTTTGCTAAAAAAAAAATTCCAATACGTGTAAATTAATTGGTTTATGTGAAAGTTATAGCATTTACAAATGGCGGCATATATACTGGAATTATTTTCTTTTTTACTAGTAATAGCGGCGATCTGCGACCTATAGCGGGACTGCGGCGGGCATTCTGACACTGGGGCGAACTGACTTGGTGTCACTGACATCCCCAGTGACACCAATACAGTGATCAGTGCACTGACACTGTACTAATGGCACTGGGAAGGAAGGGGTTAGCATGAGGGGCGATCAAAGGGTTAAATGTGTGCTGGGAGTGTTTTACTGGGGGGCGGTGTGTTGGTGCTTCACTGCCAACCAGAGCAGTGTACCCGAGCCAACAGGGAGGAGGACTGGCCGGGATCCAGTGATTGACAGCCGCATCTGCGCACGCCCCCTACCCGGAAATACAAATACCGGTTAAATAAAATATTACGGTCCCTGTGACGGGCACGGCGTCAGACCCCAGCCCTTCTCATCAAACTCGTGACCAAAGAACTAGCCAATCTGAAACCGCGATGTCACGTTACTGGGTCAGATTAATTACGCAATTAACCCTTCACACTGCCACCACGTCCTTTTTGTATAGAGAAAGAGGAAACTCCAGCAATACACTAGGATGGTTAATCGTCGGTATACCGCTATCTCCGCAGACAGGTTATACAGAGGGTTAAACACTCATAGTAGCACTCTTCAGCGGCAGGGATTCGTAAGTTACATTAAAGAGCTATAGAAACAGGTTAACACTTTCAGAGAGTAAGATTTATTACTAAAAGGTCAAAAGGGTGCAGTAGAAATATTTACAGAAAAAAGATGTAGCCAATATATATATATATATATATATATATATATATGAATAAATAAAAATACAGAGCACAACAGCACAGCAAACAGATAACAGAAAGAAGTTTAGGTAGATAAGTACTTGCCAAAAAATGCCTGGGGTTAAGCAGTTTCAAGTCTGATGAGCTCACAAAGGATTTCTGGTCTCTTACTCAGTTTCGTTGTTACAGCAAGACTCTCCTTTCTCTCTCTGCGAGATGTTAAACGCAGGAGATCCTCACTTCTCTCACCACACACAAAGCAAAACAGCCTATTTCTACAAAAATCAATTGGTGTCTTCTTACAACAGACACGCCAATTACCTTATTTGGGAAGAGGATTGTATAGACAGCAAATTTAGCAACGTACACTGAACGCATTCCTGAGGGAGGGGAAAATGAGGGGATAACATGAAGAATTCTTAACAAAGTGAGGTTCGTGTCTGGCTCGGGTGTGCACGATTGCGACACCTCCCCCCCTCAGGTGCTTGGGTAGGAGTTTAAGAGAAATACCAAAATGTAGAAATTTGGAGCAAAATGGAGAACCGCGCCCCTCCCTGTGTGCATGATTGTTACACCTCCCCCTCAGGTGGTTGCATGGGAGGGGACTGCAATTTCCCTCCTGACACAACCGACTTCTGCCGGCTCGACCTGTCTCGATAACCCATCAGCGTTGCCATGGGTGCTGCCCTTCTTGTGCTGTATGGTGAAATCATATTGCTGAAGAATTAGGCTCCACCAAAGTAGTTTGCCATTCTCCCCAGCAACATGATTTAACCAGCTCAAAGGATTGTGATCGGTGATCACTGTGAAGTGCCGCCCATACAGGTATATTTGTAACTTCTGGAGAGCCCACACAATCACCAGACACTCACTTTCAATCGTGGCGTATGCTACCTCCCTGGGAGGCAACTTCCGGCTTAGGTAGAGGATGGGATGTTCCTCGCCTGCACCATCCACCTGGCTCAGGACTGCACCCAATCCATATGCAGAGGCATCCGTCTGCACTAGGAAACGGCGGGTGAAGTCTGGAGCCTGTAGTACAGGGGCACTGGCCAGCACCTCCTTCAAGGCCTGAAAGGCCTTCTCACAATCGGGTGTCCAAGACACCACCTTGGGTAGTTTCTTCTTGGTCAGGTCAGTCAAAGGTTTTGCCAGGCTACTATAGTTACATACAAACTTCCTATAGTAACCGGCTGTCCCCAGGAATGACATGACCTGTTTCTTGGTTTGCGGGGTAGGCCAGGCCAAGATGGCCTCCACCTTCCCTGTTTTGGGCCTCAGAGTGTTTCCTTCTACCTGGTGTCCCAAATACTGGACATCTGTCATGCCTATCTGACACTTACTGGGTTTGACGGTCAGATTGGCGGCTGTCAGTTTGTCCAGAACCTGTGACAGATGCACCAGATGTTCTTCCCAGGTGGGGCTGAACATGGCGATGTCATCCAGGTAGGCTACTGCAAATTGTTCCAGCCCCTCCAGCAAGTCATTCATGACCCTCTGGAAGGTAGCTGGGGCATTCTTCATCCCAAAGGGCATGACCATGAATTCGAACAAACCGAATGGGGTGATGAAGGCAGACTTTTCCCGGGCCTCAGGGGCCAGAGGAATTTGCCAGTACCCCCTGCTCAGATCCATGATTGTGATATATTGGGCAGCCGCCAGTCTATCCAGCAGTTCATCAATGCGGGGCATGGGGTAGGCATCTGCAGTGGTGATGGCGTTCAGTTTCCGATAGTCCACACAGAACCTGGTCGTCTAGTCCTTTTTGGGGACCAGAACTACAGGAGATGCCCAGGCACTGTGGGACTTCTGAATCACCCCCAACTGCAGCATTTCCTCCACCTCCTCTTTCATATCAGCCAGCACCTCTAAAGAGACGCGATAGGCTGATTGTTTAATAGGAGGATGGGCCCCTGTGTCTACTTTGTGGGCAGCGAGGTGTGTTCTCCCAGGCTTCCCAGTAAACCTACTCCCATATACTGCCAGCACTCCCTCCAGCCCAGGTACCTGGGTGGGGGTAAGGAGGGGGTTGATCAGGAGGGCTGAATCCACTTCCCTAGTGTCAGCGAGTAGGTCTAGGAGGGGGTCAGCCTCCTCGGGCTCCTGTTGGCTGCAGACTGGCATGACATAGGCCGTACGTTCATGGTGGGCTTTGATCATGTTAACATGGAAGGCCTTCTGCCGTCTGCTTCCTTCCCCCAACCTGACCAGATAGGTCACATTGTTCAGGCGCTGGGTGATGGTTGTACGGGCCTTCCCAGGCAGCCTGAAGTTTGTTCTGCCGCAAGGGGAGCAGAACATACACCTGCTGACCAACGTTGTATGTCCGCTCCCTGGCATTACGGTCATACCAATGCTTCTGCCTGGTCTGGTCCTGGGCCATATTTTCCCGTACCATCCCCAATAGTGTCTCCATTTTATCCCTGAATTTGAGCATGTAATCCACCACAGAGACCTCAGGGTCAACATTTTTTTCTCCCAGGTCTCACAGATTAGGTCCAGAGGCCCTCTCACCCTCCGCCCGTACAGAAGTTCAAAGGGCGAAAACCTGGTGGACTCCTGAGGCACCTCTCTATTAGCGAATAGCAGATGAGGCAGATATCTTTCCCAGTCCTTTTCCCTGGGATTCCACAAAGGTGCGCAGCATTTGTTTCAAGGTGCCATTGAAACGTTCACACAGGACATTCGTTTGTGGATGGTAAGGACTGGCCATGATGTGCGTCATCTGTATCTTCTGACAGAGAGCTTGCATCAGGTCTGACACAAACTGGGGCCCCTGATCGCTCAGTCGGAAACCCCACTCTGGTGAAGATCCCCAGCAGAGCAACCACAACCCAGTGCCCAGAGGGAGGAGAGAGCCACAGCTTCGGGATACCAGGTGGCATAGTCAACCACTGTCAGGATATAACGTTTGCCTGAGCTGCTAGGGATGGCTAGAGGCCCCACAATGTCTACTGCCAGCCTCTTAAAAGGTTCGTCAATCACAGGCAAAGGTTGCAATGGGGCCCTGTGCACATCTCCTGCCTTGCCAACTTGCTGGCAGGTAACACAGGACCGACTGTAATCCGCTATGCCCGTGAGCATGGTGGGCCAAAAGAATTTATGAACCAATCGGGCTCTGGTCTTAGTGATCCCCAGGTGCCTTGCTAAAGGAATTTCATGAGCCACTTTCAGCAGCTGTCACCTAAAGGGATTAGGCACATCAAGCTGTCTCCTACCAATGTCACCCCCCTCTCCTCAGTGGGCAGGCCCTCCCTATACAGCCTTCTCTGTTCCCATTAAATCTTTTGTTTGTCATTCTCTGCAGGGGGCGATTAGCCAGACTTCTGAGCTGCTCTAGGGTCTGGTCTGTCTGCAGTGCGGCCTCAAAGGTGGAACTACAGGTCCCAGCCAGCGGTCCTGTAGCAAACAAGGACCGCTGCTGAGACTCCATGGAGGCAGAGTCCACTGGGTCAG